>NC_064258.1:19733065-20037339 GCF_003254725.2 Canis lupus dingo | reverse complement strand
AAACATGGTTGACTCTTTCCCAGGTTTAGGCTCTAATAAAATCAAGCCAGGTTACAATATTGTTAACAGAATAGTACAGTAAAAAAGGTTGATTTGTTCTGCACCAGGTAAGGGAAGGGGGAAAGAAGGACATTTTGTTTTGGAAATAGATTATTTGAAGATTCTCAGTTTATCAGTTTTTTCCCCCAAATGAATTTTAGGGGATGCAATCAACATTAGCTTCAAAGTATTGTCTGTGGAAGATGGTTGTGGTTACCTTTTTGGGGAGGGGAGTGGCAAGTTTAGATGAGTTCTCCGATCCTTTTCAATATACTGCTCTACTTGGCTTGGCTTCAGAGTCTGGTACCCTATAATCTGTGGCTTTATACAGGAGAAACCTTGTAGTGTTTCTGGGCTGAGATGTTAGGAGAGAGAATTTGGAGCTGTCAGATCATCTAGAAAATTAGAGGGAAAATCCTGAAAGAGAGAGTGCCCCAAATCTACATTTAAAATCCACCCAAATAGGGACACCCGGGTGGCTCAGCAGTTGAGTGCCTGCCTTCGGCCCAGGGCGTGATCCTGAAGTCCCGGGATTGAGTCCCAAATCTAGCTCCTTTCAGGGAGCCTACTTTTCCCTCTGCCTCTCTCTCTGTGTCTCTCACGAATAAGGAAACAAAATCTTAAAAAAAAATTAATAAATAAAATCCACCTAAATGATAGGCTAACTGCTAAATATGGTTGTGTGTGGGAGATCCCAGAACACCTGGTAAAAGGCATCATGTACTTAAACAAAGATGTTAGCTGTTGTCTGCTGCAGAGCATGGAGTTTGAGCTAATTAACTGCTTTCTAAAATAAAAATTATTGTCCAGAGCAACATAAGGAATCCAGAGACTACAATGTTTTATTCAGAGTGACTTGAATTTAATAATAATTCAAAAAACTAGATACATGGAGAAACAAGAAAATGTGACTCATAATCCAGAAAAAAGAAGCAGCAGCAAATAACCAATTCTGAATGAATGAGATATTGCAATGAGCAGACAAATACTTTAAAGCACCAATAAAGTGTGTACTAGAATCTGATGAAAAACAAATGCATAATAAATGAATAGGTGGCAACTCTGGCAAAGAACTATAAATATAGATTATTGAATATTCAATAAGAGAAATTGAAAATTCACAGAACTGACTTAAAAAGGAATATAGATAGCAGAAGAATCAGTGAATGTGACAATAAATCAATAGAAATGATCAATTCTGAAAAATAAAAGAGCATTGAGGAAAATCAGCAGAGCCTCCAAAACCTGTGGAGAAACATTGAGTCATCTAATATATGGTGATTAGAGTTCCAAAAAGAGATGAGAAAGATAATGGAACAGAAAAATATATTTGAAGAAATCATGGTTAATAATGTCCCAAATTGGATTAAAGACATCAAGTTACAAATCCAACAATCTCAAAGAATCCTGAGCATGTGTGTGTGTGGGAAAAACCCTCACATGTGGGCATATGGTAGTTAAGTTACTGAAATATAAATATAAAATATTAAAAAGTAATTAGAGAAAAATGGCATGTTACACAAAGGCAAGGATCATACACTTTATTTACAGCAGTAAATTTCTCTTACCAGAAATGATAGAGACCAGAAGATAGTGGAATGACATTTTTTTTAAAGATTTATTTTTATTTATTTATGATAGACATAGAGAGAGAGAGAGAGAGAGAGAGGCAGAGACACAGGCAGAGGGAGAAGCAGGCTCCATGCCAGGAGCCTGATGCAGGACTCGATCCCGGGACCCCAGGATTGCACCCTGGGCCAAAGGCAGGTGTGAAACCACTGAGCCACCTAGGGATCCCTGGAACGACATTTTTAAAGTGATGCAATAAAAACTGTTATGAGGGTGCTTGGTGGCTCAGTTAAGAGTACAACTCTTGGTTTTGGCTCAGATCATGATCTCAGGGTCATGAGATTGAGTCCCATGTTGGGCTCCACACTTAGTTCTGAGTTTGCTTGAGATTCTCTCTCCCTCTCACTTTGCCCCTCACCCTGCTCATATTCTCTCTCTCTCAAACAAACAAAAATAAATCTTTAAAAAATATCATCCTAGAATTCTACATCCATGAAGCTAGTCTTCAACATTGAAGGCAAAGAGATATTTCAGGATCGGGCTGTCTAGTTCAGTGGCCAGTGGTGAAAACTATTGAGCACTTAAATATTGAGATGTAAAGTATCGAGCTATTGAGATGTAAGCATAAAATACACAGCAAATTTCAAAGACTTGGCATAAATAAAAATAAGGTAAAGAAAGTATACCAGTAATAATCTTATTACACTGAGTGCATGTTAATATCTAAAATGATATTTTAGATGTATTGAGTTAAATAAAGCATATTCATACAATTTTTACAATCAATGTGAAAAACATTTTGGATAAACAATCACTAGGAAATTTCATGTGCAGCATACTCACACTAATAAATACTAAAGGAAGTGCTTTAGATTAAAGAGAAATAACAGGTGGTAATTGGATTTAGAAGATTTAGTGAATGTCACTGGAAATGGTAAATAGGTGGGTAAATGCTCTATTGATATTTTTCTTCTCTTAATTTTTAAAGAAGACAGAATAATTTTTAAAAATACAAATTATAAAACTATTCTGTCATGAATGCAGATGTAGTATATATGAAAGCGATAGTACATGGGGGGATGAAACTACAATATTGTAAGATCCCTATATTTTACAAGAAGTGATATAATAAATATAAATAAATCTCTGTAATAAACTATAGATATACATTGTAATCTCTAGAGCAATCACTAAAAAAATGTAAAGAATATAGTTAAAAAGCCTATACAGGGATTAAAATAGAATGCCAAAAAAACCGTGGTTAACCTATAAGAAGGCAAGAAAGGGAAAACTGAGAAACCAAAAACAGGCAAGACAAATAGAAAATAACTAGTAAAATGATAGACCTAAATTAAACCATATTGATACTTGATAGAAATATAAATGACTAAAACACCAATGAAAAGGTGTAGGTTGTTGGACTTGATAAAAAAGTAAGGTCAAACAAATGTTGTCTTAAGAAATACACTTTAGATTTATATATATTTAATTTTGTGTGTGTGTATGGAAACAGTAGTTATTAAAAATTGGAGTAGTTATAGTATAACTAGACAAAATAGACTTTAAGACAAAGCATATTCCCAAAAGTAAAGAAGGGCATTTTATGATAATAAGAAGCTACATCAGCAAGATACAAGTTTTTGTATACTTAGTAAGAGAGATTCAAAATACAAGCACCAGAAAAATAAGAGAGAGAAATGCAGTTTCATAGTAAAATTCTGTTTTCAATAATTTATAAAAATGAGACAAAAAGTCAGTAAAGATATAGGATCCAAATAATAAATGATGATTATAAATCGATACATTTATAAATCTATATATTTAAATTATAAATCTAAGTTATAGGATCTAAATTACTTAATCGACATTTATGGAAACTCCATTCAACACTGCAAAATCCATGTTTTTTTTCAGGCATATATGGAATGCTTATCACAGTAATTCACATGCTGAGCCATAAAACAACACTTAATCAATTTCAAAGATTGAAATATTACAGAATCTGTCTAATGGCCACAATGGAATTGCATTTGAAATCAATAAGAATAAGAGCTCAAGAAAAACAACAAATATTTATGTTAAATGATGAACTTAAAAAAACGGAAATGCCAATGAAGAAATCACAGTGGAAAAGAGAAATAACTCAAGCTGAATGAAAATGAAAATACTACATATAAAATTTCATGGAATGTAGTTGAAGCTGTGCTTAGAAGGAAATTTATAACTCCAAAATGTTTATTTTAGAAAGGAAGTGATTTAAATCAATGATCTAATTTCCTACTTTAAGAAACTAGAGAAAAAATGAGCACGTGAAACCCACAGTAACTGAAAGAAATTAAACGGTAGAGGTAGGAGCAGAAATAAGTGAAACAGGAGGGGACAAAAACAATGGAGAACATGATAATACCCAACTAGGTAGGCCTTTGAAAATATTAATAGAATTAATAAATCCCTGGCTATAACACCTCAGAAAAAGAGAAAACATAAATTAATAATATCAATAATGAAAGAGAAGAGATCATTATAGATCCTACAGGCATTAAAAGTATAATAAAGAGGTATTATAAACACCTGTATGCCAATAAATTTAACAAATTTATTGACAATTTATCAATAAAGGACAAATTGAAATGGACAAATTCCTTAAAAAGTATAACTTATAGAAAATGACATAAGAGGAAATAAAACATCTAAATAGGTTTATATCTATCAAAGACCTTAAACTTTCTCAGAATAATTCCCCACAAAGAGAACTCGAGGTCCAGATGGTTTCCCTAGTGAATTCTTTCAAACACCTAAGGAAGAAATATTACGAATCCTACCAAATTCTTTTAGAGAACAGAGAAAGAAAAATTTCAATTCATTTTATGAGGGTAGCATAATTGTGATAACAAAACCTGACAAAGGAATCACAGAAAAGTACAATCATAGATCACTATCTCTTAGGAACATAGATGATAAAATCTTTACCAAGGTGGTCATGCACCAAATCCAACAATGTATTAGAAGGATATATCATGGCCAAATGAGCTTTATCCTGTCAATGTAAAGTTGGTTTAATATTTGAAAATCAATATATTCCACTAGAGTCATTAAATAAAGAAAAAAGGATATATTTATCTCAACAGATGCAGAAAAAGCATTTGACAAAAAGGAAAACCCATTCAAGATAAAAACTCAGGGGGCTAGTGATAGAGGGAACTTCCTCAATCTGGTAAAATGCAGCTACAAAGATCTTCAAGTAACATAACACTCAATGTTGAAAGACATCAGCTTTCCTCCAAGATTGGGAACAGCTCAAAGAGGCCTGCTATCATCACTTCCATTCAACATTGTACTGGAGGTCCGCACCAGTGTAGGAGGGTGAGAAAAAGAAAAGGCACGCAAATTAGCAATGAAGAAGTAGAACTGTCCCCTTTGTAGACAACCTGGTTGTTTACATAGAAAATTCTAAATTGTTGACAACAACATGTAGGTGTGTTTAACAAAGTCTTGGGATAAAAGGATCAATATTCAAAAATACAACTGAATTGCTACATACTAGCAGCAAACAATTGGAAAATAAAATTTAAAAGTTTGGGTGTGATTGTGCCAAAAAAGCATAAAATACTTAGAAATAAAGCTAATGAGACATGCAACATATATACACCACAAACTATGAAACTCTGCTAAGAGAAAATAGAAATGCCTTAAATATGGGAAGATATTTGTATCCTATTCATATGCGGTTGGGAGGCTCAGTCCTGCTAACATGTCATTTCTAATTCAATCTATATTTTCAACACTATCCCAAACTTAATCTCAATAAAATGCTAAGAAATAGTTGATTCTAACATTGATACAGAAACACAAGGAATATAGACTCGCCAGGGTATCTTGAGGGAGCTTACGATACTTGACTTCAAGACTTAATAGGATGTGTGGCAACCAAGCAGTGTTTTAGTGTAAGAAGATGTAAATAGAATGATGGAATAGAATAGAGACTCTAGAGTCCACACAGGTGGTCAGTTGGTTTTTGATCAAGGTGATTAGATGCTCAATGGGAAAAGTAAGTTTTTTTTCAACATATATTGCTGGAATAACTTGATAACCCACAGAGGAAAGAAATAAACTTGGTCTACTCGCATCATAAATAACAACAAAAAATTCAAGATGGATCATAGGTGTAAAAGTAAAAATTCAGTTTTTACTGAATTTAAACCAGCAAGTGTTTAAAAGAAAACATTGTATAACTAGGAGATGGGCAATGGTGTCTTTGACAGGGCACACAACATAATATATGAGGAAAATTTGATCAGGCAATACGAAACAACCTTTACTCTGTTCACTAAAAACACAGTTAAGGGGAAGAAAATGAGTGAACCCAGACTGGGAGAAGATATTCTCGATATGTAAAGTTGATGAAGGATGTGTATCAGGGATGCAATTTCGAGACTCTCTAATAAGAAGGAGGCAACTTATATTTAAAAATGGGCAAAAGACTTGAAGAGTCATGTCACCAAGGAAGGCGCACACACGGTGGAGGAAGCACGGAGGGAAGGGTTCACTATCGCAGCCACCAGAAAGATGCCAGCTAAAACCACAAGGGCACACCACTCCACACTCATTAGAACAACCAAAGTTTAACTAGAAAGGGTTGGCGGAAACGCTCCTACATCTCTGGTGGGATCTCTGGTGGGTCTGGAACGTGGTGTGGCCACTCTGGAAAGTGTCGGAAGCTCCTTATAAAATTAAACACATGTTTACCCTTTGGTTCAGTAAGTGCACTTTCTGTGTTTTGGGGTCATCGTTGGTGGTCTGTTTGACAACTGGAGATCTTGCAATGCCTCGTGGCAACCATTAGCAAAAACAGATTTTTATTGGCTAGAAATATTAGGTGGTTTACCCATCATGATAATGTTCTGGGCCTTAGCTGGAGTTTGTGTGCACTCAGCCTCTACAGTCCCACATTTTCTCCTGTGTCCCACCCATTTTCATATGCATGTTCGGATCCCACCCCTCCATGAAGGGCCCCCTGGCCATCTGGAGGAAGGTCTGATGATGAAACTACAGCAGTGCTCTACAACGTGTCTATGTGGGTGCTTCTCCCTTGCTGCACCTCTTTACTGCCCCCGCCTGCCACACTCCCTCTCCCAGAGATACCCCTTTGTGGATGACTGGCATGGTTATAAGGTGGAAAGAAAAAGGACATCGACTTTCAACCTTTGACATCCAGATAGGATTTTTCCAATGACAAAATAATCATGAATTCCACGCTTTGTCAGGAGACAACATCTTTTCTAAGGTTCTTTATTCCCTGGAGGCCCCTGAGAGCAGGTGCAATGGAGCAGACGACACGTGCCAGCGGTGGAAGTCCAGGACACACAGTGCAGGGCACAAAGAGCTGAGTGCTCTGACCCATGGGCTGTGGCAAAGAGGGAGGAGAGCAATGATAGAGAGGATAGAAGGGGCTGCCTCCTCCCCTGGTCCTGTAGGGTTGGGGTCTCAGTGAGTGCTGTGTGCAGGGACAGTCCAGAGCTGGCTCGTTCCCCACACCCCTCCCATCAAGCTCAGCATCCGTCTTGGCATCAGAGCCAAGATGGTACCACAGCATGGTGAGAGTCTGAGGCTATACTCCAGACTTTCCCATGGTCTGCAGCGGGGAGAAGGGGAGTCCAGTCGTCCCCCTGGGTCCTGCTGAAAAGATGCTGAGGGGCGGGGGGGGGGCTCCATGTGGGGGCCATGCCTTGGGACACAGAAGAGCCCTTTGATTGGGGTTTTTGTAGCTGGTTACAGCTCCAGGGCTTGGGCGGATCTGCCTCCAATACAGGGACTGGTGGCTGTCTAGGAACCCCCACCCCAAGATACCAGGACCCTTTCATTCTGTGGCTGTCAGGTCACAGAAACTGCAGACATCTTAGAAATGCTGTGCATTTACCCCAAAGATAGGCCCCAAATGGGAGAGCTGGGATGACACATTGAGCTGTTTAAATCTGTGGCTCTTATGCCACCCACTCTGGCCACAGCACAGACTCCTCTGTTTGCTCCTGCCCTCGAGGACGGGTCTACTCCTAAGGAGTAGAGCAGCTGGAGGGTCAGGTCTCATGTTGGCCTTGCTGCATCCGGTCTAACTTCTCAGGGGTCCAGCCAACCTTTGGCATATTCGATCATTCTACACCCAGCCCAGCGCTGGGAAACAGTCTTGTTTAGTGGCTTGTTCTGATCCCTCGGTCTCACTCTTCCCAGTACTGCATCCAGGTTTCTGAGGGCATGGGCATAGATTTTTTTTATGGTTATTTTTGCAAATAGCAATCAGCATAATGCCACCCAAATAAATGCCCCAGTAAATATTAGCTGATGAAAGAAACATGCAAGAAGATGGGTCAGTTCTGTGTAATTGGAGGTTGTATTTAGCTGGGACCCACTCCTGACCGGTACCTGCTGCTTTCTCCGGGGTGAAGTGTGGCCCATCGAACAACATATTTAAAAAAAAAATTTCTTTCATACATTTAATGAAAGAACATTATATTTAATGATGCTGATGTAAAATGTGTCTTCCTGCAATGGCATTAAGTAGCTGATTTACTCAAATATTTCCCGGTTCCTTCTGTTCAAAACACAAGCTAAAGTTGCTGTATGAGATAGCATCATTCTGAATCGTTTTGGCAAAATATTTTGTGTGGAAAGTAGATCATAATATCCAAGAAATGACGGTGTTCTACTTTTTGAAAGCCATCTCAGAGAGGTGTTTCTATAATTAAGAAATCCGACAAGTGTGAGTGAGACTCTTTCAAAGGTTCTGGGTATAGTCAGAGACACCTGGTCTGCTCCTAAGCCACTCGTGGTTAAGGTCTCCTTGTGTCCCACAGGTGAGGGAGGGTGGTGGCCGCCTGGATAGAGCAGCCCTGCTCCCCCACCGAGGACAGGAGGGGCAGTCCCCATTCCCACCACGCAGCTGGAGACCTGAGCTGCAAGCCTGCATCTGGTGCACCCTCGATCTGCCTCATGGACCCACAGGGAGACAGTCCCGGGGAGCTGTTGTCAGTCACTGGCCATGCGGATCTTCACGTGCATCCAGCAGGTTGAGACATATCCCGTTGTCCCTTTTAAGTCACGGAACTTCAGAAAAGGACATAAAAATGTTGAAATTTGTTCCCCAGAATAAAAATTGTCCCTATAAAAGTGCATTTGCAGCTGTGCCCCAATGATGATAGATTTATCATATAAACCAGGGATCAGTAAACACTGTGTGCTCTATAAAGAGCTAAACAAGTCCTTGCTCATCGCGGCACTTAATTGCAGTGGTTCTATCAAAGCCACATGAACTGAGTCACCAACCACAAGGGAGGCTATGTGTTTCACATAGGTGCTTCCGTCCTTGTTTTTCCACCTGCTGAAATGAAAGATTCTTGGAATATCTAATATGTAAAGCTTGTTTATGATGCAAATATACAGATGCCCTTTCATCTCCCAACGGCTTTGATGTCGTGATACAGAGCTTTTAGCGCCACCTCCTCGCAGACGCGCACCCCAGATGTTATCTGGTTCACAAACTTGCGTGCCCAGTGTAAATATGTGGGAGCCAATTACGGGATGCTTCTGCTTCCAGTACTTTTAATGAGGAATTTGACCACTTCCAAATTAACGAAGGATGAGAAGAGTTTGCGGATTCATTTCTCTTTAAGGTTCTGGAGTTGTGTCTGGAGCACCAAGGTGAGGGGAACCTGCCCAGGCAGGAGAAGGAGGTGGCTGGTCAGGTACATTCAGTGCCTCTGGATGGTAGGTAAGACCTGCTGGGGAATAGTCCTCTGCAGATGTGATCATCTTTACCCACAGAGATGTGAGGCTCCTCTCCTGTGTGGATGAAACAGGTTGTTCTTATTTCAATACGTATTCAATTAAGAAGCTCAGGTTTTTTTTCTTCTTTGTCTCTACCACAGTCCTGGCTTTTAACATGGGTTAGTCTCCTGGAATATCTCGAAGGTGTGCCTGCAGGGACCCCACCCCAGAACACTTAAATAGGTAAATCAGAGATCTCAGGCACGGGCCTGGGAGTGGCTCTGAAAGGGCTCCTGGGTCGTCCTAGGGTACAACCGGGGTTCACCACCGCAGATTTGTGGACCACGTTATGTTCTAATGTCATTTTATCATTTAAAAATAATCTTCCCATTCAAATGCTTCTAAGCACATAGGCATAAAGCAACCTACATTTCCCAAGTTAAAAAACCAGAAACAATAGTTAATACATTATTTTTTTGTTCATTAGATAATCTTTGAATAAATAAATTTAACATTGGATAAAAACTGTGTAAATATGCCAGAATTTAATTTTAACCACTTCAGTTTCTGCTGAAATGGCTGTTAACATGCGTAACCAAAATAAAATTTTAAAGAGAGAATACTAATTAATTAATTCCTTATAAAGAGAGACAGACAAAATTGTGGGAGTGAGGAAACTACTGATAACATTTCAACTCCCCGGAAGTGTTCTCTCAAACTTTCTTACCATTCGTTTTAAAGTCTAGAAACTGTATTCTTTAATCACCCTTTGTCAACGATTAAAGCAGCCAGGAAGTTCGTGTAACTCATTAAAGTTACTGTAGTTAACGAAAATAGTGCTGATCCTGGAGCATTTAAAATGGAGTTTCACGGACGCCTCATGAGTCAGGGAGAATTTACACCTTTCTTTTAAACATACTGTATTTATGGGGTCACAGATTTTTCTCTCCAAACTGACGCCCTGCATGCACGGCACAAGGTCTGAGACGAGGCACTTAGATCATTCTGGAATGACGCAGTTACATCAGGTTTGGTAGGATTTTAGTATAAGGCATATCTTATTATCCTCTCATTTTGTAAAAGCTGGTCTTCTGCATATATACGTTCCTTTTCACTGACCCAAATGTTTAATTAATTAGAATACCCCATCTTAACCATCATCCTGCATAATGAGAGTTTACTGTACAGCTATTTTTGGTAGCCTGAATGAGTGGAAAGCTATTCACAATGATGAGTACCTGAATCCGCTGATTGTAGATGCGGGCAACTCACAATATCCCATCAGTGGTGATGGGGAGCAGACAAGCTAATTGGCCCACTTAAGGGATGGAGCTCCCCAAAGAGGGCTGTCTTTCATGGTTCAAGTTCCATTAATCAACAAATACTCATTGAGCTCCTGCTGTGTGCCTAGCATGATGCTGGAGCTGACGGGGTGCGAGGCAGGAATAAAGGCCGTGTCCCGCAGCATCCTTTGATTCGGTGGGAGCTCAAGACATGCACACACGAGACTGGTAGTAAAAAAAAAAAAAATACAGGATTTATGAAAAGTGATCACCTGTATATACTCATGAAAGGGAGTGCTCCCTTCCTGGATATGCCAAAGGAATGAAAGAGTGTGGAATAAGATGACCACTGCAGGCCCCACTCAGGGAATCCAAAATGTAGAGCCCAGGAATAAGTGGCATTAACCCAGAGGGTACGTTGTGCTGCTCACGCACAGTCTCCTGAAACGTTCCAGGCCTTAGATCAGGAGTAGCCACCGAGACCATTTCCAGCTCCTGTAAAGGAAAGTTGTCCCCCCACCCCCAGTTGTGGGGATTTGGACTTTTGTTCTCTTTGGTTCATGTTTCCCATTTCCCCTGAGGTTTTGCTCCCAGGAACACGGAATGGGTGCAGCTTGGAAAACACACCTTTCAGCCTACAGAGATCTGGGCTCTAGCGTCAGCATGTCGATGTCCATCTGGGGCACCCCATTTGGTGGGGCGGCTGTGCCCTGCAAGTCTGCCCATGAGGCTACACCTACTTGTACTTCAAATGTCTCAGCTTTTAACACTATTTTTGTTCACATGACAAGCCCCGGGCTAATGTCAAAATAATATTCAACTATAGTCGCAGCCTCCGGAGGGAGCCTCTGCTTCCCTGTGGTTGTGGACAGAGCAGGCCACGGGCTTGCGTGTGCTGGAGGAGGTGCGGGGACGGAGCCTTGGGCTTCGAGTCCGTCATGCCTCATCCCTTCCTGGCTGCCTTCACAGTCAGAAGCTTCAGGAAGCCTGGGGCTCGTCCCTGCCTCCCTGGCCCAGAGATCGGAGGAGGAGGCAGAGGCAGCAGGTGCCCCATTTGGGCCTCACCTGATAAACCTTCTGTCCATGGCTGCGAGTGAAGACGATTCTCCTTAGATGTACGCACTTGTGACACAAGTGGCTGTTCACTTACATAGCCACGAGCGATCCACTGGCCGGGGGCGATGTGCTTTCTCCCATTTCAGGATTGGGGTGAGACGGGGACGGGAGTGAGCCCAGGAAGGAGCCCAGGGAGGGAGTTGGCTGGACCCCAACCCACGGCTGCATTCTACTGCTCGGTATCTGACAACAGACTCCGGGTGCACAAACCCTATTTGCACCAACCTTGTGCTGAAGCAGTAGGGTCGAACTAGGCTTAATGGCAGGTTTTAAAAAGATCAGAATAAAGGTAACATGAGGCAGAAACTATTTCAAGTAACACTTGATAGTCTGCATCGGAACTTTCACTGGAAAGAAACTATTCTGCCAAAAAGTGATTAGTTCCCTCCAAGATGGTCTCTCATTTTTAAATTCAGCCTCACAAGGCAATATGTTACCCCTCCTTTCATTTCATCCCCACTTATCTCTCCCACTTGGGCTCATTTCACATATTTTTGATTTGATTTACAAATTTGCGATTGGGTTTTAGAGGCATTATGGAGTCCACGCTGGTGCCAAAATACCCATCACAAGTTTCTATGTTCAGCTTTCCTAGTATCACTTGTCATCCTATATTCCTGTCGGGACACTGCCTGGGCGCTCACCGATGATTTCACCGCGGGGCTTAAGTGGCAGCAGGCGCGCTTTGGGCCAGACCCAGGCGGCACAGGCTGTCTTTGCGTCCGGAGGACGTGTCGCCAGGCAGGACGGCTCCGAGGGCGCGGAGCCCACTCTCGCTGACACTTTGCATTTTGCGTGTGATTCTGTCTGTTGAGGCAAACTCTGCGTCCCAAGTGGAAGCCGCCAGAGCATCGTGAGAGAGGACTTAGGGAGCAGCGCGAGGTCAGAAGTGAAAAGTGTGGCAAAAAGCGAGTGCTTTTTGGCAGAAAGTAGCACTCAGTGCAGGACTCGATCACCTGCCTTGACCTGGAGTTGGGAGGGGAGGGGCTTCCTTCAGGGAGAAGAGTGGAGGTCTGTGAGGCAATCCTCTTGACTCACTTGACTCACTTCCTGGGCGGGGGTGGGGGGGAGGGGAAGGGGGAGGAGCAGGGGAAGCCCTGGTGGACAGCAGGTCCGTGGGCTGAGCCTGGGCTGTTGACTCTGTCCTCACAGTCTGATGATGGGGGTGACGGGATGCCACTCACGGCACTGCCGTCCCAGCCACTTCCAGACTGCTTCTTCCTTTCTGCTTTGGGGTGTCCCCCTGTGCGACCATGCTGCCCAGGAAATTGAGGTGCCAACGACCTGACCTGCCAGGTCCTCCTGAGCGAGGCCTGTGGCCTGTGTCTACACAGCCAGCTCTGCCCCAAGACCTCTGCTGGCTAGGGAAGGACACCAGCTTCTCTGTTTGCATGCCCTGCCTGCCCCCATGACACCGGGTTGTGAGTCCACCACGGTTTATGAGGTTGACCTGATTCTTGAACCCCTACTACCATGGACACTGCTTAGGTGTGTCCCAACTAGGGTTTTCTTTTCCTGCTTTTTAATCTGGTCATGAGAATCAGCTCCATCTTTCCTCCCCTGGGCCATCAGGACCCGAAGCTGCAGGTCCTCCGGCTGTGCCCCCGAGTGGCCTGGCTCCCTGTGCCTTAGCCTGCCGGCACCTGCCGTGTTCTGCCTGGAGCTGCCCGCTGGCCACGCCTCGATGATGAGCTGGCTGCATAGACACCACAGCCTCCTCATGTCTCGGGTAGGGCGCCGCGGGTGTGCTTGTGCTGGTCTCTGGGGCCCCGCGAGTGCGGCTTGGGCACCTGCCGTGGGGACTGGCTGGTTTACTCTCTGCCTCTGTCCTTTCCAGATGCTTGTGCCCCAGCCCTCACCGCATGGCCCGCCTCTGCAGGAGCCAAGGCATCAGCTGTCTGCCCTTCTTCTGCAAACAATGCCACACAAGAGACACAATCACAGCTAACGGTTTGTTATCAAGAGTGCCTCAGTCTCCCGTCTCTCTGCCTCCCCTCTGCCTCCACACCACACATACAATTTCCCTTTGGGAAACTGCTTTCTTTCTTTCCTCTTTCTTCTTTCTTTCTTCTTTCTTTCTTTCTTCTTTCTTCTTCTTCTTCTTCTTCTTCTTCTTCTTCTTCTTCTTCTTCTTCTTCTTCCTTCCTTCCTTCCTTCCTTCCTTCCTTCCTTCCTTCCTTCCTTCCTTTCTTTCTTTCTTTCTTTCTTCTTCTTCTTCTTCTTCTTCTTTCTTCTTCTTCTTCTTCTTCCTTCCTTCCTTCCTTCCTTCCTTCCTTCTTTCTTTCTTTCTTTCTTTCTTTCTTTCTTTCTTTCTTTCTTTCTTCTTTCTTTCTTCTTCCTTTCTTTCTTTCTTTCTTTCTTTCTTTCTTTCTTCTTCTTCTTTCTTTCTTTCTTTCTTTCTTCTTCTTCTTTCTTTCTTTCTCTCTTCTTCTTCTTTCTTTCTTTCTTTCTTTTCTTTTTTTTTTATCCAATAATGTGTCTTTGGCATTTTCCCAACTATTTACTATATCCTTCTACAACATGAGATGACTCCATTGTAAGGACACAGAATTATTTCACCGATCTCTCAGTGAACACTGTTTCTCCAATTTTCAGGACTGGATTAGTGTTTTGATGATGGTCTTTGCAGCCTTCCATGACACCTTCGTTACAGCCCCTTGGGCCTGAACCCCTCCAGACCAACCCGTCTCATATTTTTAAAGCTTTTGCTACAGTTTCTTCCAAATTAACCTTTGGAAAGTTTAGGCCAGTTCTGTTGGCACGTGACACTTTCCATTTCCCCAAGCAGTTAATGAAGGTGGCCAGTTTCATAGAGGAAAATGCAACCTTGTTAATTTTTTTCTTTGAATGAACTTGTTTTAAAGACTAGTTTGGATATTATATCTCTTCTTGTTAAATGATGTCCCATTTGGGCCACAGTTTCCTTATTTTACCTACCGATCACCTACCGATTACAGCTGCAAATATTTTGAGAGGTTGCTAGTTTTCCTATTCATTATATTTATGACATGTTTTGCAGAACTTGAAAATGATTGTTATAAATCTACCAAGTTTTTCCCTTATGGCCTTTTCCTTGAGGCTACGCTAATATGGACAACCTCTACATGGTTGAAACAGGGTTCTTAAAAAAATAAACCACATTTTCCTATGGTGTCTTATAGTTTATTTTCAATTCATTCATTCATTTTCATTTATTTTAGTTTGTTTCTATTTGTCATCTTATTTAGTATCTGATAGCATATTTTTGCACAAAGTTTGGAATGAGGTCCTCATTTTCTATCTTCCCAAATAGTTGAATCTTCTCTGTTTCTTGTAAAACTCCGTTCTTTTCCTCAGCAACTGAATGTCATCCTTGTCACATCCTAAATTCCTGCTCCAATGAGGGCTTCGTTGCCCAAAGCATGTGCCTCAGGGCCGAGGGTATGAGGTATTTTAAGAGATGTTAAGTTTAAAAAAGGCATGCTCTGTTCAAATCATTCTCTGGATGCTTGAGGGAAGTAGTATTAACGTTTCTTACTGTAGGACTTCTCAGATGTGCTCGGGTACATCAGGAATGACGGCTGCTGCTGACAGGTATAGGGCAAGGGCCACGCTGTGGGTCCTGTTCTGGGAACCTGACATGTATTCATCTGTGTGACTAACCCTTCCATGGGTGCTGTTGCAAGCCCCCACATGACAGACCAGAAATGAGGCCTCAACATGGGGATGGCGTGCAACTTTTCTAGAGTGTGTTCACCAGCAAATCCACGCATGTGTACTATTGTTATGTGAGACTCATTTTCTCAAATGGTCCTTCGATGCCACCTGCCAACTCTCGCCATGTTCCTGTTGGGCTCCCTCCCTCTTGCCCGTCTTATCACACCTCAGACTGTGCTCTTTTTTTTTTTTTTTATCTCTGTGCATCTTTAAGCTTGAAATTTTCCATTTTGCCAGATTATCTCTCATATAAATTTTAGATCCATCCGTCTAATTATAAAAACAGCAATCAAGCTATTTGAAATTGAAATCATGAATAAAATTCCAAGACACATACCAGTGAACCTGAGGAAAGTTGGTAGTGTTATAATCCTTAGTTTAATGGATGTGGTAGCAATGCTCCACCCTTGCAGTTCTGTGAGTCTCTTTTTATTTCTCTTAGCTAAGTTTTTAAGTCTTTTTCATGTGTCTGGCACATTTACCAAGGTGTTTTACATTTCTAGATACTTTCTGTTTTATTATAATTTCTTGCTAAGTGAGACCTTTTAAATTATATATCTTAAAGTATAGAAAACACAGAAGCAACGAGAAATCATAAAATGGAAATTATAACTGTAATAAGAGAAATAAAATATCAGTTATACCATTAAATACAAATAGGTTAAAATTTTGAGTGAAAAGCAAGCCTTTCATCATGGTTCAGAAAGAAAAGCAAACCACTCATAAAATACACAACTAAACAAAAAGTCAGAGCAGGCTTAGGCAAAAGCGCATCAAGAAAATACAGACAGAGACTAAGCCATGATGTTGTCATGTCATTAAAAGCAAAAGTCATGACGTAATATAAAGGTTCAATAAACAACACTGTTTTTTAAAAAAAATTTTTTATTTATTTATGATAGTCACAGAAGAGAGAGAGAGAGAGAGAGAGAGAGAGAGAGAGAGGCAGAGACATAGGCAGAGGGAGAAGCAGGCTCCATGCACCGGAAGCCCAACGTGGGATTCAATCCCGGGTCTCCAAGATTGCACCCTGGGCCAAAGGCAGGCGCTAAACCGCTGTGCCACCCAGGGTTTCCAACAACATTGTTTTAACAATCATTAATCTTTGATGATCCTTAAAGAGTGAAAGGTAGATTATTATAAATAACTATACATAGAAAGAGGAATAATTTTTTTCCTTTATTATTTTTAACAAACTTTCTGATTTTACTTTTTGTGGTTCTTTTCTGCAGTCCATGAGTAATTGATTTATATGCACAGTGTGAAGTAATAATCAAGGCTTTTAAAAATATGTATTGTATCTAATTGCCCTAGAATCCTTTTTTAAATTTTTATTTATTTATTTTTTGCCCTCGAATCTTTTATCTTATTTTATTTTATTTTTTTAAAAAGATTTTCTTTATTCATGAGAGACACAGAGAGAGAGAGAAAGAGAGAGGCAGAGACACAGGTGTAGGGAGAAGCAGGCTCCATGCAGGGAGCCCGATGTGGGACTTGATCTGGGTCTCCAGGATCACAACCTGAGCCAAAGGCAGAAGCTCAACCACTGAGCAACCCAGGCACCCTCAAATCTTTTATTATAAATAACTTCTCCCCTCATTTGTGTCTAATTGTCCTAGAATCTTTTATTGCAAAGAATAATTTCTCCCCTTGTCTTAGTGCCACATTTGTATTAAATAAAGTGTGCATTTAGTGGCCTGTTTCTGGGTGTCCTTTCTGTTCTGATTGTCCATTTGTTTATTGTTTCACCAATAAACACATCCTATTAATTACCCTAATCCTATTAATTACCCAACTTTAAAAGAGCTTAATATTTAGTGGAGCATGTCTCCTGCTTTGTTCTTATTCAAGAGCATTTTGGCTCTTCTCCGCTCTTTGAATTTTCATATAATTGTAGAATCAGCTTGTCAGGTTTCTAAAAAACATCTTCTAGGTTTTGATTAGCATTGTTTTTAATATAGAGATCAGTTTTGGTGAATGAGTATCTTTACCATACGTACTCTCCCAATCTACAGATGCTTTATGTACTAGAACTTATGTAGTTCATCAGTCGAGAAGGCTTGCATGTCCTGTGTAAGATTCGTTCACAGTTACAAGTATTATTTGATGCCATTATAAACACTTTCTGTTTATACTCTACTAAAGAAGAGCCCAAGACAAGGATACGGGAGCAGGTAGTTTATTTAGAATGTGGTCCCAAGGAACCGAGCAGGAAGTGTGCAGCAGGAAAGAGGAAAACCAATAAGGCAGGTGTTATTGAACTGCTACCATGGTGGGAATCAGGGTCACAGGAAGCAGAGAATGGGTCCTGGAATTTTTCCCACCACAGGACAGGCTGAGACATTTGCCAACAATCCCACTCCTGCAGTGGGCGAGGTCTGCGTCTCGGAGTATTCCTGTTGCTGGAACCTGAGCGTCTCTGTGCATAGCCCTAGAGGACGTCCGGGGGGCTCATGTGGATGCCTGCAGCCGACCAGCAGACCCCACGTGTGTACTGGCCATGGGCCGAGCGAACGGGCGGGGAGCTGTCCACTGCGGCTGTGCTGAAGTCAGGCTGGCCCGCGGGATGCAGCACGCCGCATAGCAAGCACCTGCCACACCATCTCTTCTTTTTATTTTCTAAAAATTATGTCTGTTGCTGTGAGTACAGAGATCGCCAATGGATTTTTGTATATGTTAACCACAATCTGATAACCTTCCTAAATCCACTTATGAATTCTAATAATTTATCTATAGAGTCTCTTGGATTTTCTGCTTACAAAGTTACATCAGCTGTGAGTAATGGCAGTCTTTTTTTTTTTTTCCTGTATCAATCCATTTGCATTTGGTCTCTTGTCCGTTGGAAGCGTGTATACCTTCCAGCGCCGTGTTGGACAGAGGTGGTGAGGATGGGCGACATTCTCTGCCTCACAGAGAAAACTCTTAAACTTCATACAGTAGGATATTGGATGTAGGTTTCTTAAAGATGTCTTTTATCCAGTAGCATCCTCTTCTATCCATAATTTTCTTGAAGGAACACATCATAAGTGGATATTGAATTTCACCATTTTTAAATTCTATAGAGGTGTTTTTTCTTCTTTTTCCTATTTTTGTTTTTTTGAGGTGAGTTACTTTGGATCCCACAGCTATTCGCTTATTATCAAAAGGCCACTTGTATGAAATGGAATTGATGGAGGAACCTCTGAAAGAGATTTAGTTCATCTACAGTTTTCTTAATTTTCTTGTTATCTTTTAGATACATTGCCCACAGACCTCTGGTGAAGCCTCTGGGCCCCTTCTCAAAATAAGATTTCTCAATGCATAAAGCAACACATCTCAAATTTCAAAGGAAACAAACTATGTTCAACTCTGTTGGTTCAGAAGAAACATATGTTGTAGAAATGTGAAACAATTTTTTTAATGTGAAACAAATTAGGGCAGAGTAACATATGTGCTTTTAGAGCAGCTTTGCTGGTTGCTGGAGTGTAGAACCTGGTGGCTTTGCAGCAGTGCTGAGCCTGAGCACTGTTTCTGGGAGATCTTCAGTGATTGTCACTGGATGTGGAATTTTCTGTGATCTCACAGATGACAGATCTGGTTGCCTACCTTCATCATTGGAGGAACCCTGGAGTTCAGGTTAGTGAAAGTAAAGATGTGCCATTTCCATGTTTGTTCACACAGCCCTGGATTTCCTGCTGGACCCTGTGGGGAGTGCTCTTCCTCCACGGAGTGCTCACTCCCACTCTCCCATTTCTTTGGGAAAGCTTCACACTCCCCCTGCACGAGTGGCTCCTTCTCATCCTTCAGGATGCGTTTATAACATTGCTCTTCCACCTCGACTTCCTTGCTGCCCTCCATCAACAAACATGTTCACAGCCTTCCACACATGAATTCAGTTTTGTGCGTACACAGACTTGCGTGCTCACTGCCTCTCTCCCTGCTGGAACATAAGCGCCTGTTCCCCACTGCACATCTATTGCTGGCGGGCACTGGGTCATCCCTGGTTGTTGGAGGCCTAAAAACTCCTTTCTGAATTGCATTTTTGCAGCTGAGGCCATAACAGGAGAGAACCCGAGAACCTCATTGGCTGTGAACACTGTGAGGCCATTGCTATGTTGTTTGCACCTGCTGTCTTGGGAGGGGTGCTGCAGGAGGGAATTCTCAGCCCCACAGACTAGAAGAGCTGAGCTTTGCCTGTTTGTTTCACCCTAGAAAGTTGGACAGGGCTTGTGGCCTCCCAGGTAGGATACATACAGGCCCTGAGAGCATGTGGAAGTGACACTGTCACTCCTGGCTTGTCGTACTGTTCCTAGCCTCATCCTCTGTTCTAATTGTCGTGCTCATTAAAAATTTTTATTTTATTGTACTTATTTCAAAAAACACCAATTAATTATTTTCTTTTTAAGCAAAGTGTGTGGGGTGGTGAGTAGGGGTAAATAGACACATAGATAGGTCCTTCTCATCCCGCCTGGCAGGACCACACACTCTGCCAAGTGCCCTGCTGCCCCACTGAGTGGTAACAGGCAGAGGTGAACACCCGGTTGCCCAGGCAGGAGCGGGGGAAGACGGAGGCAACCTGGGTGTGGGGAGTCCTCATGGAGCGGGGGTGTTGGGGTGGGGGCAGCCCCTGGCTGTGGCTCGAGCAGGGCCAGTGCTTCACCTTTCAGGGACACTTTGGAGAGGAAGCTTGGGCTGGTGGTGTCTGAGGAGGGAAGCTGCTGCTTACACGGCCCACAGATTGAACACACCCGGGTTGTAAAGGGCAGTGCTGGTGGCCTTCATGATGCCACTTGAAGGCCAAATGGCGTGCTTACTTCTATGTCTGACTGTGGGCGAAGCCCATTCATAAATGTCGCTCTTGGCACACCGTGGCCCGTGCATGCGTGCTGCTGGATGGCAGCTTTTCTAGCAGTGGTGTTTTTGGTAAAAACTTGTTGTGAGAGGTCTGTGCCTCCTGCCTTTTGTCCTTCAGGTTGCACACTAAGCTCTCATTCATTGTCACAGACCAGGTGTTTTGGTGTCACTGACCCCCGAGCCCAGACATGTGGGCCAGACCCCAGGGAGCCAGTCAAGCACGATGGATGGAAGCACATTCTGTGGCTCTCAGAGCATGTGGTTCTCTTCTGCAGTGGAGACGGTGAGTAGAACACAGTTGTGCCGTCTCTACGGTAACACACACTACTTTTCAGGCGCAGCATTGGTGTGGCATAATAAATAACCTGCTGACTGCAGTCTCCTCTTCGGGGGGCTGCTATAAACACCTTCCTGCTTCCTCCCACACGAAAACGAAAAGAGGCAATTTGTTTCGCCCTGTTTCGACCCTCCATTCCATCGCAGGGGACTTTGAGCTGGGAGTGAGACACACACCATAAAGTCTATAGTCCTTCTGAATTCCAAACATACTTGTAAATCTCCACCTCTTCCGAAAGTCGCAGCTCTTATCTCTGAAGCACTCGGCTGTTCTGTTAGACAAGAATTCAAGAGAAACACAGCCTGCCTCGGAGTCCTTTCTTCATTCGGCCAAAATAAAACAAGAATCATGTAAGATTGCATCCACTTCCTACCTCAGATGGACACTTCATTGTGAGTTACAAAACCATTTTGATTTTGCAAAGGCCCATTAAATTTTGGCACCTGATAAATATTGCTTGATGTCAGTATAATCAACACCTGCTGTCTGTGGGATTTGTCTGCTGAGGAGGAGACACATTTGCCCAAATTAATTGAAGGGAAATGATGAAAGACAGCTGTTCTCAGCGCTGGGCCCCTGTAAATGAGCTGTGCTTGGCTGTATGCACTCCTCCCCACTCCCCAGGAGGGCATGGGCTTCAGGATGCCGGCGCTCAGAGCCCCTGAGAGCCCTTTGCTCGCACAGGTAGAGGGCATTAGGAAGCATGCTGGTACTTGTGCCTGCGGCCGTGACACACATTTAACATGGTTCTACATCAGTAAAATCAACCTCCCCTGAGACATTGGTTTTCTTCTAGATCTTTCCCTTTCTAGTGCCTCTGATGGAAAAATAGGCCTGCCCCCTGCAGTGGGGCTTGGGTCCAGTCAGCTTCAAGGGTTGGTTCCTAGGAGAGTGGCTGGGATCGTGAAATCAACCGGGGGTTTGGGGGGGGGCATGGATTCTCTGAGACCCTTTCAGGAAGCTTGGCATTTGCAGAGAGGGTGAGAACTAGGTGTGCATCCTAACTTCTGGAAAAAATAGTTCACAGCACATGAGCCTGGTCAGGCTGAGATGGAAATCGCTTTTATTTAAAAACAGAGGATATGCTAGGGAAGGGAGAGGAGGAGCCGTCTGGCCCAACTTTCTCCAAGACCTAGAGGGGTCACAGCTGGACAAGAGCATATACGGCTTCAAGCAGTGCAGGAGGAGGAAGCACCTGCTCCTCTGAACAGGGCGTGTGAGACACGGTGGGCACGCTGGGGGGCCGGCGGTCGTGGTGCCCGAGGAAGCCCCTGAAGATCCCCTGGAGGCCCCCTGGGACCCTGTGCACAGAGCCCTGGGGCTGAGGCATCAGAGATGTGGGGCCTTTCCATGTAGGAGGGGATGGGCCGTGCAGAGCCAGGGCCTTGGAATGAGCCACAGACGGACCGTGAGGCCTCCTGACACCTGCAGCTGGAGCCCGTCCGCATGTGCTCATGGAGCCTTGCCGCGGGAGCCTTGCCTGCAGCTTGGTGAACACGAGCCAGCTGACAGTCACTGCAACAGGGATGCGCGCCTGTGGCCCTCTGGCAGGTTGGGGGCTGGCACCGAGGTCAGTCAGACCTGGGCCTTCCTGCTCGCCCCTCGGTCTAGACGCTGTTGGCTCCCCCTGTGCATAAGTTTGTCCTCATCTCAGAAGTGGTGATGATGACATGTATTTCATGCAGTCCCGTGAGGTATCCTTGTGCGAGATGATGAGCTTAGCACCTGGCGTTGTACGTGTCATAGATGTCACAAGTGAATAAGGGGAAATAACACATGACATGCTTCTGAGAGCCTGGAAGAATGAAAACTGGTGGCCCAGCTCACGTACCCGGGCTTGTGAGCACCCGCCACCGCCATGCACGGCCACCCCTTCCAGCCACCCTAATCTTGTTCAGTGTTTCACGCTTCTGGTATGGGCTGGAGTGCCAGGCATTTTCACACACTCTAAAGCTGAATGCCAGACAAAATATAAACAGAGGGATGAGAGGGAGGTGTGCTCAGGCGGGAGGTGCCTTGGGGGGTGCGGGAGGAGCAGCAGGTTGGAGTGTGCTGGGTCTGGTCCCTGCGGTGCTGCCCAGGAGCGGGGCCTGGGGCTGCCGAGCAGCAGAGAATGTGGCGGGGAGTCTGGAGCTGCTCCGGCTGGCATGAAGGGGTCTTTCCCCCAAGACAGGGGGCAGCGGGTGTCTAAAGATGTGCCCTCAGAGTCCCCACTCTGGCCCCGATGTCCAAGGGGCGGTCTGGGCACAGCCTCTCTTGTTGGCAGAGGGCGTGTGTGCAGCAGGCCTGGGCAGCCCTTGCTCGGCCCAATGACTCCATCCTATGGTTTTACCCAGTGTTTAGTACGAACTACACTAGCCAAACACACAGGACCACGTGTGGTTGGTGCAACTGATGATAGCGGTAAAATCGTTTTTAAACTCGTAGTATATATGTCAACTGCACCTGCCACTGAGCCCCGCTGGGCATGAGTCACAGCACGGTCTCCTAGCAGTACATGGACGGCCTGGGGTTTCTCCCTGTTGTTCTGGGTAGGAGGACACCTGTTTCTGTGAGACCTGAGAGGGGGATTGCTCCTGTGGGACCAGGGGGGACTCCTGTAGGACCTGGAGGGGCTCCTGTGGGACCAGGGGGGCTCCTGTAGGACCTAGGGGCACTCCTATAGGACCTGGGGGGGCTCCTTTGGGACCTTGGAAGGGCTCCTGTGGGATCTGGTGATGCTCCTGTAGGACCCAGGGGGAGTCTCCTCTGGGACCTCTGGGGGGCTCCTTTGGTACCTGGGGGGGCTTCTGGGGGACCTTTGGGGGGCTCCTGTAGGACCCAGGGGGGCTTCTGTAAGATCTGAGGGGGGTTCCTATAGGACCCAGAGGGGGCTCCTTTGGGACCCAGGGGGGCTCCTGTAAGATCCAAGGGGGGCTCCTGTAGGACCCAGGGGGCTCCTGTGGGACCTGGGGGGGGGGCTCCTGTGGGACCTGGGGCCACCCTTGTCATCACAGAGAGGTAGTTGCTGGTCAGACTCCTTCCAGAGGCAGTGCTGCTGGGAGATGGAGCACAAAGGCTTCTGGTATCAGGAGAGGCCGACTCGGGTTAATGGGCACCATCCCCCCAAGGACATCCAGATGCTGGACGTGTTTCCATACAGGCAATGTGTCATGCGAGAATGTGGCAAGGCAGCCTAGTGATTCCATAAGCCTCCTATAGCATGGTTCAGAGGATCACCCAGTGCCTCACTCCAAAGAATAAGAGGTGCATCGGTTTCCCCTCCAGGCTGCTTGGGCTGTCCCCTACTGAGTCCATCTCAGGACTTGGACATGCGGCTGTGAGTGAGCGGATCACTGTAGTGAGAGCCTTGTTACCTGTGAAAACACCCAACTCCCTTTGTGCTGTGAGGCTCTGAGATCCAGGACTCGGGGAGTAAGACAGTGGCCACGCAGGGAGTGACAGACTGGTGCAGAGTGTAGGGCCCCCTCCTTGGGTGGCCGCGGCTGGAGGCCATCTGTGCTCATCCCAGCATCTCCCATCACTGGGTAGGGAGTCCTTATGTGGGTCAGATCGTCAAACTCTTGCAGGGAATTGTAGAGTTTTTCAGCATTTTTCTCCTGAAGGAGGTTGATGGGTTAGAGAGTCACTCTGGTTTTAGACACATCTTTCAAAAGCCCAAGCAAATCACGTTATTATTGCTATGGTTTTTCTTCCAAGGTTCATGCACATTCCTGGAACATGGGATAGAAAACTGGGGAGGACACTGGGCGGACAGACCTGGGGGCTCTGCGTCGTCACCCATCCCTCTGAGAGGTCCTGGGCAGCCCTTCCTGCACTCCCTGCCTGGGAACTAATGCTCTCCCCTCCTTTGAAGAACGATGGTATCACCTTAGCTTTTTCAAATGTCTGAGAGTTAAAAGCTACCTCTTGAACCTGCGGTCCTTTAAAATTTACGGAGGAACATGCTACATCAGGCTCAACGAGGTTGGCCCCACATAAAGTCAATACTTGTCTAAAAAGCAAACACAATCTTCGAATACAAGGTCAAAGCAAAAGAATGCCCTCCCCCGCGCTTCCCCAACCCCTCGTCTCCTTTCAAAGACGGAGGTGGTGACCCGGCTCCTTGGGCAGGTCAGATGCGTGTCACAGCAGACACTGGAGTTAATATTCGACTAAAAATTAATAGATTGGATAACTATTACATGCTTTTAGTGCCAATTAATTTAATAGCTGTTTTTTCCGCCTTCTTTTACGAGTCAGGAAAACACAGTGCATAGTTTCCTGTGGGGAGCTCTCAGGTAGATCCTTTGTGCTGCAATTGCCACCAACTGGCGGGGCTGACACGCGTAATCCCCTCCAATGCTGCTGTGGCCCCGTGTCAGGCAGGAGCCCTGCAAGCAGGGCTATTAAAAAGCTCATTGGACATGCTCCTTGTTGGAAGATTTATGCTAGCTTATGCTAGAATAACAATGATGCAGTGGTATTTGTTTGAAAACGAAAGGATTATATGGTCTTTGTAAAATGAGGAATTTAGTTTTGGGGAGGGGCAGCGGAATGGTGATTTATTTTTTGTTGGTGTTCCTACGAGTCCTTTGATATGTCAGCTTCTGTCACTGAGTATTAGGACACTTGTAATTTCTTGAATCAACCCAGATGAAATACATATGGCCTCACATAATTTATGTCAAAAACTCAACTGTGCTGCAGGAATGCCAGTGCCGTGGTAAGATTAGCCTGGGGATGGGCTATCTGGTCCCTAAAAGTCTACAGTAATTAAATTGTGTGTTTTAGGGGAAAAGCCGCAGTCCTCCCTGTATTGGTTAACAGCGAGGAGAGTGTTCCTCAGAATTTTGTTCCAGGAAGAAATGATAAAAGCAATTTCTCCTCAGAGTTTTGGTCACTCTCTGAGGAGAGCTGGTCCTGCCTCAAGGATGACTCATGTCCCATCCATTTGCTGCTCAGAGCTCTAGACTTTCTGTGTAGAATATTCCCAGCAAGAGGGATGATTGAATTTGGGGTAAGGCACAAAATGGGCCTTTCTCCTGGGACCGTTCAGGCAGGAGATGCTTGTTACCTCTCAGATGCTGCGTGAGCGCCCCAGAGCTGGGCTCCTGGGTCTGCATCACACACCCACGGCACCCCCACCCCAGGCATCCCTGGCACCTCATACACCCTTGACCTGCATCTGTGGAGTATGTGGTGAGTGAATGCAACCCCTCTGTCCTTTGGATGTGGGGACACGGAGTCCCCAGCGGTGACACAGTGCACAATTCTTACAGACACTATTTTCTCTCTCGTTTTGTTTGTAGTGCTGTTGTGTAGCAAACGGGCTCTGACTTCAAAGAATGCTCTTCTATGAAAAATTAGCAAGGAAGCACAGAATATCCTCAGCTAAAAGCATCGCAACTCGCTTACAACCCAGGGAGGGTCCAGTACTTTGTAATGGGAAACCCAAGGTGCATGGAGTGCATGCCTTGTGGGGGCAGTTGGTTCCTGTGCCCGAGGCCTGCCAATGCCCCCCTGTGTGCCCACCTGTGCACTCTCTGACAGACACGCACCGCTGCGTCAGGGGCTGTGGTCAGGACAGCATGCTTGGCTGGTAATGTTGGCTCCTACAGGGCGTGGGCTCACATTGTCTGCCTCCTGCGCATGAACCCAGCGACGGCTGCACCCCAAGATGAGGGGGCCGTGGTCATGGCTGCAGATGGTGTCCACCACATGGCGGGATGTTATCTCAGGAACGAAAGTTCACCAGTGAGCCACCCAGTCACTGGCAACCACAGAAGCTGGGGTGTAGCTCCCCTACGGATGGCGCTGCCGGAATGTGGGGGGAGCTCAGGCCAGCTCGGTGTGCACGGTGGCCTCCAGGGTGCCCCTGGGTGACGCAGTGGGTCCCTGCCTGCTTGCCCATCTCCAGAGGGAGGAGGCAGGGGCCTCATGGGAGGATGAGGCAAGTTGTGGGGACAATGGGGTGAATCCTTGAAAATCTGTAAGATGGATATTTGGTTTTTTTCTGTACAAGCTGGCACTCTGGACCCCTCTCTTTCTTAGCCAAACCCCCAGCCCAACTCCCACCAGCCACTCCTCCCATGGCCGTTCCTCCCACATGGTTTATCCAGCCTTTCCTTCCACTTGCCATGCTTGTCTTGCCCACTGAAGTGGGGCTGGGAAGTGAAGAGTCTGGTCATAGAACACAACCAGGTAAACAGAGTCAGGCTTGTCTCTTCACCTCTGTTTCCCACACATGTGCACACACACAGAGATATACAGACACACATGTACACAGATATATAGACACACATGTACACATATGTACACAGACACACACACACACACAAACACGACTTCAAATTATGTTTATTCCTGAATCTACTCATTCTGTGTGCTTCACACTTTTTACGTGGCCTGATCATGTACAAAATGCAGTAGAAAACATTTTTTATTTTGCTCTGAGAAAGCTAAAAGGTCACTGAAAGGTTAAAAAAATAAAAGGCAAAGAAAGCTTTAGGATGCAGACCTTGCTGTTGTCATGACCCTGGCATCTGGGTGTTGAGATGCACACCCCAGGCTGCAGCCCGCTGGATGGGACCATTGTTCTGTGTCTGAGAGCTGGCCTCTTACCTTAGGAGGACACAGTGTTTAGCTTCTTTGGGCAAGATCATTGCAGCATACCTGCAAACCCCTGAGTGACTGCACTCGACCTCTGCAGACTGCTGGGCCCTAAGCGTTGGCCCCAGATAGAGATGCCTTTCTGCTGGTCTTCTGCACTGGCCTAACCTCTGCCATGTGGATTCCTGAAGCCATTCATAGCTTTGGGCCTCAGGGAGTCTTACTGATACCCATTTCCCCTCTCTGTATTTAAAATTCCACTCAGAATTTACTGAGAGTTTCTTATTTAGAATTAGCTATGTAAAGATGGCATTTTCCATCCTATCATCCTGAAAATCACCCAAAAGCAGCAAGGAAATTGAAAAATAAAAATGCAAATGCCCTCTTTACAATAAAATCAGGAGACATCTGTAAGCCTGAAATACAATATATGAGGGAAAGCTGCCAAGGAGAGAGAAGGTCAAAGAGAGGCCCAGAGAGAGCTTTAAGGAGGCCACCCTCAGCTGCAGATCTTAGGACACACAGTCAGAGCCACCCTCTGCAGAGCAAGTGACCTAGTACATGGGGAAAACCAATAATTATTTGTTTGGAATGAGGGCAGATGATTGTGCTGGCAGTAGGAATTCCCTGGATGCAGGGTGGCATATAGTCTCAAGAATCAGAAAACGCAGAGTTCCATTGAACAATGATGTGGTAAGCTATATTTGTAATATGTGTATTTCAGTGTGTTGGTGAGGCAGAGTGGAGGGAAGCTCTACATTAGGAGCAGCCCTGCACTACTGCTTTCATCGGCTGGAGCAAAGTCTAAATGAATTTATTCATACAGATAGCCTTGGACATAAGGAGGAATCCCCACTGGCTTATAACATGATCTCAAATTTTTCCATTATGTGTAATTTCATCAAATGGCTCCTGGGAAGAAATCTCCTTATTCAATGATAAATTATAATTTAAAAGGCCTATTTTGAAATAACAAAGAGATGTATTAAATTAACAGGATGAATAGATGGCAAGTGAAAGCTTCTGTTTTAAAAACATTGCCTAGAGGTAAGCAACAATCATGAGCAAGCATATTATCATGAATCTTTAAAACCGATAATGCAGTTTGCCTCTATAAAACAAGAGCACAAATACAACATATAAGAGCTCATGAAAAAAAAAGTGTAACAACAGATAATGATCAATGATTGGTTGCGAGACTTCAGGAAAGAGGTGAGTTAAAACTACCATATGATCCAGAAACCCCACTTCTGGGTATGCATCCACAGGAAATGTAAAGGTGTGGAAGAGGTGTCTGCACCCCCCTGTTTGCTGCAGCATTATACACCACAGCCAAGATGTGGTGTCCACGGACAGATGAGTTGGTAGGGATATAGCATATGTCACCAGGATAGTTGTTTTGATTCGCCGAAAACTGGGGTTGTGTCTTATGTTATCTCTATCCTTTTGAAGCAGGACATACACAGGGTTTCACAAGTGTTTCCAGTTGTTGCTAAATGAAGTATACTCTTATCCTGCATCATGAACCCTGCTTCAAATTAGTGAGAACCCTTGCATTCCCCTCTATTACATGCTACTGGTTCATACCTTTACCTTTACTTGGGTTATTTCCACTGCCTGACTTGTCCCTGCTCTTGCACAACACATGTTTTATGCCTCTTCCCAAGACTGGCTTGTCTCATATGTGCTTCCTCCCTCTGAGTCTTCTCAACTCCCCCTGTAAACCCTAATGTCCTCTTTTTCAGAATTCCCATTTAGGGCTTTGATCTTAAAATAAATAAATAAATAAATAAATAATAGGGCATTGATCTTCAAATTCTTCTGCTTTGACAGTTGTGGCTCCTTATCAAAATGAGAAGCTCCTTGCATATGTTTTCTAATGTATTCTAAGCAACAGCTGAAATAAGCCCAAGGAGAGAATAAGGGATTGGTAGCTGTCTTTTTATTAATTGATGGGCTCATGTGGAGAAAACTGCAAAGGGGCAAGCATAGGCAGGGTTGCCTAGCTTATCAGCGATGTTGTGCTAATGCAAGTTCTGCCAAAATGTGTTTAACTACTTTGTAGATGTTTAACATATCCCTGTATGATGTGCACATTTCTGACATCACTCCAGTGTATCCATAACTGATTTAGGGGATATGCAGGCTAAAATATTATTGCTTTAAGAAGGACAGAAATGTGAGTGGTAGTAGATTAATAATTGCTGTAAAAGTGAAAGCAGAGATGAGTTTTTGAGCCTTTGGCAAGGGGAACGGTAATGATTCTCTGTGAAGTATAATCCTGAGAAAAGAGGAGTCACCTTCCCTAAAATGCTCTCTCCATCCTTGATGTTTTATGATTTTTCTCTTTAAAACATTCACCTCTTGGCAGTGTCTCTTGCACACAGAGATGGGGTTGTTTTTCTAAAAGCTGAGCCAATCTTGGCCTAACTGATAAATTACAACAGAAAAGGAAGCTGGAGAGCAGAGAACTGAATTTGGCCACTGAAATTATTACCTAATGCATATCATCCTTCTGATGCCCATCACCTCTGCCTGCTGGCTCTGCTTGGACATCCAGGTTGACTGACTGACACTCCTAATGAAAGATTAAAAACTGAGAGAGAGGTTTTCCTTTAAGAATAATTAGTAAAGATGTTTAGAGATTTTTCTCATGTTGTTCAGAGGGAAAGCCATGCCTGGCTTTGGCGAAAATGGATCCAAAGCCTCGGACAATAGTCATTATGTTCCCTTTCTCTACTTAACTCCTAAGCTCCGCCTCATCCACAAAGTCCTTCCCTGAGAATCCAAGACCCAGGAGTGGCATTATTAGGAATTAAATTCTTTGATTTTATAGAGGAAGGAATTGAGGCCTGGAAAAGGTGACTGGGTCTATTGAAGGCCTTCAAAGTGTACCCATTCATCCTCCTCCTAACTGGCCATTTATTTCTATACTTTTCTGAACATTAACTACATACCTGCTTTTACTTTCTGCTTTGTCATCTCTATTAAAAGCATGGGCTGGGCAGCCCTCGTGGCTCAGCGGTTTAGCGCCACCTTCAGTCAAGGGTGTGATCCTGGAGACCCGGGATTGAGTCCCACGTCGGGCTCCCGGCATGGAGCCTGTTTCTCCCTCTGCCTGTGTCTCTGCCTTTCTCTCCCTCTCTCTCTCTGTGTCTCATGAATAAATAAATAAAATCTTTAAAAAAAAATAAAAGCATGGGCTGCTTCATGCAGAGAATATTCATTATGTATTTTTATTTCTGCCATTATATCCCCATTTAACAGGTAGCTAGAAGCAAGTGGTGCACAACACTGGTGAAATTCCATGAAATAAGTGAACTACCATCATATATAAATTGAGTCCTATCAAACATTGCTAGAGTTCATTTGAACAAAAATTGTGTCCCTTCTGGCAACACCACCGTGGAAGCAGTGGGGAAGGTGCTCCGCAGAGCCAGGAGGGAGCCAGGGTGGACTTCCATGGAGAAAGCGTACCGTTTCTGAGTGGCTGCAGCTTTTAGCCTCATTGGCTGGCTGTGATTGGTTGTCCCGCGGTTTCCATCTCACACCCTTGAGATGTTGGCAGGTGTGGATTCTGGATTGCTTACGTAAGTGCGGTGACCTCCCTGTTTAGTTGGATCAATATTCCCAGCTGATGCGTCATAGGTTGCTGTGCTTGTTAATTAGGGCCCCGTTGAAATCATGCCTGTGGGTGGCTGCGCTCACGGGCCGACTTGTACTCCTTCAGTTTGTGTCAGTAGCACATTCTTTACTCCGGAGGTACTGGTGGTGTTAGGCTTCAGAGGCACCCTGTGCATTTATGTTTACCATGTTTTGGATTCATTTCTCCATTTGTGAATCGAGGATGGTGTCCCTCATGGGCGGCTCTCAGACAGACTGTAAGCCACAAGGACACAGCAGTAGCGATTAGAAGGCTTGCAGTTTTGTTCAAACATTCACATTAACTGACATGTGACCCCGGGCAAATAACAAATGTCCCCGGGTCTTCTCTTTCTCCGTAAAATGAAGAAATGGGGCCAGATGTCTGCAGTGGCCCTTCCAGCTCCGGTCTGCAATGCTTGGACCAAGAACCAAGAGGAGAGTGTGTGAGGGGTTTGGCAAAGGGCCTGCGGCATGTGCTTACCCCTTCTCGTGTGACAATAAACCTCGTAACTTTGTCCACAAGAAGGTGTAACTGCAAGTGTTACCAGGGGCTACTGGTAACACTGAACGTAGGAGGCTGTGACAGGCTCAGACTGGCAAGTGTCCTCAGTGCCTCTGAAGACAAACAGATCATCTTAACGAACTGTTGTGGGGACAACTCATCTCTCAGAATAAAAGGCTCCAGAGAACACTGAACTGCATTGCTTCCATACCTCGACTTGACTCCTGGCAAGGTGAGCCCCCAAAGCGGGTGCCGTTGGAGGCAGGTGACCCTCCTGTGGAGCAGTGTGTCAGGGCAAGTAGCCTCCGGCCTCCATGAGCGAGCAGGAGGAAAGTCCCGGTTCTCTGAGGATGAAGCAGAAAGGCCATCAGTCCTGCATGGATTGGGCCTCACGACTCTCCGCTTCCCTGTGGTTGGCAGTGGTGGGAACAAATGCCCCATGTGTTCACACCTCAGCTCTCAGCTCGGCACAAGGAGCCGTAGGTCCTTGGTAGCGAGAGGGGACACGTGCTCAGCCATCCACACCTGTGGTCTCACAGGATGTGAGTCCCTCTTCTCCTGGTGGTCCCTCTGGTCCACACTGGTAGACGAGGAGTTGAGGCCAGAAATATCAAGTGTTTCCCCTCAGCTTGTGGGTGTTAGGAGTCAAGACCCACCCTCACCAACCCAGCGCCTCCCGTCCCTGATGGACACAGTTCCCAGCCGCTGTGCCTTGTGGAGGCTGCTCAGCATCATGTACTGTTGGTTTGACACCGGACAGGAAGGGCGTTGGTGTTGGTCCTCACCCTGCCCCTTCAGCTGGGTGGCCTCGTATGGTTCCCCCCTTTGCAGGCATAGTCTTGGGGTTGTTTTGGTTCTCATGTAAAGCTGGGTTGGTGTTTGCCCATGTCACAGTTACCGCTCACGGTGGTCACTCTCAGACAAACCCTGCAGGGCCCACACCCAAATCCGTGTGCAAAGTCAGGAGGAAAATCCTAGTGGAGACAAGATCAGTTCAGTTCAGCTGAGTGTTTGAACCCAGGACTCTTGGGAGAGCTGGGGAGATTCGACACAACAGAATGGTCCTCACACTGCCAGGGCTCACTGGCCCTGGACATAGGAAACCCGATCCCAGGGACACCCCTGAGCTGGCCAGGTCATGGGCCATCAGCGGGAGTGGGCTGGAGGCACAGGGACATGTGGTGCATGGTCTCTTTTGGCTCAGTTGTCTGTGTGTTCAGTCCACAGCAGATGACACAGTGGAACATATGCAAGGGCCGAGCTGGAGACTTAACCAGATTCACTGGAGACTTTTCTGCCTTGAGAGGCCCGGGTGGGGGCGCCTGGGGGAGCCCGTGACACATCTGGGGCGAGTGGCCTGTGTGATTTATTTCATCGTCAGCGCTGCAGGCACGTGCACGAGAGGGGCCCTTCCACATGCATCATTGTAAAACTGCGCCAAATGCCCTGCCAGTGGTGTAGTGGACCTTGTTTTTCTCTGGGATCCATAGTTTTGCATCTGAATGTGGCCCCTGGGGAAGGCTGTGAAGGGGAGAGGTTGGTGCTCTCCAAGCACCCCCCCAGGTGTGTTGATAGCTCCCTATCACACAGGCATTGAGTCTTCCAGCTGTTAGTGAAGAAATCGATATTCTTCACTTGCCAACAATGATTCCAGCACATATGATCCCAAAGCTGGGCCCCCTTCCCCATCTCAGCTGGGCATCCTTGGGGTTGCTCAGCTGGGGCTGGGCTGCTTCCCTCTCTCTAACCCCACCTTCCACAGCCTTGCCTGAACCATACTACCTTCCTGAGGTCATTTCCAGAATTCCTGGTCAGCTCTCCTATCCGATCCCCTAGTCCCTTCGGGAGACTAAGACCCTCAGCTGCGCTGGGGGCTCCCGTGCCTAGACTCGCCATGGTCATGACTCTTGCGCCTTACACCTGGGTGGTGCTCTCTGGGTCTCAAAAGCATCTTCCTAGCTGTTTTCCAGTTTGAGACTCACAACAGTCCCAAGACGGACATTTTCCCTGCCTCTTTAGCCGGGGAGTATGGCGGAGGGGGTGGTAAGTGGCTGCCCAGCATCACCTAGGGAGCTGGAGGCAGGTGGGCATCCCATTTCTGGGCTTCCAGCTCAGAGTCCGTGCCCCTGGGATCTTCGGGAACACTCAGGAGAAGCCCCGACATGGACTAGGTCTACCCCCAGAGGTGGGCAATAGGACAAACATTCCTCAGACCCCCTGCAGCTGATCCCAGGAGAACTCGGGGTCCCGTGGAGCTAGGCGGGTGCGGGGGGTCCAGCCATGGGGACGGTGGTTGGGTCAACCTTGGTCATCACCAGCTCTTCCCTGCTGCCGGCTGAATCGGGCCTTCCTGCTTCCTGATGCAATTCCTTAAATAGCAATGCAACAGAAGGATATTAATGTGCTTCCCCAAGGGGTGCGCACATACCCAGAAATGACTTGCTGTTAGAAATGTTCACCCCGGTGGGGAAGTGTCTGTTTCCTTTCATGGCTTCTGGGATAAACGGCATAGAATAACGCCTGGCAGCCAAGCGGGAACTTAATTAAAATATTTGTGGCACGCTTAATTAATTAATTAATTAATAATATAGTCATGCAAATTGAGGGGAAAATGACACTGCTTGTTTAATGTCTGACATAAAGCGATTTGGGTTCTACTTTCCCTTTATGAGCTCTCTTTGGGGTGGCAAACTGGAGCAGGAGAGGTAGGTCAGTGGAACAATATTTTGGGACTGCCACTGGGAACGTTTTTCTTGTTGGCATTTTCCTTACTGTAGTAGCTCAAGTAGGACTAGCCTATTATTTAAAAACCTACTGATGGTGCCTGAGCTGATACAAAGCAACACAGAAACTATGAAAATAAACAGAAATTGTCTGAGAACAGTGGAGGCATGTGCGCCCAGGTCCAGGTGTGAGCCACAGCACGGGGGGTGGGCGTGCGGGGCCTGTGGGCTGCTGGCTCTGAGCGGCCGTGGGCTCCCCAGGAAGCCAGGCTGGAGGAAGGTCATCCTCATGTGCAGGAGGCACCGCCGTCACTGCCAGGTCCAGCTGGCCAAGCAAGTCATGAAGCAGGTCGGAAGCAGGGTGTGAGGAGCCCCAGGGGAGTGCTGGCGTCTGGGGTGGAAGGGCTCCAATAGCCACGAGACTTCCTCTTGTCAGAATTCACCTGCAAGGAGGCTGCTCCAGGAACACCAAAACGTGCTTTAGGAGCTCATGCTCTGAGACCTGTGCCTTTTATTTATCACTTTGTCACCCTCACCATCAGAGCACCTTGAAATGCCACCTTGTAATCTGACCTCATGTCCATAACCAGGAGCTCTAAGGAGCACCTCCACGAAGGCACAACAGTTATCTTCAGGTTCTTGCCGAGAGGCCTGTTGTCGGTCAGAAATCAGACACTGTGATGTCCAGAAGTGCCCATGCTATACATCCACGTATTTTAACGAATAAGAATTTAATTTTTCATGAAAATATTACAATTAAGAGAATGACTCATGCCTCCCATGTGTAGTCAGACTATTTTTCCACCAAAACCGAGCTTAGCCTTTGAGCCAGGAGGAAAACACACCAGAACAGCCTTTACCATGGTGGTGATAGTGGCTGACAGTTCTGGGTGCGCTTCTCTTGTCTGTCTAGAAAAACCAGCGTTAGAGGTTTAGGGCTCACGGAGCAAGATGATGCATGGGTGGAACCCTGGACCGGCCCCGCGTTGAGGGAGTGGGAGGCTGTGGCCCATGAGGATGGCCCGCATGTTCCCAGATGCTCTTTGTGTGCTTGCCCGCTGGGGTCTGTGCTGCTTGTGAGACAATAAAGATGGTGGCCTCTTCGTAATTCCCGTGACAGAGCCTTTTCCTGATGCCTTTTGACATCTCCGCAGCTGGTCATGTCACTCGCCTTGCTGGAGTCTCCCTCAGCAACCCGCCCAAGCCAATCAAGCCATGAAGTGACCGTGTGATTACCTGACCTCAGTGGCCTACCGATTCTCCATTCCTCGGGGGCTCAAGACACGCTAGACTGGTTTGCAGGAGTCGTGGCTCGCGCCAGTGTGTACAGACATGACATCCGAGGTCAGCTGGGAGGGGCTCACGTGCCCACTTTGCCGACTGTCAGAGACGATTCTTCCTCTGGATGCCACCTCGTCTTGGGGCATTTCTCTGCTCAGGAGCACTGGTCCTGGGGCCATGGCAGCAGATGAGCAGGAGGTGGAACTTCACTCTGGCGAGCAGGTCTCCTCGCACAGCTTCCGTCTCTGAAAAAATGCACAGGATGTCATGAGGGATGGACAGAAGCACAGCAGACACACATGACTCTCCTGCCGGGGCGCTGTCTGCTCTAGCTCATCCCCTCATCATCAGCCCATGAGGCTCCGGACACCTCCTGCAAGGCCCTCAGCCTTCTTTCTCCTTCCCTGTCCTGATGCCAAGCACTCATGGCCAAGATATTTCCCCAGCAAAGGCTAACATGTATTGTGAATGATCTTTCTGAATGTGATTGTTGGGGAAATGCAGATCGAAACCGTAGGGAGGTGTCACCTCACAGCTGTTAGGGTGGCTATGCTCAAGGGAAAACAACAACAGGTGTTGGTGATGAATTAGAGAAAAGGGAACCCAGTGCACTGTGAGTGGGGGTGTAATTTGGTGTAGACATTGTAGGGAATGGGATGGAGCCTCCCCCAAAACCTAAAAGAGATGCAGCAGACCCCATTCTGGGTGTGGACCCAAAGGAGATGAAACCCATGCCTTGAGGAGACGTTGGCACTCCCCTGTTTATTGTAGCATCACTCACAGGAGCCAAGACATGGAAACTGCCCAAGTGTCCATCAATGGACAAGTGGACAAGAAACTGTGATACACACACACGCACATGCACATGGAATGTTATTCAGTCTTTCGAGAAGGAGAGTCTGCCCATTTGTGGCAAAGTGCATGAACCTGTGTGAAACAAGCCAGATGCAGAGAGAAAAAAAATGCGTGATCTCACTGACTAAGGAATCTAAACACATTGAATAGACCAAAACAGAGGAGAGTGGTGGTTCCCGGGGTCCCAGGGAGGTTGGGGGAAGTGGGGAGCTGGTCACAGGGCACAAAGGGGCAGTTCTGTAAGAGGTCAGATGTTCAGCATGAGGACTGCACTCAGCATTGCTGTTCTGAGCACTGAGATTTGCTAAAGGACTTGGTTAGGTGCTCCCACCACACATGCCTACCAGGCAGCTATGTGAGGAGATGATTTTATGTTTTAAAATATTTTATTTATTTATTCATGAGAGATGCAGAGAAAGAGAAGCAGGCTCCCTGCAGGGAGCCTGATATGGGATTCGATCCCAGGATCCTGGGATCACACCTTGAGCCCAAGACAGACGCTCACCACTGAGCCACCTAGGTGTCCCAAGGAGATGATATTTTTAATTAGCTTGGTGGGAATAATCATTTCTCTCTGCATGTGTACATCAAATCACTGCACTGCACCTTCACTGTGTGCCATTCTTACTTAAAAATGGAATTAAATCTGAAATAAACCACATGGAATCTTTGCTTTTGTTAGATGCCCAGCGTAGGCCTATCATGTTAGGGACCGCGTGGATGCTGGCGGATGGCTGGCCTGGCGGATTGCCCGATTGGGAGCAACCCTTGTTCAGGGTGGTCAGGTAGGGGAGGCCCATGCAGCTGCCCCTCCACCTGTCCTGTTTGCCACGAGGACGCCAAGGGTAGTGGCCAGGGCAGGGTGGGAGGAGAGAGCCGCTGCCTGTCCCTGGCACTGCAGCCGGGCCTTCTGAGGGTTTGTGGGTCTCGCTCCCCCACAGTCTCTGATGCTGTGGACCTGGGGCTGGAGAGGGGGACAGAAGAACCAGGCAGCCTGGCTCACTTTCTGCTGCGGCAGAAAGTGACTTGATGCTCTACTGGTGGTCCTCTGGTTCACGCTCCAGATGACCTTGAACGCCGCTCCTGGCCTGGCTGAGCCAACGGGGAAGGTCCCAACAGAGGCTGTGGCTCAGCTGGGAGCCGTCTATTTTTAGGTAGGCACCGTGAGTCAGGTGTTGACTTCACGGAAATGACGCCTTCACAGAGGTTGCCTAAAGATGGGCTCCTCCCAATCTAAACCCATTTCTTATTGACTGTGTCATACCCTCAGAGAAGGAAATCCTACCCTAATTTCTGACTGATTTCCCATCAGCCTCGGCTACCAGCACGCCAAATGTCTCTCTGCCTGATTTTGAGGACGAATGATTAACAAGCTCCAGCAAATGCTTACTGACGCTTAGAGTTATCTCAAGGGGAGCCTGAGAGACCCATCTGGCCAAGCAGAGGTCTCTGCCTATTTACTGGGGTGGCTGGAGGGGCAGCCGCAAGTATGGGACCTTGCAGGTTACATTAAATTGATGGATGATCATCAGGTTCCTGCTTTGTTCCTCTCTTTAGCCCTGGACTCTCCATCTTTGGTTTCACAGCCTCCGGGGGCCCATGGCCACTGTCCCCCAGTGTGAGTCTCTAACTCTTGTGTTGCAGGCTGGGCCCCCACAGAGCCCCCGTCCCCACCCCAGGGCAGAAGACCGCTTCAATTGCCCCACCTGCTGAGACAGGACCGGCTCCCCAGAGCCCGCCCGGGTGTCAGGGGCCTAGCATTTCTCTGCTGTTGGCTGTTTTGGCCACCTGGTCCATACGGTTACAAGCACCATATTCCCATTTTAAGTGTCCTCTCCTGCGCAGCTGGATCCCTCCTTCCCCCACGTTCAGCTGTTTCTTCTCTGCGATGCCCTCATCTCCACCACAGCATCACCCCACTCAAAGACAGCTTTATGAGTGTCTGCTCCCTCCTAGGACTGGAGCACGGGGCCTCTCTCACCTGCTGGTGCGAACCTGGGCAAATGTCTGGCACATAGTAGATTCTCGATAAAGATTTAAAAATCAGATGAGCTTCGATTGGTGCAGAAGATCCACATAGGTGCCCCTTTGCCCTTTGTTTCCAGAGGATGCGTCTTCACTTGCCTTGAATCTCAGATGCTGAAGGTATCTCTGTGACCCTTCTACACTGTACCGATATTCTTTTTATCTTAGCAATCTTAAGTGTAACCTCTGCTCATTTTAAGTAATAGACACATCTATCATTAAAGTCTAGCTGTGGATAATGAGCAGCCATTTATGGCACTAAGCCCTCCATTTTCAGATCTTAGGACTCATTACATTTGATGGTTATTAAATATGTCTCATAACAATATTTTAATATGATTAAAAGTGCCATGCTGCCTCCTCCAGGATCTCGAGAAAAAGCATAGGCAGATGTTAATGTGAAGCGAAAGGAGTCACTTCTCCACACTCCCTCACCCCTACATCAGCCCTCCCTGCTCTTGGGGCAAGTGTTCTGTCTTCCTTGTAGGGAGCCAGAAATTCAGGGGCAGCCCTGGGGATGCAGTGGGTGAGGAGGCTGCAGTGCAGGTCTCTTTCCACAAACATGGGTGGAAAGAAGGACAGGTGTCCTGTGTGGTCAGCTCCTCGCCCCAGTCAGGCCACTGCAGACCTCGCTCCAAACACCTGAGGTGCCCAGCTCACCCACCTGCTCCTCCCAGTCCCCAGTCTTCTCCGTTTTTGCAGGAGCTCTGACCAGATCTGTCTAAATGTGGACTGTCCCCGAGAACGTCAGAACTCAGATTTGTCCCGTCCAAGAACTGATTGTAAAATAAAATATAAAGCAATACCCACGTAGACTTCAATACAAAAAGAACAGTAGCTAAATCACAAGAGGTGATCCCTGAGACAATCTGAGGCACAAAAATATGGCAAAAGGAGAAATATGACTTTTTAAAAAAGAAATACTATTACCGCCAGTGCTCTAAAAACAATATATAAAAGAACATTGTACAAAAAATTGCTTTTGTCGTGAATGTGGGAAGAGTCCCCTAGATAAAAAGGTCATACTTCTAAGTGTCCTATTCATTTATTAATTGCAACAGGATCTGGTTGTACACCTGTTACAAGGAAGGCCGTGTGCTGGCCCTATAAAGGTGAAAAGCTACTGTCCCTTTTAGTCTGTGGGATTTTAGGTAAACTAGAAGTACGGGAAGGGGCACAACCAGCGTTGCATATGTAATGCCAGGTCATTTCAATGACAGCTCCAGTTAGTAGACATGTTTGCTTCCACCCCTCCTGTGATGGGCCCTGACTGCGTGCTCAGTGCATGTGTGACTTGCTTTATTATGCCGCCCTTGCTTACACTGTGCCAAAATGCGTGCTCCCTTATTTCTACTTACTGGTTCTTCCAGTTCTTTCTCTTAGAGCTACATGGAAGGCACCTCAGGATTTTGGAGAAAGGCATTATGACTCCATCCTCCCCAAGGGTCCTCTTTGCCATTTCCATCAGCCATTTCTGTTGGCGATGAGTATTTTTGCATGATGCGCCGTCACTATGAGCCTGGATTGTAGGCTCACCTGTAGAACAGTGATGGGAATGCTTTGTTGTAAGATTGTTCTGAAAATGGGCAAGGAACTCTATGTGAATATGCCAGCGCATGAGCCGTCCAGCGCGTGGCTGGACAGATGCCTGCCCCGTCTGTGGGGGCCTCTGTTGTCCCACACTAGACTCATCCTAGTTGCTCCCTGGCCTCTTCCAAATAAAATATTCAAATATGAGTGTGATTCTTTGAATATCAGTCTGGGAAAAAGCATGCTGGTTTATATCATGGTTTTATCTGAACTTTTTGCCAGTGGAACCTGATTGTGGGGATTTTAAGCAGCCTTCCGTTATGTTGTATGCATTGCAATGTAGGCTCTTTGAATTTGTCATTCTACCCAAAACCTCAAGTTTCTGTTTGTTTGTGGCAAAACTAGGTTTCCTGGCCCCAGAGTTTGGCAAATGATTTATAATTATAGCCCAGAAGCAAGATTTGTATGCTCTTTCAAGCTGGACTGCAGGCTTGCTCACAGGCACCCATCTCACATTTTTGAGATACGGTGGAGTCTTGATTCACCATTGATTTTATTGCGGCCTCTCCTAACTTTGTGTGTCAGTTGCAGTTTGGTTGAGCATATTTTATTTTAAAATTTGAGGCTTATCTGGCTGCAATTTCTTTGCTTCATCGATTACCAGGGTCGGATCAGCGTTTAAGGATTGCAAAGCAAGCATCCCACACCTCTCCTCAAATGTGCTTTCAGTTGAAGAACATGACCTTCCAGCTTGGAGGAGGCATTTTTTTTTTTTCAGTCAAAGACATGCCATCTATTTCTTCATCAGTCAATCCACAAATATACTAAAAGGGAACATGGATTAATGCAGAATCCTTCCTCCAGAATGGTGCAAATCCATGTACTCTTTGGAGTATGCTCACTGTTCAGTTCCCTGGGAATCCATGTAATTGTGCTATCGTCCATCACATCCCGTGTCAGCATTGTAAAGAGCTTCCCAAAGGCACCATATCTAGACATAAGGTATTAGCAGTAAGGACGGCAGTGAACATGCACTGAGAGCATTGTGCTAAGAGATGTCACTAAATTATCCTGAAGAACCTACGTGTAAAGAACAATTACTGCCCTTATTTTACAGTGGGGTAGAGTGAGGCTTACAGAAGTTTGAGAACTTTCCCCAAACCATAGCCTAGAAAGTGGAGGAACTGGGTTTGAGCACAGGCAGGCTAGCTTGAGCACCCATGGATATGACCATGACTTACTCTGGATCGGCTTCAGGTATCGGCAGTTATATAATTTGTTTCAACAATAATTCTTGGCCTTATCGTGGATAGTGGTCAGATGTTTTGTGGATTTTGAGTGGAGCATAGAGTGTATCTTTAGGGAATAGTTTGGAAATACTCTTGCTAAGAACAGAGGCAGAGACTAACCTGGCAATTTCACTTTTCTCCAGTTGTGAGTGCCACTTTCACGTACAGTAGTATCACCATTGTGACACATTCCCTCTGAAAATGAAGGAGAAGCAGAACACGCAGGCATCCATACCCACATTATAGGTAGGGATAGTTGTCCCTGAGCTTCGAAACAATGACCTCTAGTCACATTGCAGCATCTTCAACAAGAAAAGTCACTTAAAATCCACTTACCAAGCGGGAAGACAGAGGCTTCCTCTTCATTCTTACATAAACATTATATTTTGCTAATTAGAATTTTTTCTTCTCCGCTATCCTCGTTCAACATTTCTTACTTTCCTTCTTTATAGGTCTATGAATTGCTTATTATTTCAACATCTTCAAAAATATATAAGAATATGATCATGTTATATGAAAATCTAATTCAATAGAAAATATTGTTTTCTGTGGCCATCTCTCAATTATTCAGATCTCGATTACCCAAATTTCAATGCCTTCAAGTTGTATCCTGTTTTGAATCACATGCTGCATGAATTTTAAATTCTTCAACCAATTGGTTTTTATCAGAGAGAATGTCAAGTTGCTAAAGAGCTGGCATTTTCTTGAAATCTCTTAAATAGTTATGATCACCCAAGACACACAGTGAGACATCTGGCAGAGGGGACACTGTCCTCCAAAGAGACCAGGGAGAAGAGGCCAATGAGACAGAAAACCTTAAGGAGGAGGAAGTGAGCCTACGCACCCCAGGGAGGTGAGAAGCACACTGGGAGGCCCCGAGGACGAGCGCTCTGCGTGTAGGCCTCCAGCCCCGTTTGTATCATTGTCCTTCGTTATCAACGATGCCGCCGCCGCTGCTGACATGGTCATTTCCTGGGCCAAGATGTCCATTTAGCGTGTACTTAGAGTGCATCTCTGCTGTACCCGCTCGCATGGTCAGGCTGAAAGCTGGCTCATATTGCAAGCCATGCTCTGAGCTCGTGGATGATTCTGGGAAGGCTTTCTGAAAAGTGCACCACATGATCACTCGTCCAATGTCAACCAGAGGCGGTGGCAATAAGACTACGGGAAAATTCATTTTTCTTTTAGAGATCTCAAAATACTTGACCTTGCTCTTGAGTTTATCAACGTGGGCAAACTCTGTCTCACAGCTTTTAAAATCAACTGCACTATCTCTGGTTAGCTTGGAAGACAGCAGCTTATGGAAGAGTTCTATCATCTTATGCATGTGCCATAAATCTGTCCTCCAGAAATGTGCAGTAATCTGGCAAAAATAGTTTACAGCTCCAAGTTCAGCTGTACTACCCACACAGATGGGTACATGGTCTTTCTCCACAAGGATCAAAGTGCCTGGCCCAGCAGAGACTAGGGCTCCAGGTGTGGTGGCTGCAAGGCAGCATGTTTCTAGAGTAAATTCTCCAGAAGACACATGAAATACACGGTAGAGAAAATTCACATGTGGATGCCGGAGAGCAGTTTTGGAGTGATATAATTCAAAACTGATATGAGAAGCTATGGAGGAAAACTCACTGATTTATCACTGAATACCCTGGATTGACAATTAGATGAAGCAACAGGAAAGTCTTTGGCAGTGACTGAGTCTAGCTAAGGTCACCAGCATGAGGCTCAAGAGGCTGCATAGTATAGAATGTAAATAGGACAGGATGTGGAGGGCAGGCTCAGAGGGCACAGCATTGACTTGGAAGAAGACAATCTCAGCCACACAGCATCAGGGGCTTCAGCATGATCCGTACCAACCGAGGCATGGAAACAGCCTGCATCTCTCTGTGGTCAAACGGGTAGTGCAGTGTGGTACAGATAATCTGTGTGCACAGTAGTGCAGAGCCACAAAAAAAGGGAGGAAATTCTGTCGTTATCAACAGCATGGACGAACCTGGAGTGCGCTATGCTATGCTAGGTAAAATAAGCCAGACACAGACAGACATTGCATGAACTTGTGTATATGTGGAAAAAAAAAAAAAAACAACCCCTAGAAGCAGAGAGTAGGCTTGCAGCTACCAGGGGTCCTGGGGAGGTGGGGGAGATGGGGAGATGCCATGTAGGATGAGTGAGTCTGGAGGTCTGTAGTTAGCAGTTCTGTGCTGAACGTTGGGAATTTGCTGGGAGAGGACCTCAGGTGCTCCCACCACATGCACACGGAGATGGGCGTATTAGTTAGCTTGACCCGAAGGGATCATTGCACTGTGGGAGTTCAATCATCATGCGGTACTGTACACCTTGAATATATACACTCTTATTAAAAATAAAAAATAAAATAACATTGTTCTCAATTAAAAGAAAAGGGATTTTAGGCACACCAAACCTTCATATTCACAATCTCACACTGTTAAATATACATATGATAATGTTATATAATAGTATTTTTATCTTTATATGCTAATAGGTTATTTCAATTTGCATGGATTTATTATCAACATCATTGACTTCTAAGAGGAAAAAATAAGCCAGCGGGACTAAGGCTATTCAACAGTAAATATTTGCCAAGCACCTCTGGGGTGTAGGAATTGTATAAAGCAAGTCTAGCCCTTCCCCTCGATGCTTGAAGTTGAGCAGAGCTTATACATGGCGGCAGAGATTTTTGTGGATAGAGTGCGGTAACATAGAGAAAAATCTTTGAACAACGAAAAAAGCCAACTCTGAGCAGTTAATAGCTCACTCAAAACCGAACGCACACAGGTCAAGCACCTCCAGAAATTAAAGGGGCTTTAAAAGACTTACATCAGGGCAGCCCTGGTGGCGCAGTGGTTTAGTGCCGCCTGCAGACCAGGGCGTGATCCTGGAGACCCTGGATCGAGTCCCACGTCGGGCTCTCTGCGTGGAGCCTGCTTCTCCCTCTGCCTGTATCTTTGCCTCTCTCTCTCTCTCTGTGTGTCTCTATGAATAAATAAATCCTTAAAAAAATACTTAAATAATTTCTTTGGCACTTTGGCAAACACAGACAAAAAGTCCCAATATACCCTGTAAATGGTAATGATATTTTGAAAGGAACCAGGTAGGAAGGAACACGTAGATTTCTAGAATAACCGGAAGACAGTTATTGGTATCTCTAACACACAGTCATGATAAGGAGGTTGTTGGGATTCTGGACGTGTCCCCAAATGCTGCTTCACTGGAGCAGAGCAAATGTGAAAACCGAGAACATTGGAACAAACCCTCTCTGCAGCTGGAGCAGTAAAGGGTGCGCCGGCATCATTCATGGCCTTGGGCCTTGAGCCCTTTAGTGACAATGCAGAAGTCAGTACCTCTAGACACTTGTCATCTCACTCCCCTGCTTCCTGCAAAGGAGAATGAGGAACCAAAATAGGAGACCATACAACCCAAGGACACGGATGGGAGATCCCATCTGATTAAAGTCTATGCACGTTTCTACATATAATTGCCCAGTAAGGTCTTCAGTCTTTTAGGTCCTGCCTAATTTTTATGACATCTGGGAGGTCATGAAGAAACCGATTAAAGAGAGAAACCTGTGGCCGTCAAATGAGCAAAGACCTTGTTAGGGGAGGTTGAGTATTATGGAAACCTCTCACCACTGTGTATCTATGGCTCATCTATAAAGATCTGTTTATTTCCCAGATTCCTTGAAATTTCTTTTATGAAAACATTGCATGGGATACTTTGTACTTTAGTTCCAGTTAGTACAACGCTTCCTATTAGTCAGTCCTGTGGCTGGATTGGGAGGAGGGGTGGCCCCGTGATTGGTGGGTGTGTGGTGAGGTGTACTAGATGTATGCACACAGGGCAGGTGCCCGGCCTCTCTGCGGGCCACACGGAGGGTCCTGGAAAGACCACAGTGACCTTTGAGGGCCAGGAGATGTTAGCTGGGAGATGGGAGCGGGGTGTGTGTGTGTGTGTGTGTGTGTGTGTGAAATCGAGAGTGACGGGGTAAGGCTGAGGCCCAGGACTGTATGTGTACATGAGACTGGTACAGCGGTGAGCGACAGTGGGTGCTGAGACGTGAAGCCAGGAGGGTGCAGGATGGCCGAAGTTGGCCTTTGGGTGACCAGAAGGCTTTCAGGGTCAGTTTGTACACAGGAAACTGACAAGTTCAAGGAAGCAGTTTAGAAAGTTGGAGAAGGGGATCACTGGGTGGCGCAGCGGTTTGGCGCCTGCCTTTGGCCCAGGGCGCGATCCTGGAGACCTGGGATCGAATCCCACGTCGGGCTCCCAGTGCATGGAGCCTGCTTCTCCCTCTGCCTGTGTCTCTGCCTCTCTCTCTCTCTCTCTCTCTCTCACTGTATGACTATCATAAAAAAAAAAAGAAAAAAAAGTTGGAGAAGGAGACACAGGGAAAGAGGCACAGGCGGCAGGTCCATGGAGGCCAACTAGAAGGGGTGGGACGAGGTGTATATATAGGTGATGATGTTGGGGTGACCAGAAGGGCTCAGTTTACAAAACATGCTGGAAGGTCCAACGACCCCAACTTAATTGTCTGACTGGGTGGCAGCTGGAGACATTGTCCTCCAAAGTCTGAGTGTTGCTTTTCTCCGATTTGGGTGGTTCTTGAGTGCAGAGACTTCTCCTAACTTGTTAGGCTGGAAACATGTTTCTTTAAACCAGCCCTCCGAATGTTAGTTACTCCTTTTGTTCCTGTGACTTTAAAAAAGTACTTAAGGCGAAGTACTTTAAAAGCCTTGAAATCTCATCAAAAATGCAGGCTGACTTGTGCAGCTTCCAGGTGGGTCAGAGGTGTGATCAGTGAGACTCAGTTTCTTGACTTGTCCTCCCACGTTGCCCACAGCTCCAGAGAATGCTCAGGGTGCCTTCCCGGTTTTATAAAGTTTATTGATGTCCTTAATTAAGAAAAATGTCCAACGTATGCAATGTAAAGAGAACGGACGACTGTGATAAAATGACCTGTGGCTGGCGCTTAATGGAATGTTTCCGTGTTTTCTTGAGCTATTTTTCTGCAGAAACATTTTAGAGTAAATTGAGACATAATAATTTATTCCTCCTGCGATATGTGTTTCTAAACTGTAGGACCAGTTCTCCTGGGCCCTGCCGTGATAATAGCCGACGCGGTCACGCTGCATGACATCGGATGCTGACGGAGATCTGCCCGAAGGCCCCGGGGCTTCTGACGTGTGGATGACAGCTCGCGTCGGTCAGGGTGCTGGTGTCACCGCGTCAGCTTTGGGTTGCCGAGTGCCAGGGGTCTTCTGCTCTCTGTTTCTGCCACAGCAACGTGATAAGTGCGGTTCCGTGTGCAGAGATAAGGGACCATACTCGATAAGGCTTCCACTGCCATTGGTGCTCTAATCGGACCACTAGTAAACAGCAGCTGACTGATGAGTTTCCGGTACTTTCTCCTTCCCTCTGACGAGAGCCAGGCGGCTCTTCAGGGGACAGCAAGCAGCCAGGCGCCGTGGGCGGTGGGGTCTCCATGGCCTGAAGCACAGAGCACAGCTTTCACAGCCACTAGAATTTCTGTACTGAGGGTTCCCCTATAACCCACAGTGGCTCCCCAAATTGTTCAGAGATGGGCCAGGGCTTCAAGGACATGAAACGGGAAAAACCAAACACACCCAAAGTAGCACTGGTAACTTAGGATGGAAATAATATTTTAGTATATTTCTAAGAAATTGGCATAAATTTTAGAACTTGTGGAATCAATTCATAATTAATAATTAACTGATATTTTACATTAATTTCAGTTATTCATTCCTTATCAATGATTAATGACATTAAATAATTATTAAATTATTTTGATGACATTAAAATCAATTTAATGATGACTTTAATATTAAAGTTTAGAATTAATACTTCAGAAATAAGTTAGTAGAAATGTAGAAACTTGGCTTGAATTTTAGGAATTATAAAGGTTTTGTACTAGATGAACTATGTTTTTTAGTTAAAATGTTTAGTCTTAGCTGGACTGTCTTTGTTCCCAGCAGAAATTTTAGACGTTTTGGGGTGTTTTTTTTTTCTTGTCTGATTCACATGGCCCCTTTCATCAGACAAAGAATTTTTCAGACCTGATTGAATCATAGTCATTCTTTGAATATCAAGAAAGGAGAAAACAACAAGACTCCGTATTGTTAGGATGTCAGCTCTTCTCAGCTTGATCCGCAGATTGAACTCAATCCCAATCAAAACCCCAGCGTGTTATTTTGTGCAATCAACAAACTGATTTTAAAGTTGACATAGAGGCGAAAGAGCAGAATAACCGACAGTGTTAAAGAACAAAGTCGGAGGGCTGGCGCTGCCAGACTTACTAGGTATTACACAGTCTGAATTGTTATCTTTTTAGTAGTGATTTCAAAATCTCATACCCATGCGATGGGATCCTTACCGCCATCAACTCTATGGTTGTCTGGAGGTGAAATGCATTTATGTGTGTAGCTACATGTGATTAGCGTGTGTCTAATTCTATACTCAAGTTCCATTTGAAAAGTATGAGTTTTAAGACCAAAACCCCACTCCTGGCACATCTGGGAGCACACATCTATCCTGAGAAGTGAAGTGTTCTTTACAAAGCAGTGATGAGATGCAATTGACCTTGGTCTCGAGACTTGGCCTTTGGTTTTGAAAGCCCTGCTGTCCGAATGTTGGGGAGAACGGATGGTATAGTGCCTCATTGCCTTCCAGGGATGGGGCTCCGTGCTCAGGCCTCTGCTTCCTGGCCCTGCTTCTGCTGCTGGCAGGTGCACCTCAGGGGCGGCCACCGTCTCTCCAGGTTCAGACACCACTTGTACAAATGAGGGCTCACCAGGGAGCCAAAGGCCCCATCCTGATCTCTGCTTCTGTGTGTGAATACTTACAGATGGCCTAGGTTCACTTACACTTATTTTCTTCCCCCTCACGTGCCCCTTCCGTGTTTCCTTTCAGAGGGTTGGACACCCAAGTACAAAACTCTGCACTCTCCCGTCTGTTTGCACATAGGTAGACAAATAGTAAAGTCCCTACGCAGCCATGTAGAAAAGTGGTCAGCACACATGTCTTAATTTTACTAATCACTGCAGAGCAGTTCAGAGGGCATGACGCACACCCTGGCTATGGAGAATGTCAGCAAAGTGGGAGGAGGTACAAGCAGCCGGAGGACTGTGCAGCCCCGGGTGGGAGGTATGGAGAAAGGCCAGAAGCCCGATGCCTCCACCACCAAGTCCTGAACTGGGGTCAAGAGAAGTGGGTCGTGTGTTCTCCTGGAACTTGTCCTGTGGGGCCTTCATCTTGATGGAGAAATGACTGGAACCTTCTCTCCAGGATTAGTGAAGGTCAGAAGAAGGGTGTGTGGAGGCACCCGCTGGCCCCCAACATGGATGCTGCTAATAGTGCTCAGATGGACGGATGGACGGGCCCTGTCTCCCATTTGAAAACTAGCAGAGCAAAGGGGTCTTTCCTTAGACTTTTATTTGGGGCCCTTTTTAGCCTCTGGTTGAATCGTAGTCTTTCCAGGGATGGCCGTGGCTGTGGAGTCTCACCCCTCTGGGCCCGTGTCTTCATTTGAATCATCACTGGGTGAACTCAAAGCCAGAACCTGCGGGATCAAAGTGGCAGGAAATGTCCCACCGGAGCCTCGAGGCAGACGCGGCAGCACCGTGCCTGGGGAAGGCGTTTGAGTCATTGCCTGGCCTTTATGTTGTTGTTCCTGGAACAGAAACAGATACACGCTACCCAGCGTACCTGTGTGCCAGGACTTTCAAGCATCACTTTCTGTCAGCTGTGGCACGTTTAAACACCCCAAATATTTCAGGAGACAGTTAACTTGTGTGTTTTAATAAAGACGTGCATGTTGGGACTTGCTCTGTGGCACTCCTGGGTGCAGCCAGGGATTTTCTCTCCTTTGCTCGCCGGACCGTTTTAACTCTTCGCTCATTTCCTACTTTCTCAAATCACCTCCTCACGTTAGCACGTAGCCTACCATGTGGAGGCCCAGGCAGCCGATGGGGTAGGAGTCAATCACCTAAAAATGCCAGCTGACTCGGAGCAGGGCCCCCTGGCTCACGGCAGAGCAGCTGTGGCCCAGAGATGGCCAGTCCTGCCCTCTGCGAGGTGGGGCGGGGCAGGGCCAGGCACTTGTTGTTTTGTACCCGTCTCTGGGTCCTCAAAACGACCGCCACGGAAATACCCTTTGGTTCTGCAAGCAGTTGAGATCCTATCTCTGCCCCAAATCATCATTACAGAAGAGAGAAGTAATTTCAGTGAGACTATTAGCAGCGTGCCCGAAACATCCCTATTAACTTCTGCTTCTTTTGTGGTCCATCTTTTATCAGAGTCTATCTGCACTCCGCGTCGGGCCCGGCGCCAGTACATTTTAATAATAATACGTTGTACTTTTCGGGCACCCTTTCATCCAAGGAGCCCAGAGCGCTTTACAAACATTAATTAATTAAGCTCCGCACAACACCCCTTTGAGGTAGGGAGGTAGATATGCCCTGCTACGGTACAAGATGGTTCAAGTGGTTCTCCCTCAGGCTCGCCCACTCTCGAGCTCAAGCAAAAATCCCAACAAAGGCTCCCCTGCTCCAGGGTTCAACTGAGTCCTGGATGAAAGGAAAGCTTCCCCAGCTGAGGACCTTCTGGCGTGGACTGCCTGGCCCTTCTCTTTCTGCGTCAGCAGAGGAGACGTCGGCAGAGCCTGGCTCCATCCTCATGCTTCTTGTTGTTTGGGTCTCCTGACATGAACCTTGTCCCTGGGGAGAGGAGACCAGTGCTGATTCTGGAACCATCACCTGTTGTGGGAAAGTGAAAGGAGGAGGTGGCAGTGACCTCAGCATCATTAGTGGGCTCTAGTGATATCTTTTTCTTTGAATCCATTTGTAACAGTCCATGCAGAATTTAAACAGGATGACCAACTACCCATTACTTTTCATGGCTTATTGGGTAAAAATCTACCAATCTCTGGCAAGAAAATAACTACAAGGTCTGCTGTTCTTTGTTTTCTGTCAACTAGTGGAGGCATTTCTGTGTGACCTGCTCAGACCTCTTGTGGATGCAAACACAGGTCCCAAGAGGCAAAATGGCATGTCCCGAAAGGCCGATACGTGTGTGATGGGTGTGAGAGGGTGTTTGGGTGAGTGAGGGTTTTGTACATGAGTGTGTCTATAAGTGTGTGTGTAGGGGGGCAGTTCGGGGCTCCAACCAAGTAGCAGTCCAAGCAGCAGGTTGGGTGCAGAGCTGGCTTCTGGGCACCTGTGAGTGGGGTCCCCTGGGACAGTGGCTGGGTACTGCACTTGGTCCTCAAGTGCTGGGAGGGGCCTAGAGTTTGTCTGACCCTGTGACCAAACATGTCTGTGTTCTGAGAACATGGTAACCAAACTCAAGCCCCATCTCAACCTGTCATGGCTCCTATTGCCTGGTTGTTAATATTCCTGGATTTGCTCTGATTTCAACTTCTTGAAGAATCTTCCACATAGAGCAGCTCACAGTCCTGGCTTGTGCTGCTCAGTGGTTCCCAAGTCTTCTGTGTACTATGGCAGACCAGCTGGAGAGCTTTCACAAGTCCCCTACCCACACCTCAGCCCCCAACAATGCCATCAGGATCTTGGGGATGGGACCCTGGTATCCATGCTTTAAATTTTTTTATTTATTTATGATAGTCACAGAGAGAGAGAGAGAGAGAGAGAGAGAGAGGCAGAGACATAGGCAGAGGGAGAAGCAGGCTCCATGCACCGGGAGCCCGACATGGGATTCGATCCCAGGTCTCCAGGATCGAGCCCTGGGGCAAAGGCAGGCGCTAAACCACTGCGCCACCTAGGGTTCCCTCCATGCTTTAAAATCCCTTGAGTGATTCCAGTGAGTAGCTAAGTTGAGAGTCCACACTCTGGATGACTCGGTTTCCCTGACTGCTGCCTCTGAGAATGTCTGCTTTTCCAGCTTCAGCTGTACTCCCAGACTTTTCTGTATGACTCAGAAGTGACATGTGCGGCTTGTCTGGATTATCTAGGCTTGCTGGCATGCAGCAACTGCAAGTCCCCTGTAACTGGATCGGAAGGACCCTTCCCGATGCCGAGCTCCTTGATCCTTGGAAAATGGGCACATAGGCTACACCTTTTTTCTTTTCCAGGTATTCTTCTGTAGCATTCCCATAGCCAAATCTTGGTTCACACTGTTGGGTTGAGATCTGGGGATATTTTGACTATGTCCATTTCAAAATGGTGTTATCTTCACAGATCTTAGTCTGTTAGATTATCTATTGATAATTCACTGAAAGAGAATGGAGAAAAAAGATTCCCTTCCTGTTTTGGTCTAACACAAAGTCCCCTCCTACTTGAGCTTCATTGGTGGTTCTGTGTGTGGGCACCAGTACTTCACTGATCTCCTTGGAGACAGAAGCATTCCAGCTCTTCCCAAGAGCCAGTTCCTCTGCAGGGCCCACAGGTCTGCCATGCTGCAGCCAGGGTGGGGGATCAGCGCACACAGTGCCTTCCTCTACTCCAAGCTGCTGAGCTGATGCCTTTTGCAGGAAAGGCCCCCCTCACAACTCCTGGGAAGAGTGGTATGTGTTCTGGGCTTGCATATTAGGGTGGCCGTTCAGATATGACTCTAGTAGGGAGGTAGACACCTCCAGCTCATTCCTCTGAGAGTTCACACATGGATTGCAAACTTGGACTTACCTCCACCTGCCAATTCTGAGAGACCAGCCAGAATGTTCCCCACATTTACCACTTCCACTCCCTGGAAATTCCCTTGTTAGAGATTCTTTCCCTTCCCCAGATGGAGTAGGAAAACCAGAAAGCTCCTCCGAATGGATTAAAGCTTCTGGCCAGGACAGAGCATCTGATGACAGGCAATTGGAGGTGGGGCTAGAGCACTGGCCTCCCTGCAGGTTGCTCCTCACTCCAGGATCCACCTTCTCAGGTCACAGGATGCCAGTGTTGGGCCAAGAAAAGCACTAGATATCATGGAGTCTGGATTTGGGTGTTGACTTTGCCCCTAATGTAGTTGTATTGAACAAATCCCTTCCTTATATTTTACCTGAAATTCAGTTTCCTCATTTGTGAAATGAGAACTAAAAATTATCTCATCAGCTTATGGTCATGTCCAAATAAATTGATGGCTATTGAAGAGTTCTGAAGACTATTTGAAGGGAATCCTGACCTTCTAAAGCACATTATTCTTATATATTTGGCCTACTAGTCAAATAAAACAATGAATAGTTAAAACAAAATTAGCTTGTGATGCTTTTACAATTATAAGCAGGTTTGAGTGATAGAAAAGGCAGGTTTCAGATTTATTATTAATATATTTATTAATTTTAAAATAGATTTTTATGTGGGTCTTGGTATATGCCACCATACCTTAATTCTAAGGTATTCTAAGATTCATTTGTGATTTTGGTAGACACCATCTGTGAGCGCAGCACATCCCAGACTCCTCCCTCCCCCTCTCACAAAGCACTGTTTGCTCTTTAGAGGCTGTGTTTGGAAGGGCCTGTACCCTTCACAGGAAATAGGACATTTGGAACCCTTTTAGAAAGAGGTTCTAAAATGCTCTAATATCATTTGCTCCAAAAGAATAATACCATGCTGTTGGTTGTTAGGGCATCTCTTGCCTTCTCACCAGGGCAGCCTTCATGGTTTCTACAAAGGAGGGGCTAATCAGCCGGCCTGGACTGAGAGGGCTCCCCAGCGTCTGCATTCGGCAGCCTCCGAGACTGTCCTTTGTACAGTTGAAAACTGTCTCTAGCTTGTTTCAAGTGTTTCTGAGATGAAGAACAGCAGTAGAATATTCTGGCTTAACTATAACCCTTGATATTAAAGGATCTTTTAGATGGGACACCGAGAGGAGCCAAATTTTCCTGACCTGAGGGGTGGGAGGTAGCGAAGGGAGAGCATGTCTCTCAAGGGCCCCAGGCCCCTGCCATCACACACCCTGACATTTGATGAAACTGCTTCTGAGAAAAAGGTCAGAGAGAAGAAAATACCAAATTGTCTCTATTCTGTTCAGAAAAACTGTTTTTTCTCAGAGAAAGGAGACCTCTCTGATAAATTCCAGAGAATCTACTCTGTCTGGATGGAAGGTGGAGGAAACCCTTGGGAACAGGTCCACTGTTCTTTGAGCATCATGACTGTCTTATAGACATGGACATTTGTTCATTCCATGTGTGTCACATTGGCAGTGATCCTGTGATGACATTTTCACATGGTCAATGCTGCAATGGGGGTGGGAGGGGGTGTGAAGCCATAAAGAAAGCTTGGCTAATAGAAAGTTGGGAGGGAAGAGACCCCTGCCCTTGGGCTCTCAGGCGTCCATCCTCTCCTTCCTCCTGAGCACATCCCCAGGCCCCTAATTCCATCTGTCCAGCTTGTATGCACCCTGAGCCTACCCTCCCCAGATACACCTGTGACCCCACTAAGCTCTCCACATTCTGGAGTGTGGTTTTGTTCCATTTAGTTGAGATTATCGGACAGTTGAGGGGCCAGATGGCATTGATGATGGTGAAAACTTCACGCTTCTCACACAACAAAGGCATTTGCATTTTAATAAGGAGGAGACCTAAAGTCCTAGTCCAAAGGAGTAGATGGTTGATGGTACAATATTAAGGACAATATGGAGAAGTGGGGTTTTTTTGTCCGTTTGTTGGATTATATTTGGAATTTTGCTCTCATTTTTCCTTAGGCATGTTCATTGAGGTATAATTTATATACAGTAAAATGTACCCCTTAAACATGCAATTAGATGAGGTTTGACAAATGTATGCAGTCATATAATCATGATGACTGCAACCAATATTAAAAAAAATTGCACCACCTTCCAGACTTTAATTCCTTTGCAATAAATCCTTCTTCTGACCCCAAGACCCTGGAAACCACTGATCTGATTTCTGTCCCTATAGTTTATCTTTTGTAAAATGTACTATTAATAGAATCATATAATATGTAGGTTTTTTGTCTGGCTTCTGTCACTTAGCAGAATGCTTTTGAGGTTTACCCATGTTCCTGCATGTACAGTTGTAGCTGTTTTCCCTTAATTTCTGACTAGTATCCTGTTATATCATATTTGATGATTCACTTATCCATTCATTAGCAATAGACATTTAGATGTTTTCAGTTTGGGGCTATTATGAATGAAGCTAATATAAACATTCAAGTATGGGTTTTCATGTGAAGGTATACTTTTACTTATCTTGGGTATATATCTGGGATGGGCTTGAATAGTAAATTTATGTTTAAATTTATAAGACAAGGATAGCCCATTTCCCCAGGTAGCTGTACCATTTTACATTCCCACCAGAAAAGTGTGAGAGTCCCACTTCCCAGCTTTTGCCAGAAGTTTAATGCTTCTAGTAGGTCTGTAGTGATGTCTCATTATGATTTTAGTTGCATTATCCTGACAACAAATGGCATAGAGCATCTTTGCACAGGCTCGTTTGTCATCTGTACATCCTTTACAGTAGGACTTTTCTGTTCAAATCTTTTGCCCACTTTTTTAAAAAATGAGACTGTGTCACTGTTGTGGAATTTTAAGGGTTCCTTCCAGATTGTGACACAAGCATTCATCAGATATGTATTCTGCAAATATTTTCTCCCAATAGATGCTTTCCCTTTTCATTTTCTTAATGGACCTTTCAAAGAGTAGGCTGCTCATTTTGATGAATGCCAGTTTATATCTGTCCATTGGTTAGGATTTCTTCAATTTATCTCAGCAAGATCTCTTTCCCAAAGTGTGCATCATGAAGAGTGCCGCTTCCTCAGTCACTAGCATTACTGAGTATTCTTGTTTTATTTTGTCTGTTTAATTTTTTTTATTTAATAAATTTATTTTTTAATTGGTGTTCAATTTGTCAACATACAGAACACCCAGTGCTCATCCCGTCAAGTGCCCACCCCCGGCCCACCTCCCCTTCCACCACCCCTAGTTCATTTCCAAGAGTTAGGAGTTTTTCATGTTCTGTCTCCCTTTCTGATATTTCCCACTTATTTTTTCTCCTTTCCCCTTTATTCCCTTTCACTATTTTTTATATTCCCCAAAGAATGAGACCATATAATGTTTGTCCTTCTCCAATTGACTTATTTCACTCAGCGTAATACCCTCCAGTTCCATCCACGTTGAAGCAAATGGTGGGTATTTGTGTTTAATTGACTGGGAATGCCATCATATTGTTACCTTACTTGAATTTATTTTCTGATTTACAGAATGGAATATACTTCAAGTTTTAGGCCGTGTGTGTTTCTATCTTTCAGTGACTTCCTGTAGGGGCTCCAGTGACTTTTCTCATTGAATTGAAAAGAACTCCCCCAAAGTGCCAAGTATTAATGTTAATAAGGGACTACTTGTTTGGTCCTGATTTCAATGAAGGCACCTTTGTTATTTTCTTACTAAGTAGTTAGCATTAAAGTTCAAATATTAAATTTTGATGAAATGTTTAAAAAAATAAAATCAGGGATGATTATTAAAAGCTGCCCTTTGAATACACATGCAAATATTAACCCATCATATTCCTAGGGTAATTACACCTTGATCATGATGAGAGAGATACTCTTCATCGTCATACTCATGAAATACATATTTGGTTTGCTAAAAATTAAGAATTTCTATATGTCAACATCTGACATGCATCACAAAAAAAGGAAAAACCATACAGTCTTCTCACTGGAAGGAGTTTTGACAAAATTCAAGAGCCATTCCTGATTTAAAAAAAAAAAAAAAGATAGAAAGAAAGAAATTCTTGGCAAACTCTGAACAAAAAGCTGTGACTGGACCTGATAAGGGGCACCTCTGAAGAGCCTGCAACTGACCTCATACTCACTGGGGAAAGGTCTTTCCTTTTCTTTTCCTTTCCCCTGGATGGGGACGAGGGCCAGGGGGCTTTCCCACAGGGTCTACTCCACATCAGGCCTGAGGTTGTAATCAGTGGAGCAAGGAAATAAAAATCAAGACATACTGGAATGGAAGAAACAAAACTGTGTATTCACATGATATGATCATCTATGTAGAAAAACCAAAAAAGCATACGAAAAAAATACTAGAACTAATGAGTTGAGCAAGGTCAGAATGCAAACAATTGTATTTTTTATGCTAGCACTGAACAGCTGGAAGTTGAAATAAAAATAAAACCACTTGTAATAGTATCAAGATTTAGAGTTACATCAACAAAATAAGTACAGGAGTTGTATGCTGAAAATTATAAAACAAATTGTATATAAAATAATCATATAATTGTGCTCTCTGCTGATCAAACTATCAAAACTATTAAAAAATCCCCACAATAATGTCAAAGAGGTGACAAATTTGCCACTCTGGTATAAACTTTTGGAAATTAAATTTTGTAATATTTATCAAAAGTCTTGAGCTAATTTCCATGTGGAAGAGTCTAGGATTCTGCACAGTCATTATTAGTATACACAATTGGGCTTTATTTATAAAGTGAAAATTGTGAATAGTGCAAGTATGAAATGATAATGAGACAGTAAGTTATGCGCTCTGAACAAGGGATATAGGATTGGGGTTTTCAAGAGTGTTGGAGGTGCACCGCACACCCTGTTACTACCAAGGACACGCAGTTGTGCGCTCAATTACATAGCTTTTGGTGCCAGAAGGGAAAGAGTGAATTCTGGCTTCAATGGTTCACTTCTTGTGTGATTTTAACTAATCACAGATAAAAGTAACTAACAGGCTAATTAACCTGTCCAAGCCCCACCTTTTTGACCTATGAAATGGGAAGAATAGCACTTTATGCATGAGGGTATTATAAGGATTACATTTTTATACATTTTGAATTGCCTGGTAAGTATAAATATCAATAAATGTTAGCTGGCATTAATAATATCGTTTCAGTAGTATGAATATACCGTAAGAAATGTGCAAAATTCTCAACTGGCTGTCTCTTAAAGGCAAGGTGGGAACAGCATACAATTTTAATTTCCTTCTTTGTACATTCTCCTATGTATCAAGTTTTCCAATAATGACCATTTATCATTTTTGTAATAAAATTAGTTGTATTTAAAAACTGTTTTTAAAGAATATTTCATGGAGACAAGCTGATGAGATAAAGTGGAAAATGCAGGAAAAATTATACACGTACCATAAACCCTCTTTATTTAATTTCTATGTTAGAGTATAAGTCAAAGATTGAATTGAAGTAAAATGTGATGGTTGGTTTTTATTTTCTTTTCCATACTTTTAGTTGTTTAAAGAATTTTCTCAATGCAATATTTTATGAGAAAAGACCACGAAGGACAATCAGACCAATCTGTTCGCTGTAAAGATGGCAGACCCTCATTATTCATGGATTCCATATTTGCGAATTTACCTACTTGCTAAGATTCATCTGTAACTCCAGACTCAGTAGTCAGAGCGTGTTTGGGGGGGGTCGCTCGCGGACATGCAGAGGGCTGCACACGGCCAGGCTTCGTGGCCTCCTCTTCTCAGTTCTGTGTTCTGGTTTCACCTTGTGCTGTGAACAGGTGTCTCTTTTGGGGTCTAGTTAGTGTCACGTGTTTTCCGTTTTATGTTTTTGTTGGTGTTTCCCTGTTCGACAGCCCCCAGGCCTGGCTCTGGAGTGCCATCCGGGGTTCCTGCACCTGGGACGCTGTGTGTGTGCCACAGGGAAAACGTGTGTGTTAGGGAAGCTTCCTGAGGCTGAGTCACCGTGCTGTTGACATGAGTGCAGTGTTTAGTAGGCCAGCGGTATATAACACATAAAGTGTCTTAAGCAGAAACACACGTAAACAAGGTTCTGTGTTCACTGGCTGACGAAAATGTTGTGACCAGAGACTTAGACACCTAGCCCTGTGTTTCTCCTGGGAGCAACCATCTGGCTGTCCCTGATTCAGCAGCTCTGTAGAACATGACTAGGACCTGTGAATAGTGAGACCCAACCGTATATACTTTTGGTTTAATCTCATTGGCCCTGACAACCCAGAGGAGACTCATTAGGGTCTTGCCTAATGAGTCAGAGCTGTCTCACTGCAGCTCCCAACAGAGTCCCTTGCCTGGCCTCACCCATGTCCACCCTAGCCCTCTCTCTGAAAGAGCACTTGCTGCTCTTCACTACCCTCCACCAAGTTCTGCTAGGTCCTTACAATTCCTCTGCCCATCTTTCCCTGACCTGTGTCTTGTCTGCTCTACTGGATGGTCAGCTTCCTTCCCCCACTTTTGAGTGTTAGAGAGTGGAGCCACATGGGGGCTGAGCTGAGCTGGCATCTTCAGTACCCTGGTGGTCAGGCCAGGGCCAGAATCACCACCTGACACCTGCCACTGCCATGCTCCACCCACGGAGCCAGGCTGCAGGTGCCCTGGGACCCCAGTCTCCCCTTGCCCTCCCTCTGGTACCTGTCCCTGGGCTCACAAAGAGGCAGATGTGGGGGCTTGCTGCTTGGGAAACCTGTTTAGGGAAAATGAAACCCATGCTCCATTTTTCTTATAAAAGCATGTGCAAATTTATTCTTTTCTTTCCTTATCCACTCTAAATGTTCAAAAAGTGACACTCCACAGTGAGATTACCTCTGCGCCAACCCTCCGTGAATGGCAGGCCCCTCATGTGGCCACAGCATGTCTCTGGACCAACTTAGCTGGCACGTCACCCGAGTCCAGACTAGTAGCTTCCCCAGGGAGAAAGCTTCCCACAGCCACTATTGAGATTCAACCTTAGTTTCCCACCAACCCGTTCTGGCCCAGAAGATGGAGATGGGCGCTGTCTCACAGGGTTAAGGTGTGAACCTCATGTGTGCTTACACACTCGATAGTAATCACCATACATAAGGCTTTTTAAAAAAGAGTGAAATTATGTTAATATAGTCTATCAAAGTCAGTATATTATATAAAACATTGCATTTCAGCATGCAGTCATTGTAGAGACTATGAATGAGATATTGTCCATCCTTCTAATCCACATCCAAGTCTTTGGAATCTGTACCTGCAGCTCAGATGAGCCACGCTTGGGGCTTCAGCAGCTCCTCTGGCCTCAGCCACCATGTCGGACAGACCCTGGGATGGTCAGGTCGTGCTCTGCTGACTGTTCAGTCCTGAAGAATTCGCATCTGATGGAAGAGACAAACCTCCCTGATATTTGAGACCAGGAGACTAGGAAATCTGTGAGGCCGTCACACTATGGAGCCAAGGGAGGAAGGTTTCCTCTATAGGCAAGGAACTGTGCCCGAAACAGAGCCAAGAGCCTAGTCCTGGTCTATGCAGAGGAGGGTTTTGATGGCTGTAAAACAGTGTCAACATCTCCATTCTAGTGAAAACAGGGGACCTTGGAGCGGACTGTGATGGAGAAGACGGGCGGGTAGGGAGAGCCTGAAAGGAGGGCAGAGAGAAAAGCCTTTTCCCAACAACAGAATTACTCGTGCAAGAAAGCTTTGCACAGACATCATATGCTACAAAGCACTGTTTGGGCCTGTAGTACAGAGAGAAGGCGACGTGGTGGAGTGTCTAGCTTCAGTTCCTGCTGCTCAAATAGGTATACAAGGACACCCAGCTCATGGCATTTTGTAAGGACTGAGTCAGTTAACCTGTGTAAAGTGTTCAGACCAGTGCCTGGCACATGGACACATGGCGTGAGTACAATTGTCATCACGGTGTTGGTAGGACTGTGTACTCTGAGCTACAGGAACTGTGATCTCCATCGAGGCCTCCCTCCGGAGTGGCGTGTGGGAGCTTCACCCATTCACAGCTCTGCTCGTGAGCGCGGCCATACAGTTGTCATGCGGCCCGTTCTCACGGTGCCTTCCCATGCTGGCGAGTGCCCGCTGCAGTCCCGGCACAGCCCTTTATCCTGTGGACACTTTGGAGCACCCTTGGCCGCTCCCCTCGACTCCCCTCCTTGGAAACGCATCTCCGTATTGGGTTGAAGATATGTGGGAACACACTTGCAGATTTATTTTTACTGCTATTGCGTTCACCTTAACATTTGTTGTCCTCACAATGCTCTTTAAGAGTGTGAACAATGCAACAGGAGAATTACGGGGGAAAAACAATGATAAACCTCCAGTTTTACCAACAATACCATTATTTGTTCTTGCCTTCTCCAGCCAGGAAGAAGCAAGGAACAATTCATGCTCTTGCTAATTATTGCAGACATTTAATAATGGGTGACTCAGTGAACCCCAGCAGTTTTCCCATTGGGCTTCAATATTCTCTGAAATTGTGTGGTGACTGCAAGCATTTGGTTGAGGGCAACCACCCAACGACAAAAGGCTTTTCTTCCAGTCTCTGCTGCACCTTCCAGGCCCAAGCTGCTCCCACGCCCATCAAAGTGTCCTCAACTATTTCTTCAATTTGCTTTTTGCTTTCAAGACATTAAAGAACACTTTCAAGTCAAACTTATAGCAGGAGCCTGTGAAAAGGAGTCTCTAATGCCGTCCTTGCTAAGTTGACCCAAGGGATTGTGCGGAAAAGCTTCATGTTTTCCTTGTGGTCTGAAAGGAGTTGGGGAATCTCGCAGGGAGGGGAGCGTGGACCCCTCCTCACTCAAGCGCTTTGAGCTTTCATTGCTGCTGCCCCTCCCCACCCCCTGCCGATGTTCTTCCCCCAGTTCTGAGAGGCCTGAATTTTTCTTTAGCTCTTGTTTGCTGAAGGGAGGTCCAGGGCTTATGTAAAACTTGGTACCTAAATCTAAAATGGTTTCTCAAGCCTGTAAGAGCACAGGCGCTGAAGGAAGCAAGGTCAGCTTTCAGGGCCTTGCTGTGATTGTTGCTCTTGTCATCCCACGGGGTTGAATGCTTTTTTTATTGCAGACATAGGCCTGGAGACAAACCTTTTTACAAACTAAGTGCCCCGCTAAGCTTCCAAATGTTTGCACAAGACACCTCAGGGAATGCGGAGCTACAGTAGTAGCTTTAGCCACTCTGGATTTTGTGGAAATCTGGCTTTGTAAATCCCCTCTTTCTGTCCATGGGAGCTTACAGCTTGTTGTTGGGGGTTAGCCTCACAATGGGATGGAGTCCGTACGGGTGATCCCCAGGAATGGTGTCCTGGCTGAAAATCACGACACAGCAGTTAGGAAAGGGTGACCAGTTCTACATGAACATTCCAATACATGAATGCCATGTCTAGACTTGTTTGCCCCTTGGGACTGCAGCCCGGCCAGTCAGCTCTGCAGTTAAGGCCAATGCAGTTGGTGGCCTGTCCTTAGATCCTATAGGAGAGCTAGGAGTCCATCTTCCATCAAAGTAATATGGAATGCCAGCTCTTGGAGGAGATTTTTTGGTTAGGCAGAAGCACAAATACGGTGCCAGTACATGGGAGTCTGTTGATATCTGATGATATCTGACGGTATCTGATAGTATGTGATGGTATCTAACGGTATCTGTTGATATTTGGTGGTATGTGATGGTAGCTGACAGTATGTGTGCCAGTACCTGGCAGCATCTGATGGTATATCCTGGTATCTGATGAAATCTGGTGGTATCTGATGGTACATGTTGGCATCTGATGGCAGTATATGTTGGTATGTATTGGTGTCTGACAGTATACGTTGGTAAGGAGCTGAGAGTGGGACTTGCAATTTGTATATGCTGTAATTGAGGACATCTCTGTAGAAGATTCCTGGAGTCACTGTTCTTCTGGGCATTGCCACTCTATACTTCCATACAAAGAGGTTGGAGATGTCTGATTTAATGGGCAATCACGGATGGGAGGGTTTATAGCTGCGGAACATGGAGCTGATCTTTTGGGGGGGGGGACGTTTTGTACAAGAAACATCAGTGAGTTACAAACTGAATCAAATGCTGCTTTTCCACATTCTGGTTACTTGAAAAGAATTACTTAGTGTAATTTAATAAATGTTTATTAAACACTTACTTTGAGTAAACTGGTATATTGTCCACTTGGAGAAACAAAGATCAAGAAGACAATGGCTCCTCTCAGGAAATGCACAGTTGAAGGGAGGACACAGCTTATGGATAATGACTCAGATGGTGGTAGGTAGCATCCTAGGTGCATGGTTATGCAGTCTCACAGGGTTGGGAGAAGCTCTAACATGATCAAGTCTCGGAAGCATTTGGGAAGCACAGAAAAAGGAGTGATTCTGGCTAGAGGCTTTGCAGAAGGCTTCCCAGGGAAGAGTCCATTTAATTGGGTCTTTTTAATTTTTTTAAGATTTATTTTATTTATTTGAGAGAGAGTGTGTGTGTGTTCACATGCACGTATGCAACTGAACAGAGGAGGGGCAGAGGAAGAGAATCTTTTAAGAAGACTTCCCACCAAGTGCAGGGCTTGATCCTACGACCCTGGGACCATGACCTAAACCAAAATCAAGAGTCAACCACTTAACTGACTGAGCCACCCAGGCACCCCTGAATTGAGTCTTGAAGGGAGCATGGTGAATGATCTAAAGCAGTTGTCTAGCTAGACTGTGGGGGCACCAGGCAGGCACTCCCATTCTCCGGAGGAGAAATGGAGGCGCTGGCCTCATAGGTCCCAAGCTTTATTGCAGCTCACGTTTCCACACATCAGACAAGTATTTTCTGATGTAAGGGCACCTGGAGCATTCTCAGGCCAAGCCTTCAGGAAAGCTTTGGGGCTAGGACAAACACTGTTTGTATTAGAATACCTGCGTTGTTAAGACTTTGTCAAGATGAGGACTGCCATTCTGCTTTGGCAGCAGTATGCCTTGGCCAGCCTGCCACACTCAAGAGTTTACAATGCTGTCGGACTATGGCACCCATCTAAGATCATCGGTTCATCCCTTGAATAATGTGTTGGGAACATACTCTACACAGAATTGATTTCAAAGTTAAAGATAATACACATACATATTTGAAATTTAACTTGAAGATACAATAACTTGGCTTATCCTGCAGGCCATTTAGAGTCTAATTTCAGAGAGATCAGTCAATAATTACACAGAAAACCTATAGATCAAGAAAGACCTCTGCAGGCTGAGGGAAGCACTTGAGGAATGAGGTTCATGCTCTTCTAGCTGCCTTGATCCTGGCCTCTGTCCTCGCATGAAAGAACAAGTGACAAACTGTGGTTGCTTGGACCTTGGTATTTGGAAATCGTATTTGTTTGGAAAAGGAACAAAGTAAACCTGTCACTTCAAGGAAAGCAATGGGTAGTATATGTTGCCAATAATAAAATTAAAACTTTTAAGAGAAAGCTAGAATTTTGGGAAGATTTAATCTGCCACTGTGAACTTGACAAGTTCCCAACGCTAAAGACATTTCTGATGAGATCAGTGGAGACGTGAACAAATGTTTTTTTTTTTTTTTATATATATCAAATATAAGATGAGTCGACATTTGCAAGATCTGGATAACTCTGTAGGTGATCAATGCCTGAGGCTACAAACTCATGAGTGGGTTCAAGACCACTCGAGTCAGATGCTGAATTAGGAGATGTGATGGTAACACACTGCTTGTCAAGTTTTGGGGCAGTAAGAAAGAAACTGTCCTCTCTTTCCCTACCACATATCTGTGAAGGTGGTTGTCTTCATGATCAATCAATCAATCAATCAATCAATCAAAACACCGCATCACAACAGATCATACACAGAGGGGCATGAGAATCCCGTGTCCCCTAGGAAGCCGGGCATGACAGGTGGGTAGGAGCATCCAACAGTGCTGATCTTCTGGGTAGTCCTCTGAGTGATTTGCACCCCCCAGTTCTACTAAGACACAACTGACATGTGACACAGTATCGGTTTTGATGTACTCTGGTGATCTGGGTATTTACCCGTAATGCCGAATATATGGTGAACAGTCACCATGGTCACTCCAGTTCACGTCCATCACCTCACAAAGTTACACATGTGTTTTCTTGTGGTGAGAACTTTTAAGATCTACTTTCTTAGCAACTTTCAAGTAATGCAGTATGCTAACTGTAGTCACTGAGCTGTACATGACACCCCCAGGGCTTATTGATCTCATAACCTTGGCCCCCTTCACTTGTTCCCTGCCTCTTGCAACCACTAATCTGTTCTCTGTTTCTGTGAGTTAGATTTTTTTCAGATTCCACATGGAGGTGAGATCACACAGTATTTGTCTTTCTCTGCCTCCCTTATTTCACTGAGCATAGTGCCCTCAAGATCCACCCACGTTGTTGCAAATGGCAGGATTTCCTTCTTTTTTTTTATGGGTAAGTAATCCTACAGATATATTCATGTACATCTCACATCTTTATCTATTCATCCCCTGATTAACACTTAGGTTATGTCCATAACTTGGCTATTGTAAATAACACTGCAATAAATATGGGGATGCAAATATAGTTTTATCTCATTTGGATATATACCAGAAGCACAATTACTGCATCATAGGACAGTTTTAGTTTTAATTTTTTGAGGACCTTCCATACTGTTTTCCACGGTGGCTGCACCAGTTTGCCTTCCCACCAACAGTGCATGAGGAGTCCCCATTCCCCACATCCTCGCCAACACCTGTTTCTTGTCTTTTTGATACTAGCCATCCTGACAGGTGTAAGGTGCTATCTCACGGTGGCTTTGATTTGCATTTCCTGATCATTAGTGATGTTCAGCACCTTTCCATGCGTCTGTTGACCTGGATGTCTTCTCTGGAGAAATGTCTGTTCATGTCTTCTGCTCATTTTTAATCACATTGGTTGTTGTTGTTACTGAGTTGTGTGAGTTCTTTATAATATTTGGATACTAGCCCTTATCAGATATATGATTTGCAAATATGTTCTCCCATTCTGTAGGCTGCCTTTTCATTCTGTTGATGATTTCCTTTGCAGTGCAGAGACTTTTCAGTTTGATGAAGTCCCACTCAGTAGTTTTGTTTGCTTGTTTGTGTTGGAAAATGCAGCTATTTTCCAAAAGTATATGCTTTTTAAAGATATGCATACTTGAAATATTTGTGTGATTATTGTAAAATGAATTCACATATATTTGATATTCTGTTTTAATTCCTGACACAGCAAATACTGAACTGCATAACTGAACAGTGGTGCTCTGAGGTCCCTTGTAATTTGTAAGAATGGGAAGGAGTGCTGTGGCCAAATGCTGGAGGGCTGATGCTTCAGTGACCTGCTTGCAGTGATGCCCTGAGCCTGTGTGGGTGTGGACATTGCTCCTGTAGCTTCTGCACCTGAACACCTGGACCACATCTGTGCTTAATTAATAGTAGCAAGCATTTTCCCGATAGGTAGAGTGTTCCTTTCACTTTTAGTGGGAAAGTGGTTCAGGCCATGGAGCACATGAAGCTGGAGCTAAGCATGTGGGTACCGACTGCCAGGTACCCGGGCTGGGCCCTCCTTCACCACCTTCTCCCGTGAGCCCTCTCCAGACCCCAGGGACCTCCGTCTTGGTTTCAGACTGCTCTGAGCATTACTTATGGAATGAGCTTATGTAGTTGCAATGGTAACAAGGAGACATATGTTTGCATCTTAGCTTAATTTTTAGAGCATACCCAGGACCCTCTCCTGTGGGTTTGTCCTGCCTTTTTCCCATTACAGCAGCGGTTGCAGGGGAAAAAATTGTGTCCCTGTGTGCCACGTGCCTAATTCCCTTGGATTTTGTCTTTTCAACTGTATCCCATGAAACATCAGGCAAAAGAGCAAAGTTTGCATTAAAAAAAAAACAAAACAAAAAACCTTCCTTACTTTAGAAAACAATACTTTAGGGTTTTCTCTTTGACTTAAACATGTACTTTGTTTCTGACACTTTTAAAAGGGTCTTCAAGATCAAAGATTTTCATACAACACCTGTTCCAACATTATTTTCAATGGCTATTGACCCATTCTTTGAGATTTTTATTTTATGCAGGTGCTTTTTTATTTTTCAGTTAGATTATAGCATTAACCTGAACAAAACCAGGTTGTATGCATTCATGTGGATCTACGTGTGCATGTGCACACAAGTATATAACTTTGGATAGCACGCTTCCAGAGACCGGAGAGGTAAATCCGGGGCAGCTACCATGCTGAGCTATAAACGCTCTTTTGATAATCTTGTATTAACAGTAAACTGAATAACTCTGAGGGATTAACACAAAAAAGGGAAACAAATATATTAGGAAATGTCTGTTTCACATGGAAAATGCATCTAGTCATTGGTCATTGTCTCTACTGGTGTGTCCTTTGTATAGTCAAGGAAAAAAGCCAACTTTCAGAATCTTGATGCCTTTCTAGAGCCTTTGATAAAAATCAAACAGGTTAGCTACTCTGCAGCACAGAAGACATCCACATGTAGTTTACCCAAATAGGGCATAAATCCACATGTAATGACTAGAAACGTGAACCGACACAAAATTCATAGCTTCTCGTCCCGAGATGGAGAGTCTTGTTTATGCACTCATTTGTGTCCACACTGGCCCTCTTACGAACTTTTCCCACTTACAACCTATTTGGTTCCATCAAAACAAGGGCATCTGACTTGGCCATGGTCCGAAGCTGGTTCTCAGGCCCCTATGCCATCTTTAGAACCTGGCCCGTAAATCACGATTCTCTGACTGGTTGGTGGTTTTCATAGAAACCCAAGAGTGGCCATGCCATGCCGGACACAAAGTCCACTGCACCCAGTTTGGTAGCTTATGAGAAGGTAGGAGAGGCGCCGAAGGAAGACGGGGCTGCCCTTTGCCATGTTAACCAGCCCTCACCTCATCTGGGGCCCCCACACTCCATGGGGCCAAAACTTTTGGGTGTCCTCCCATGTTCTGAGGATATTGTCACTAAGCACAACGTGAAAGGCCATTTATATGTCGTGTTTCCTCATAGACTCAGCTTTCAGAGGTCAGACCTCTTTTGAAAATTTCTTCTTTTTTTGACATACAAAAAGCTGTGCGTCATTAATATATATATATAAATTATGATGTTTTGGGGATAAGTATACAGCTGTGAAGCTATCACTACAATCTGTGCTGTAAACCTACTATCCCCTCCAAACGTGTCCTCCTGCCCTCTATGTATTATTGTTATTCTGACTACGATTGTGAACAGTCTCTCCAAGGAGCACAGAAGTGCAGAAGTCTCTTGGAGGGCCTAGTCCCATTCCTTTGGGGAGATGCCCGGAGGTGGGGCTGCTGGGTCAGGGGCAGCTGTGGGCCGTTTGGATTCCGGGTTGATCTGAAGGATGTGGTTGTGTCAACTTAAGTTTGCCAGAACTCCCTTCGCTGTGTGGTTCTGGGCTGTGGGGCCCACTGAGACATTTTGGGCAATGTTTGGAGGTGAGGCCAGCTTGTGATGCTAGCCTGGGAAGGTCAGAGCAGCCCAGTGGCCCCTGGGCCTTGTTGGCGCTTAGCTCTAGGACAGAGGGCACCAGCACTCCTGCATGACCCCCTTATGAGCCACAAGGCGTCTGTCCTACTGATTCAGTTTAGATTTCTTGTTTCCCAAGCTTTGGCGTTTCTTAGCTCAAGAGCGCCCTGCTCCCAATCCTCCCTCCCTCCCACACTTTCTGACCCTCTGCTACCCCAATGATTCCGTTATTTCCTACGGACTATTCCCTGCCTCTGTCTTGAGGTCCAAGGGCCGAATTCCGTGCACAGACCTGCGTGTCCATCCCAGGTAGAGGAACGCATCTCCAGCAGCGCCATCTCGGCTCACTCCCTTCCCAAGGTTAGGGCGGGGCCTAGGGAAGCAGGGCAGTCGCCACGAAACCCCACCCTGTCCCACTCCTGGCCAGGAACCTGGGGGTCATTCAGATTTCCAGACGTTTATAGTAACAGGAAACAATTAATACTAAATACAGAAACAATCACTTCTTTCTTTTGTCAAACACCCCACAAGAGGCACATTTTCATGTCTTTTCCACGAACGGCTGAAGGTAGCAGGCAGGGCCGTTAGCCCCATTTTACAGATGTCTGTCCCTTGTTCATCAGGATGGAGATTTCCTGCAGCCCAAGGCAGCATTAGAGCTGGCCTGAATCCCTAGGCCGTGCTTCTACACCACCTGGATACCTGAGCTCACATAACCACGGTAGGAACTCCGACATTGCCATGGGTCTTCGTTCTTTCCCTGTTTGGGGGCACACCTGATGCTGTCACCCAAGCATTGTGGTGTTGGTGTAGGTACCTCTGCCATTGCTTGGGCCTATTTGATTGATGTTGGCACAGAGAGGTTGAGAGAGCTGCTGGTTGTCACACAGCTCACCGATGACCAGCCGGAGTAGAGCCTGGGCTCTCACACCCTTCTCTGCACCTTTCCCATGACATCACCTGTCCTTTGTCCCGAGGACTTTCCACCAACCTCCTTTCTGGAGCTGGCCGATTAAAGTATGAAAATAAGAGAATGTTTTTAACGTCCTGCAGAGCTCAGCAGTGCAGTGTACTCAAGACCGCCGAATACAATGACATCCTGAGGCACTTGTGCCTCACGTCTAAGTTTGTTTTTTTTTTTAAACTGCATCAAATAATATTTTATTTTATTTTATTATTATTATTATTTTTGACAAAGACTCATTTTTGGCGGCTTATGGCGGCAGCTGTGGGAGAGGGAGGGTGAGTTTAAACCCCAAGAAAAGGCGCTGAGTCAAAGAGACCAAAGGAGGGAGTGAGTGGAAAGGGCTTTTCTGGCAGCGCTAGTGCCAAAGTCCCTTGACGAGTCCCCATCCACCAGCAGTGCATGCCCCCGCCTGCTGTGGCCACAGACTTCCATGGGTGGGCTCCGTGCACACCGTGGTGGCCTGCCCGTGGTGCCGCTCATCCTGCGGTGGACCTAGCCGAGTTCTCCAGCCAGTAAGAGAGCCGATTGCACATATTCTTGGAAAGGAACGAGAGATTGGCCCAACATTCCAGTCAGTTCCAGCTGGTTCCAGCCCACAGCCAATCCAAAGGAGCGGATCGCTGGTGGCAGTGAGTCTGCGAGGGAGTGTGCTAGCCACTTCTTCCCCCACTGGCACCCCAGGGCTTTGGCCATGGAGCCCTGTGCCCACCTGCTGCTCTGCACCCACTGCTCTTTCTCCGAGTGATGCTTCCAACAGCTGGAGGTGGGCCTGCAGCACCTCCGGACCGCCTGGGAGCAGGAGTGCGCGTTTCAGGCTTTACCACTGGTTTGAGGCCGACAGGATTTCAATTCCTACTCCACAGATAAATATATTTTCTTTTCTGCTGCCAGAAAACATTTAGGGTTTCCTGCCAAAGTCAGTACAGCTTAATCAATTAGCAAACACTGAACACAGTCTGCATGCAAAACATCACGGTTGACATTTGGGGACATGAGAAGTGTGACAACAACATCTACATTTACAGCGTTTACCACCACGAAGCACCATCTCTATCCCGCGTCTCTTCCTGTCAGCTGCTCCTGGCTTCTTGGGGACAGAGTCTGCTTCAGCTTCGCCTGTTTCTCCCGAACAGATTTATGGGGCGGTTGGTTCCCAGCCTGCGGGGGAGGTGAAGCCAGGGAGGCTCTCTGGCCAGCCAGGGCCTGCATGGGAGGACCAGGCCTCTGCGGGAGGTGCCTAGAGGTTACCCTTCAGACGGATAGGGCCGTGATGGTCAGCAGTGGTGCTGAGGGACGGGACTGCATGCTGGGAGCACAGAGGAGACCTGCAGGGCCCTGGTTGCCTCCTTGCCACCGTAATGTCACCTTTTACACACTTTGTGCTCTAGCCCACTCTTCTGGAACAGAGGCATGTCCCCTAGGGGACAAAGCATGTGTCCCCCACTTCTCCCCCTACACGGGTGCTCAGCTAACACAAGCAGGGGAGGGGGAGCTCCAGCGGCCACAGGGCCCTTCTCCAGAGTCCAGCCAGAGCCAAGGTGCATGCAGCCTCTCAGGGACCCTGGGAGACCCCCCTGCCCCGCACCGGCCCTGGTCGGTGGCGTGGTTTCCTCCCAAGAGTTGGGTGGCCACTAGCTGACCAGCTCAGCGAGCAGGTCAGGAAGGACATGATGCTCCCCAGGGGGGCAGGGAACAGAGGAAGGGCCCCAGGATGGAGAACAGGGCCTGTGGGGACCCTCAGGAGATGGCGGGCAGGGGCGGCTGGCTCCTAGCTCCGGGTGACCTCTGACCTCACGGGCCCCACACATGATCAAGGTCTCCCCACACACACCGGGTGTCAGGAAGAGGGTGCTGTTTACAGGGGGTGACTGCTGGAGCACCGTCCTGCTGCTGATCTGGAAACAAGTTCTGCTGAGTGCTGGTGATATGAGGGTGTCCATCATACTTCCTCTCTGAATGCAACTCGCCTGTGCCTGCCCCGCAAGGGGTGCCCCTGCCCCGTGTGCGCCTCCCGCCCTGCTTCTTCCTGGGCTCTGCGCTGGACCTGGGCTGGAGGGTTTATGGGAGGAGGGGACCCTTCCTGGACCACCCCTGCCTCCTGTGAGCACCTGCCCTGCTCACTCCCGGGTTCTGCACTGAGTCTGGGTGTGGGTGCCAACCTCGAGGTTTGCTGGCTGGCTTGGGAGGCCCTGCAGTCAGCTCAGCCCCTGCTCTGGAGCTCTCAGACTGGCCACCAGGCTGTGCACCCCTGGCTCCCACTGTACGAGGGCCCCTCCTGCAAAGGTGGCCTGTCATATTCTTCCTCCACCTGTATTGTTCCCCTATCAATCATTTGAGATGGAGACTCATGTCAGAGGCTTCTCCCTACCCCGTGCCCACCTCTTTGCCTCCAGGCCTGATTTTTGCATCATGAGGAAAGGATGCTGGGCTTGTGAGATGCTCCAGGGTCTCCGGCGGTCAAACGGTCTGAGGCTGAGGGGCACCTGCGTCCCCTAAATTGTCGAGACCCTGAACTGGGGCCCTCAGATCTAGGGTTGCCCATGGTGCTTATCCCACCTACAGAGAAGGTCAAATAATCGGCGTGAAAGCACATTGAAGAAAGGCAGATTGTAAGCACAGGTACATCAGGGCTTCCTTATGGGGCTGATGGACCAAGGCCCCTGACACTGTGTGACTGTGCCCTCTCTCTCTATCTCCTTCTCCTTCACATCCTTATCACCAGGGATTATTTGTGGTAAGAGCACATACTATAGGATCGACCTTGAGGCCCACCTGAGGTCTACAGAAGTGTCGTGGCTGCCTGCAGACTCTGAGCTACTCAGCAGAGCTCTGCAACGTCCTTGTCTTGTATAGCAGAAATGTGTCCCCACAGGGGGGTCTTAGTCAAGGAGAGGCTGTCGGATGGTGGGCAGTGCGACGTGCATGCCTGCGGAAGTGCTAGAGGCAGGAGAGAAGCTTTATTCACTGTCCAGCAGCACAGCAGGGACGTGGGCCCTGCACAGAGGCCACCTGGGGCAGGAGAGACTTGGACAGGCGGGTCAAAGGACCATCTGGGCAGAGAGTAGATATAGTGGGGCACAGGAGGGGGCACAAATCCTGAAGTGTGGGCTGCACACCCACTTGTGATGCACGCATGCTCTGCGTGTACCTTCTTCCCTCTGTGCGTGCTCTCACCAGTTACTTGGCACCTTTCCTTACACCCCTAGCATTCTTGTGGCATGTTTCCCCGACCACCACTCTGCTTGCCTGTTGTTGCACCGCCTTCCGTCTCCAGTTCCTGACCTCCTGAGCGGGTCATCAGGGGTGCGTGTTCTCACGTGGCTTGGTTATGAAGGACTCTCCTTCTTGCATGCCCTTGGTTCTGTGGGCTTAGGCCAGCTCTTGACACGTTCTTATATCAAATAGTATCTCAAAGGTTGAGTGGTTTCTTTTAAAAATTGTCTATAAAGCCTGCAGTATTGAATCGGGATTGGAGGCAATGGTACAAATGCATGGTGTTTAATATACCTGGGTGGGTAGCTCTCTCGCTAGGTAGAGGGATACATACAGATGGGTGAATCTGTGTTGATGGCTCAGTTTTTTTTTTTTAATTGTTTGTGTTGATTTCTATTTAGAGCAATCTGAAGTTCACAGAAAAATTGCACAGTCTAGAGAGTTCCCATGTAGATCCTACCCCACCCACGCGGAGTCTCCTTCCTTACCATCACCTCCCAGCTCTGTAGTACATTAGCTACGATTGATGAACCTACAGTGAGATGTAATTACCACCCAAAGTCTGGAGTCTACATTAGGGGCACTGTTGGTGTTGTACATTCTCTGGGTTTGGACAAAAGGATAATGACATGTTTCTGCCATTATCCTAGAGATCAGTTTCACTGACTTAAAAGCCCTCTCTATTCCCCATTTTCAGCCCTCCCACCTCATCAGAACCCCTCGTAGCCACTGATTTTCTTTCTGTCTGTAGCATCATCTTCTCTGGAATGTCCTAGGGTTGGGATCACACCACAAGTACCCCTTTTCACACTTGGCTTCTTTCACATCCTGATACACATCCAAGGCTCCTCCATATCTCTGGATGGCTCATTTCAAGGGCTGGTTAGTATCTCAGTGTCTGGGTGGACCACAGTTCATGTATCCATTCAAGGGCACCCTAGTTGCTTCCAAGTTTTGACAAATAGGAATAGAGCTTTATAAATGCCCATGTGTAGATTTGTATGTGGTCATAAGTTCTCGACTCTTTTGGGTAAACACCAAGGAACTCGATCGCTGGATCATATGGTATGGGTATGTTTAGTTTTGTAAGAGAAGAGACTGCCAAACTGTCTTCCAAGGCAGCAGCATCATTTTGCGTTCCCACAAGCAGTGAGTGAGAGCTCCTGCTGCTCCACATCCTCACCAGCATTTGGCGTCTGTTTTGGGATTTTAGCCACTCTAAAGCTTTGGAGGTGGTTCCTTCCCTGACCACATGATAGATCTGTCACATGGCTGAGATGATGATCAGTAGTCAACTGAAACCTTTGATGAAGACCCTCTGCGGATGTCAGCATTCTCTTTCCTCAAGGCATTCCGCCATCCAGGCTTCTGCCCTGTGAACTGTGGCCAGCTGGGCTTCCCCACACTCTAGCTCTGGTTCCTCCTTTCGGAGAGACCACCAACTTCTGCCTGGGTTCCTTCCTCCTGCACCATAGCCTGGAGCTTCTCGGATGCGGCAAGCTGCAGCAATAGTAGGTGTTGCCTCATCTGTGGCTCATCTCTGAGGGATCCCTGCCTCTGCCGTCTGAGCTCCAATGTTTCAAGTACTGTCATCTCCTATATTCCATTCAGTTTCTTCATTGTTCATGCAGAAAAGCAAATCCAGTCCTTGTTACTCTATCCTGACCAGAGGGAGATGTTTTAAAATTAATTTTTAAAAAGGTTTTATTAGAGAGAAAGAGAGAGAGGGAGAGAAGAGAGCACAAGCAGAGGGAGAGGGAGAAACAGACTCCCCACTGAGCAGAGAGACCAATGTGGGGCTCAATCCCAGGACCCTGAGATCACGACCTGAGCCGATGGCAGACACTTCACCAACAGCAGACGTTTCACCAATGGAGCCACCCAGGCTCCTCTTAAAATTAATTTTTATAGAATTAATTGTGGTTCTAAAAAATGAATTAAAATGGTGGGTTTTGGTTACTTTTTCTGAATCTCAGGTGATCCTTCCCTACCTGTGTGTAAGATCTATGTGTAAGAATAGAATAGATGTAGCCAGGGGATAAGAGCCGGAGGAGAACCAGCTCTGCCTCAGGGTGTCACAGACTGTCAGTCCAATAAATACTCCATGAAACAAGGAGCAGGAGTAGAGGAACTCAGGCTCTCTTCAACTCTAAGCCTCCATGGTTTTATTGAGAATTTTGCCCAGACTATTCAAAAGCGAACATTTAATAGGTACTTATTAAGAGTCTGGTATGTGCCCAGCATAATGCTAAGCACTACATGTTACCAGATACATATATAATGTGGCCTCTGCCCAGAAAGACAGACTAAAGTTAGAGATATAAAGCTAGTTCATGAGAAATAGAAAATCATCTCATTTTGGACAAAGACCGTAAGAGTTTAGAAGATAGGTCATTTTGAATCAGGAAAGTTGTGATAATGTCACAGAGGACGTGGAATTTATCCCTCAAGACTGTCAAGAATCATGAGTGGTGGACAGTGTCTGCATAGGGGAAAAAAGCACAGGGTGAGAGCAAAGGGGCAGTGATGGGAGGTGACAGGAACCAGATACACTGGGACAATGACTGTCTACCAAAGGCATGTCATGCCCAGTGTGCATTTATGTCATTTTTTAAAAATAAGAGTTTAAGTGCCTTCATCAATTGCTCGTTATTTGTCTTTGTTCAAAGATTATTTTTTTTTTAGAAGTCCCAAGCAGCACATTGTAGGACCATCTAACTCAGGCAGAGAGGGAACCAGGGAAGGCTTCCTGGTAGAAGAAGTAACATAGACAATAAAACCTGAAGAATGAATGGGAATTCAATAGAGGGGAGGAGAGATGTATGTTGGAGAAATGGAGCAGCATATACAGTTACACAGGGCTTAAGAGTTTCCGATTCAGGTGAAAGCTGACAGGAATTCAGTGGGTTCCATATCACGGCACGCAAGGGAACATACACTAACGATCGAGGTCAAACCTCTGGGGCCTTGTAGTCATCATGGTTTTGTTTTGAAAGGATGGCGAGCCATTGGAAAGTCAGATTTGTGCTTGAAGAAGAGAATTCTGGCTTCGATGACGTGGATGAGCCAGCTGGGAGGCTGAGGCCTTGGTCCAGGAGGAAGCTAGTGGAGCTGGGCTGAGCTGGCAGCCAATGGATGCACGGCAGTGAAGGGCTGGGAGGTGTGTTGAGGTGGGAAAGGTGACAGAATCATATGGTTGGAGGGAGGCAGGGAGACAACGGGGGAGGGCCAGGAATGGGGCCACGTTTCTGGCTAGAAACTTAGGAGCTGCCATCCAGCCAGAGGAAGAATGATGGAGATCGAGAGGCTTGAACCTCGGGATGCTGACTGTCTGGGACTGGTGGAGCTTGAGGCGCATGGGCCAAGGCTGGGGGCAGGGGATGTGGGCTGCGGGGCATCTCCTCAGGGTGCCTGGGGGCAGGAGGGCAGAGGCGGTTTATTGGTGCAGGGGTGGAGCTCAGGGTGGCTTTGTCAGACCCAGGGTGGGGCTGTGAAAAGACTAATGGGGGAGGGAGGAGGCATGGGAGGGATGGGGTGCTAGGCCGAGGGTGGGGCTCCAGCACACAAATCACACATGTGTTTACAGCTAGTGGCTCTGTCCTTATGTGAGTCAACTTCCCTGTCGCAGGGCCCCCACCTGGGCTCAGCCAGTGGGGTACGGGACCCAGAGCTGGCCAGAGCAGACGGGGACCCAGAAGGGCTGTCCTCCACCCCAGCCTGTAGTGGTTGATGAGGTGGACTGGGTTAGGAACTGTCGGGATGGTGAGTGGCCACAACCCCTGGCCCCCACTCTTCCTTTGGAATGTCAGGGTGAAGGGGTGGCGACCACAGCTTTGGCTTCCAGAGTTTGCCAGGCCAACCACCCAGTCTGGGTGACCTTAGGCAGTAACCCTACCTCTCGGGACCTTAACTTCTTCAGATCTGGGAAGAGACAGTAAGGGTAACATACTGCATTTAGGCATGAGGATCCATTATGGGTTTATGTAGAGAGCTCATCACGGTGTTTGTCAGGGGCGAGTGTGCAGTAGCGGAAGCTGTCATACCTCAAGCACAATGTGCCCGAGTCACAGGAACCTTTCTCTAAAATCATCCCCACTCCCAGCAGGCCTGCAAAGTGGTCTCAGTGACCCAGCATGAGCCCAGAGCTCCCTGTGCAGAGTGTGGGGATGGGGTGATGTCATGGGGGATGTGGGACAAGGACCACCACTGGGTCAGGCCAGATGTAAAACTCAGATGTCTAAGGGATGGGCGAGGGGTGAGAAGCCTTCAGAGGCATTTGACAGAGCCTGGAAGGTTCAGAGGAAATCAGACCCAATGCGGAGCTATAGGGCAGAGGGCGTTTCAAGGGCTGCTCTAACAAATTGTCATAAATTTAGTGGTTTAGGACAACACAGAATTTAGCGTCTCATAGTTCTGTAGTTAAACGTCCAGCACAAGACTCATGGGACTAAAGTCAAGATGTTGGGACAGACTTGGTGGGAAGGCTATTGGAGAGAAGGCTGCTTCCTGGCCTCTCCTGGCTCCTGGAGGATACCACACTCCTCGGTACCTGGCTCTCCCCCTCCATCTCTCCACCTCTCCACTTAGGAGGATTGTTGGGATCTCATTGGGCCCCTCAGATATTCTGGGACAATCTTACCAAGTTAAGGTCATGCGGCTAACAACCTGCCACTTTAAATTGTCTTTGCTGTGGAATGCACCATATTCACAGATTTCAGAAGCTGGAATTCACAGACTCTTTGAGGAGGATGGGGGTGTTTTTTTGCCTATTGGGAGGAAAAATGCTGCCAGGTCAAGTGGAGTAAATACTGAGAGGTTCCCCTAAATTGAGGAGGAAGGAGGCAATGGGGGAACCACAGTAGCAACAGGCCAGTGGGAAGGGGATAGAGACCTGCTCTGGTTCACCTGTGAGGCCCCAGCCGTGTAGGAAAGGGGACAGAAAGGCTGGCCTTACTGCCGAGCTGACTGGGCAGGCCAGTGACAGGGAATGAAAGTGCTCCGTGGAATATAAGGTCCCAGGAGAGTAGAAGGTGGGGTTTGGGGGCCTTGCCAGCCTCCTTGTTTCATATTTAGGTGTCCTGGGAGCTCCCAGGCCTTCGGCTCACATGGAGTGAGAGCAAGAGCTTCTTGTCAGCTGTTCCATCCTTGGCACTTCTGTCAAAGGTGCTTTTTCCTAAGGGAGGATCAGGGTTACAAGAGTGTGAATGTCCCTTCTCTTACTAACATTTGGGAATCTTATCCTATATTTATTTCTCAGTCTCCACCGTCAACAAAATCCAGCTCTTAGTGTCTTTCAGCATTCACCCTGAGACCATTCCAAGACTCACCAACTCAGGTACAATAGCACCCTGGTTTCCTTATGAGGTCTCTGCAAAGCCCCAAAGTTATTTCACATTCCTTTTCTGGTCTTTTTTTTTTAATTTTTATTTTTTTTAAATTTATTTTTTATTGGAGTTCAATTTGCCAACATATAGCATAACACCCAGTGCTCATCCGCTCATCCCATCAAGTGCCCCCCTCAGTGGCCGCCACCCAGTCACCACCACCCCCCGCCCTCCTCCCCTTCCACCATCCCTAGTTCGTTTCGCAGAGTTAGGAGTCTTCCATGTCTGTCTCCCTTTCTGATATTTCCTACCCATTTCTTCTCCCTTCCCCTCTATTCCTTTTCACTATTATTTATATTCCCCAAATGAGTGAGACCATATAATGTTTGTCCTTCTCCGATTGACTTTTCTGGTTTTAATGGAACTACCAGCTCTAACTTGTTACAACTCTGTTCTTTCCTCATCTTGGAGTTATCTTGGGTTGTCATGATTGGTAATCCTGTTTTCTTATTTGTGCTACCAAGGCCTTTCCTTGCTGTGCCCCCTCCCTGGCCCTGGGAGAATGACAGTGCTGAGTGCCTGGCTTCCCATGTCCCCAGAGATCACTGTCGCCTGGGAGACTGGGTTGCCATGTTGCCCCAACCGTGGCTCAGAGGATTCTTTCCAGATGGAATAATGAATGATTCAGGATTTATCGTGTTTTAAAAACACAGCACAGTGTCTTAGTTTCACATGGTAAATCATTAGATGTTTCGATGGGAGTGCATTGTTGGCAGCCAAGCCTAAAACGGGTTCACAAAACATTCACCAAAACGGCGATGTCCATGAAGTGTTCATCTGGGACAGTGTTGACTGCAGACGTGAGGACTCAGGGACAGGAGGCTGATGAGGAATCAGCATTAGGAAACCACAGCTGAGAATCCTTTAAAAGGACATTTGTCCTCACTGATGGTCTGGGAGGAAGGCCAGAGCTCAGCCCCTCCCCCAGTGGTTTCAGTCCTGAATGTGGCTGTGAAGTTGAAGAAAATGACCTTTGAGGTCCAGGACATCTTGATTGAACTAATTATAATTCTGCTTGGTTCTATAGTAGCTCATCTTTGAGAAGAATCACAGGATTTTGTTGGACACATTCTGCTATAATGGGTCCCTGGTTGGGGGCGGGGGCAGCACTGGGATGAGGCCCCAGCGGGGCAGAAGCTTGGAGAGCGGTGAGGCCATCGAGAGCAGGCTGTCCCCTCTTCACCCTGCCACAGGCCATGGCCGAACACAAGACCAGTCAGAGCAGAGGCGTCATCTCTACCCCCAAAGTGTCCAATACCAATTTCCCAACTTACAGTCTTCAAACTCTTATCTAGAAGCTGTGCCAGAGTCAGATTTATGGCAGAAATCCAGATGGGGTGTAATATGAGGAATGATTACCTCCCCTAGTAATTTCTTGGGCTTTGGGGAGCAGAGAACACGGGGGAGAAAAGAGAGAAAGAATATGGGATAAATGAGGGAAATATAATCATCTCTTTCATTTTAAGAATTCCACCTAATTTCTACTTCCCAGGAGTATAGAATAAGTAGTTTTCCTCCTTATTTAAAAAAAGAATTAATTTGATTTTTCTAATTGGAACACTTTCTACCTGCTGATTACCAACTGGAATCATGAATAAAAGTTTAGAATTACAATTCAAGAGAATCATATAGCTAAATAATTAAGTCATCTGCTGAAGGAAAAAGCTAGTCTGGATAAGATGAAGACCACACCGGAGCCACTGGCCTTTCTCGTGCCTGGGGGCTCCACAGGAACTGTGGGTGATGGCCTGTCAGGGGACGAGTAGGAGGGTCCAGGTGTTTGGGACCAGGTTGTGAGCATCAGGAGCTAAGGGGGAGATGGGACTGGAAGTATTTCTAGTTTTCCTTCCCTCTCCCCACCTAGGTCTGTGTGGGCCTCGTCTAGCATGTGCCATCGTGTTGAGAAAACTGAAGTACCAGCCAAAGGGATCTAGGCATCACTGGGCCGAGTGGAAGCTGGCTGTGAGTCAAATAGTCGGCAGTAGAATGACCTGGTGGCTGGCTCACTCCCAGTGGGCTCCCCTACCCCTTGTCTGATATAAGAGTTAGATGCACCTGTTCCTCAGAGGAATAGGAGGAGCAGTGCCTCCGGGGGTCTACCCCTGGGAAAAATGAGGGAGGAGGGATCCCAGGGTAAAAACCAGGGCTCTCTTGCCTGAGGCCCTTCCCATTTCCCTGGAGAAGCACACCTTAGGCCTCAATTGCTTACCTCCCCACTGTTGGATAGTAATGGACAGTTCCAGAGGATACAGATAAGCCAAAGGGGAAATTGCCAGATGTATGAGGAGAGAGACACAACGAGGGAAGGGTGGCAGCCCTTGCCAGAGGAAAGCAGAAATAATGGAAGAGCCAGGATGGCAACTCACCACAAATGGAAATGCTCTGGTGAAAAAACAGACTCTGAGGATGAACAAGGACACTGGACGCGAAAAAATAGCTACTCATAAAAAGCGCTTGGGCTTCCACTGGGGCCATTATCAAGGTCAGTTCTAACTCCCTGTCTGAAAGCACACACACAAAAAGTAATTAATTAAATAAAAAACAGACAATAATAATAAAACAACAATAATAAATAATAAAATAAATAATAAAACAATGGTTTTTAAGAAACTGGGCTTCAGTGATGAAGGATTGATCCTCAAAAGCAGCCTGGAGAGAGCTCCCTGCATGGAGGCCCGAGGTGGCCCAGGTGAGACAGAGCCAAGAGTCCACGGACACAGGTGACTGGAGGTCTCAGACGAACTCCGAGGGGAGGGCTGCCTGGGGAGTCCAGAACAGGGGCTGGTCCCATGTGAGGATGCTGCCAGATCTTGGAGGGCGGCTGTGCTCATAGAGGCTCCAGAACAATGCTGGCGCCCACTGGCCAAAAGAGGAAAGCACACAGTTCATGGGAAGTCAGAGTATTCAGGAAGGTGTGGCCTTGGTGGATGGAAATTATTTACTTACCTTGGGCTCTACTCCAAGCAACACATCTATAAACAAGCAAGAACGTCCATAATATCCAAACTATGAAAAGAGCCCAGATCTCCATCGATAGGTGAATGGATAAAGACAATGTGGTGTACTCACAAATACACACACACACACACACACACACACACACACACACTGGAATATTACTCAGTCATCAAAAAGAATGAAATCTTCCCATTTGCAATGACATGGCTGGAACTAGAGGGTATTATGCTCAGTGAAATAAGTCAGCCAGAGAAAGACAAATACGATATGATCTCACTCATATGTGGAATTTAAGAACCAAAACAGATGAACAAAGGGGAAGGGAAGGAAAAGTAAGATAAGATGAAATCAGAGCGGGAGATAAATCATGAGATCCTAAACTATAGGAAACAAATTGAGGGTTGCTGGAAGAGAGGTGGGTGGGAGGATGGGTAACTGGGTGATGAGTATGAAGGAGGACATGAGTTGTGATGAGCACTGGGTGTTATACGTAACTGATGAATCACTGAACTCTACCTGTGAAACTAAAAAAAGAAGCAAGAAAAGAAGCAGATTGTAGTGAAGAGAATACAATCTAATCCAGTACAATCTAATCCAGAACTCACAAGTCTCAGCATAACAGAGGACACAGAAGCAGCTATGGTACTTGTATTCTAGAGTTAAGTAGAGGCCTTGAAGATTTAAACATTGTGGAAAAATAGAATTTCCAGAGGTGAAAGCTACGTCCTACAACGTCCAAGATGAAAAATGCTCTGGAGGAGATGCGTGGTAGATCAGATGTTGCTGAAGGAAAGACCAGTGAAGAGTAAGGTGTTAACAGTAGCAACTATCCAAGAGGAAAAGGGGAGAAACAAGAATTGTTACAAATTGAAAGCGCATTTGTGAGCTGTGGGGCAAGTTTGAGCAACTTAATAAATGGGCGTTTGAAGTTCCCAAAGGATGCAGGCACAGAAAAAAAAAATATTTGGAGGAATGATGCCCACCTCTTCTGAACGTGAGGTCAGCTATAGCCCACAGGTCTGAGAAGCCCAATGAATGCCAGCAGCATCTTAAAAATGATACAGAGGCAAATTTTATTCAAATTGCCCAAAATCATTGATGAGAAAATAATATGAGCCACCAAAAGAGGGGCTGGGGAGAGAGCGAATGCTATTACATTCAGAGGAACAAGGTCTTAAATATGGGGAGGGGTATTGCTTGTCTATGGCCCAGAGTGACTGGTGCATGAGATATGATGCCCCAGAGCACCCCACTCTGCCTCCTGCTAAGTCACGCTCATGTCTTCTTGTGTTGCACCTAGTGATCCACTTCTAGTGAATAAGTCTGGTGCGCATGGTGAACTGTCACTTGAAAAAGTATCTTGAGCTCCCTCTCTCTCAGCCACGCGTTCTGTGGGACTTGTGCTGCCCCACTGTGTGAATGGTCCTGGGGACAAGGAAGGGACTCTCTCCTCGGCAGCTGGTAAGGCCGTGCAGCCTGCTTGGGTGGCCTGCTGGAGCTTGGAGCCCAGTCTTCAAGTCGTGAGATGGTAGCAGCAGCTGACAGCCCTCAGCTAAGCCCCTCGGCACTCCTGGTCCTCAGATGCCCATGAGACAAAATATTGGTCATTTTAATCTGCTAAAGTTTGGGATAAATTGTCATGTAACCGTAGGTAACTGACATACCACGCCAAGTGTAAGTGTGTGTTGAAGAACGGGACGTTGCTCGTCTTCTACTGGGAAAGACCATAAAAGATAAAGCTGTGGACAAGCTGCAAACATCTTACAGGGAAAATCAGCAGATGTTAGGTACTAGCAATTTGTGGGGAGCAACAACAAAGATAAAAATAGAATAAATAACTTTCAAACCAGTAGAATAAATGTCTATATTCAAGGTAAGAGAGAAAAAGAAAGAAAATGTGATGTTTTATAAATGGAAAATGTGCAATAAGATGAAATAAATTGCTTAATATCCCAGTATTTACATAAGTTTAAATGGTTTAAACTCATTGATCAAAAGAAAAAAGATTCTCAGATTCTAAAACAGGAAACCCAGAGATATGTCATTAGTAAGATTTACATTTAAAAGGGTCCAGAAGGCGGCCATTTCTAAGTCTTCTTTGGAGAAATGTCTGTTCATGTCCTTTGCTCATTTCTTAACTGGATTTTTTGTTTTTTGGGTACTGAGTTTGATAAGTTCTCTATAGAATAATTTTGGATACTAGTCCTTTATTTGATAAGACACTTGCAATATCTTCCCTTAACTTCTCTTATTCTGCAGGTGGCTTTTAGTTTTATTGACTGTTTCCTTTGCTGTGCAAAAAAGCTTTTTATTTTGATGTAGTTCCATTTGCAATGATGTGGATGGAATGAGAGGGTATTATGTGAAGTAAAATGAGTCAGTCAAAGAAAGACAAATACCACATGATTTTTTAAAAAAAGATTTATTTATTTATTTATTTATTTATTTACTTATTTATTTATGATAGAGAGAGAGAGAGAGAGAGAGGCAGAGACACAGACAGAGGGAGAAGCAGGCTCCATGCTGGGAGCCCGACGCGGGACTCGATCCTGGGACTCCAGGATCGTGCCCTGGGCCAAAGGCAGGCGCTAAACCACTGAGCCACCCAGGGATCCCCCATCACATGATTCTTAAAAAATATTTTATTTATTTATTCATAAGAGACACAGAGAGAGGCAGAAACACAGGCAGAGGGAGAAGCAGGCTCCATGCAGGGAGCCTGACGTGGAACTCAATCCCAGGTCTCCAGGATCACACCCTGGGCTGAAGGCAGTGCTAAACCACTGAGCAACCCAGGCTGCCCACCACATGATTTTTAAAAATTTTTTTTTACTCATGAGAGAGAGCAGGTGAGGGGGAGCACAAGAGAGCAGAAGCGGGGGAGTGGTAGAGGGAGAGGGAGAAGCAGACTACCCACTAAGCAGGGAGCCCAAAGTGGGGCTCAATCCCAGGACCCTGAGATCATGACTTGAGCTGAAGGCAGATGCTTAACCAATTGAGCCTCCCAGGAGTCCCCATATACTGTATGATCTCATTTATATGTGGAATTTAAGAAACAAAATAGATGAACAAAGGGGGAGGGAAAGAAAAATAAGATGAAAACAGAAAAGGAGACAAACCATAAGAGGCTCTAAACTCTAGGAAACAAACTGAGGGTCGTTGAAGGGAAGGGGGTAGAAGGATGGGGTTACTGGGTGATGGGCATGAAGGAGGGCCCATCATGATGGGATGAGCTCTGGGTGGGATATCAGACTGATGAGTCCCTGACCTCTAACTCTGAAACCAAGAAAGAAAAAAGAACTAAAAATTCCAAAAAAAAAAAAAAAAAAATCTAGAAGGGCTGGAAATATAGCAAAAAGAGATGATATATACCACAGAAATGTGAAGCTGACGGAAGCCAGAGGAGCAATTTTAAATTTTCATAAAGTATAACTTAATGGGAATTGTAAAAAAAGCACAAAGATGGATGTACTCATAAAAGTCACTTGGCCTTCGCCGGGCCGCAGTGAAGGGCAGGGTGAGACGAAGAGTGTGCTTTGAAGGGTCGGTCCTTAGTCACGGGCACAGAAGGCGTGGAGAAAAGACAGTTTTGTCACCAAACACCAAGGGACGGTGTGGGGGAGACAAGGGGTAGGTCCAGCCATAGGCGTCAGATTGCAGGGCGGCCTCTCAGACATAGCTGCGTCCAGGAAAGGGGCACAGGGTCATTCAGCCCAACACCTCTGCTGGGAACAAGCGCAGGTCCACACACACCCACATGTCCACCATGTATACAGACACCACAGACATACACTTGTCTTGGAGCAGTGGGACAGTTCACACATGGTGAAAGAGCCCTGGATGGGGACTGAGGGGTGCCTGACAGGTGGTCCCCAAGCTGGATGGTTGCCGTCATAGGTGTGCACATGTGTGCTGGGAGCCAGGCTGGCCCGGGAGACCCTGGGACCCACCCCCTGTCTGGGCTCTGGAGAGCCTGCACCTTGGCTGCAATCTAGCAACGACGAATTTATTTCAACTTAATTGTTGGGTATTGGGTGAGGCAAGGTTTGAAGTTTATTATGATCTTTTTGCACATGATACCTGGCCCCACTTGTTGAAAAGACAATTCTTGCCTCCACGGAGTTATCTTGGAAATTTTGTGTGAAACCAGTGGGCCACATACGTGTGGGCTAATTTCTGACTCTATGCAGTTCCATTGCTTTATGTGCCTATTCTTAAGCCTGAACTACACTATGTTGTTCACTGTGATGAGTAGTCTTGGGGTCAGCTGGTTAAGTCTCTCACCTTCGTTGTTTTTCAAAATTATTTTGGCTCTTCTAAGTCCTCTGCAGTGCCACACAAATTTTAAAATCAACATGTCAACATGCCGTGTAAAAGCTTGCAGGGATTGTTATTGGGATCCCATTAAATCTATAGATCAGTTTGGGGAGAATGGACATCTCAACAGCTTTGAGTCTTTTGGCACAGAAATATGGTGTGTCTCCCCATTATTTAGGCTTTAAAAAAGATTCAGCAATATTTTGTACTTCCTAAGGTCCATGTCTTGTATGTACATATGTGTGCACATGTATATCCCTCAGTATTTCATATTTGTAAGCCATTAGAATGGTTTTAAATTTCAATTTCCAATTGTTCACTAAGTGGGTGATTGTATCTTCATATCATGAAAACTTGCTTAACTCACTTATTCATTTCAGAACCTTTTTTGGGAGGAATGTAAATTCCTCAGGATGTTCTATGTAGACAATCCTGTCATCTTCAGATAGATAGTTTTTCCTATTCTTTTCCAAATTGTATGCCTTTTATTTCTTGCCCTCTTGCTATTGTAAGGTATTCAAACACAATGTTGACTAAAAGCAGCAAAAAAATTTATTTTTACAGGTTTCTAGTCACGGGAAAGATTTTCATCTTTTACTAGTAAGATTGATAGTAGCTCTGGGAGTGTTTAATGCTATGCACTTCCCTGAAATTTTTGCTTTAATTTCATCCCACAGATTTTGATATGTTGTGCCTTCATTTTTCAGTTCAAACTATTTTCTAATTTTCCCTGCTAATTCTTTTTTGGCACATACATCATTTAGAATTATGTTGTTTAATTTCCAAATATTTCAGTAAACACCCAAATCTTTCTGTTAATATTCTTTTTTTCTGTTAATATTCTAAGTTTAATTCTGTTATAGTCAGAAGAGTTATTATATTGTAATCCTATTCAATTTGATGAGGTTTGTTTTATGTCCCAGGACATGTTCTATTCAGTAAATATGCCATGTGCCCTGGAAAAGAATGTTATTCTGCGGTTGTTGAGGGGAGCATCCTATAAATGTCAGTTGAGTCAAGATGGTTGGCAAGGCTATTTAAATCTTCTTTATCTAAGTACTATGACATGGGGTTTAGGATTTCAACATACAGATTTGTGGGGGACGTAAATATTCAGTCAACTGCAAACTTCAATTAAAAAGCAAAGGTTGAGTAATATTCCATTGTATACATAAACCACATTTTCTTTATCCATTCATCTTTCGGTGGACACTGAGGCTCCTTCCACAGTTTGGCTATTGTGGACATTGCTGCTGTATTACTCAGCCATTAGAAACGACAAATACCCACCATTTGCTTCAACGTGGATGGAACTGGAGGGTATTATGCTGAGTGAAATAAGTCAATCGGAGAAGGACAAACATTATATGGTCTCATTCATTTGGGGAATATAAATAATAGTGAAAGGGAATAGAAGGGAAGGGAGAAGAAATGGGTAGGAAACATCAGAAAGGGAGACAGAACATGAAGACTCCTAACTCTGGGAAACGAACTAGGGGTGGTGGAAGGGGAGGAGGGCGGGGGGTGGGGGTGAATGGGTGATGGGCACTGAGGGGGGCACTTGACGGGATGAGCACTGGGTGTTATTCTGTATGTTGGCAAATTGAACACCAATAAAAATAAATTTATTATTAAAAAAAACAAAATAAAATAAAATAAAAAGCAAAGGTCGTCTGAAGGGATTAAAAAATAAAATAACAGCCAACTACATGCTGCTTTTTAGTGACATATTCATACACAAGGAGGAAGAAAGGTTTGAAAGTACAATGATGGAAATGATCTATTTTGCAAGTAGCAACCCTACAATTTCCAAGAGGTGCACTGAGGTAGCCTATAAGCAGGGCAAGCTTAGAGGATTGACATGGGCCATTTTAAATTTTTTGAAGGAACAGAGGAAATCTGTTGGGCCTGCACAAATTACCAGCACAAAGTAGTCTTGGGCTCTGCATTCGATCTGTGTGTTCCTTGTGATGAGGCTGATGGTCTCTACTTACTTGTGATGATGCTGATGGTCTCTGCTTACCTGTGATGATGTTGATGGTCTCTACTTACCTGTGATGATGCTGATGGTCTCTACTTACCTGTGATGTGGCTGATGGTCTCTACTTACCTGTGATGATGCTGATGGTCTCTACTTGCCTGTGATGTGGCTAATAGTCTCTACTTACCTGTGATGTGGCTGATGGTCTCTATCTTACCTGTGATGTGGCTGATGGTCTCTACTTCTTGTGATGTGGCTGATGGTCTCTACCTTACTTGTGATCATGCTGATGTTCTCTGTGTTCCTTATTATGATGCTGATATGATCTACAGTCCCTGATCACATGTCCTGAGTTCTGTGGTGCCAGACAGGTACGAAGTTCCTAGGACATAAATCCTCAACAATTTGTTTGGACCTAACTATTCAATCAGTGGAACAATTGTGTCTTATTTTTGTCTAAGGGCCATCCTGACACAGTTCCTCAGGGTCTCTGGGGACCATAAGCAGAGAAGTTTGGGAATTTAAACAAAACAAAGTATAGCTATATTATTAATATCAAAGTAAGTATTACTAGAGATACACAGGTTGCTTCATAATAATAAAAAGTTCAAATCATCTGGAAGATAAAAACATTTTGACATAGCCCCAATTATATAGTAAGCATGAACTGACAGAATGAAGTCAAAATCTCAACCATTTGGGGATTTAAAAAAATCTTTACTATTACCTGATAAAACAACTCACTAATTATGAAAAATATTTATTCAAGTTTTAAGATCAGTGATGATTAAAGCATCTAAGTGGCTCGCAAACCTGATCCTATGGATATATCTTAAACAGTACACCCATGACTGAAGAGCACATATTATTTTCAGACACATGTAAAAAGAAGAGCTCACCATATCCTGGCCATAAAGCCAGCATGTCTCAACATATTTCAATGAATTAAAATTGCACAGAGTGTATATTTTGATCATAATTAAACCAAAAAACCAGCAATAGCAGATAATAAAAAACACTCCACAAATTCATTTGAAACTTCAGAAATAAAAATTATATGATCTGTAGGTCCAAAGAAAAGTCGTGGTGCAAATGAGAAAATACTTTGAGAGGAATGATAACAAAGACGTAATATGTTAACACCTGTGGGGCTCAGACAATGCCTTGCTTGCAGGGAAAGTTATGGTTTTTTTTTTTTTAATTTATTTTTTATTGGTGTTCAATTTACTAACATACAGAATAACCCCCAGTGCCCGTCACCCATTCACTCCCACCCCCCGCCCTCCTCCCCTTCTACCACCCCTAGTTCGTTTCCCAGAGTTAGCAGTCTTTACATTCTGTCTCCCTTTCTGATATTTCCCACACATTTCTTCTCCCTTCCCTTATATTCCCTTTCACTATTATTTATATTCCCCAAATGAATGAGAACATATAATGTTTGTCCTTCTCCGACTGACTTACTTCACTCAGCATAATACCCTCCAGTTCCATCCACGTTGAAGCAAATGGTGGGTATTTGTCATTTCTAATAGCTGAGTAATATTCCATTGTATACATAAACCACATCTTCTTTATCCATTCATCTTTCGTTGGACACCGAGGCTCCTTCCACAGTTTGGCTATCGTGGCCATAGCTGCTATAAACATTGGGGTGCAGGTGTCCCGGCGTTTCATTGCATTTGTATCTTTGGGGTAAATCCCCAGCAGTGCAATTGCTGGGTCGTAGGGCAGGTCTATTTTTAACTCTTTGAGGAACCTCCACACAGTTTTCCAGAGTGGCTGCACCAGTTCACATTCCCACCAACAGTGTGAGAGGGTTCCCTTTTCTCCGCATCCCCTCCAACATTTGTGGTTTCCTGCCATGTTAATGTTCCCCATTCTCACTGGTGTGAGGTGGTATCTCATTGTGGTTTTGATTTGTATTTCCCTGATGGCCAGTGATGCAGAGCATTTTCTCATGTGCGTGTTGGCCATGTCTATGTCTTCCTCTGTGAGATTTCTCTTCATGTCTTTTGCCCATTTCATGATTGGATTGTTTGTTTCTTTGGTGTTGAGTTTAATAAGTTCTTTATAGATCTTGGAAACTAGCCCTTTATCTGATATGTCATTTGCAAATATCTTCTCCCATTCTGTAGGTTGTCTTTGAGTTTTGTTGACTGTATCCTTTGCTGTGCAAAAGCTTCTTATCTTGATGAAGTCCCAATAGTTCATTTTTGCTTTTGTTTCTTTTGCCTTCGTGGATGTATCTTGCAAGAAGTTACTGTGGCCGAGTTCAAAAAGGGTGTTGCCTGTGTTCTCCTCTAGGATTTTGATGGACTCTTGTCTCACATTTAGATCTTTCATCCATTTTGAGTTTAGCTTTGTGTATGGTGCAAGAGAGTGGTCTAGTTTCATTCTTCTGCATGTGGATGTCCAATTTTCCCAGCACCATTTATTGAAGAGAGTGTCTTTCTTCCAATGGATAGTCTTTCCTCCTTTATCGAATATTAGTTGAAAAGTTATGGTTTTATAGGTGTTTTTAACAGGAAAAAAAGACTTGAAATCTATCAGTTGAATATCTCTCTTGGGCACTTGGAACATGACAGCAGCTTAAACTCAGAGGAAGTGGAGGGTGGATGAAATTAAAAGTATACATTGATAAACTTTGAGATGTGCAATGGAGATGACCAAAAAGATCACAAGCTGGATCTTTGTAAAGACAAGAAAATCAGTAAACCTCTAGTGAGTTTAGTCAGAGAAGAAAGAGGAAGAATAATTAATGATGTCTAGAATGAAGAATTCTAGAACACATTCCTACATTTGTCCTACATCAAATACAAAACACCTTTTCCTATTCTATATCGTCCACTTTAGGTGCCAGCTTTCGTGTCTGCAGAGTGATCGGTTATGGAGTGCCACCATCATTCTTCATGGGGAAGCTTCTGGCGTCCAAGTTAATATTCTGTTTCCCTACAAACTGTATATCCTAGAGATATAGATGACAGGCTTGAATGAAAATAGGTCAACAGTACTTAAGATAAGTAATACTTTAATCAATTTTAAGATAATTTCTGATGGCTAGTGCATAATGGTAATATACTACTCCTTAAATTTCCCTTTAAAGCAGTGTAGACATTTAAAAACCCTATTGTATAAATTGCTTTTGAAAGACACAATTACCCATTTTATCTCCCCTGAATAGATACATCTATTAAAATAGGCCATAGTAGAGTTTTTATATTTACTATAATCATTGTTGCTCTGCAGAGGCCTTGTGAATTCATGCATCCTGGGGAATTTATAGGTGACTTAGATGGTCTTCATGGATCTCGTGCTACAGAAGTAGACTGGTTTCACGACTGACAGTTCTGAAATTGCCAATTCACTTCTGCCCAGCAAATAGTCTATTTAAATTCACCAACTTTCCAACCAACACCAACTTTCCTTAAGTTCACATTGTACCATCCCAAAAGGAGGAAGAGGCATGGAACCAAAAAGAAGTAAGTGAAATGAGTCACAGGACTCCAGAGCTGATCTCGGAAGTTAGTTGTGCAGTTGGGCAGCCTGGGGTGCCCAGGTGAGGGTGACAGCCCTGCTACTCTGGCACTGAGGCCTGCAGAGAGCTAATGTTCTGGAAGAGCTTCTGCAGAATCATGGGGACCCTGGGGATGTGTGGCCCTGGCCTGGAAAACAGGTTTCATCTCCATGTCACTCGGTGTGGAGTGTGCTGTGGAACTAGATGCAAGGGCTCAGTTAGCACCTGTCCCCTGCTCCAGGCGAGCCATGGTGCCTCAGAGCAGACACCTCAGTCGAATGCACACTGTCCATAGAAGAGGAGACAGACCCCAGTGGGTGACTCACTCCAGGCCACGCTGGCTCTTAGTTCAGGCTTCTCCACTGTCGTCATGTGTGTTTCTCCTCATACACTTCTCCTGGAACCCGTGCTCATCATTTTCGCCTGCCATTGCGGGTCGTCTTCCCGAGGATCTCACCTCCCACTCCCCCTGTCCAAGCCCGCCCTCCTGGCTCTGCCTTCCCAGGCACCTCTCCAACAAGAGAACTGCATCTCTACCAACTCTGCCACTCTTTTCCCTGAATGTCAAAGACAGTAGTTGGATACCTATCATAAACTGCATGGTATTGCTTTTAAATTTGCGTATCTGTTCTCTCTCATTGGGTCATGGGTTTCCAAAAGTTGTGCATTATTTCTTTTTATTTTTTGTTTCCTGAGTAGCTCCTTGCTATGCATCATTTAGGCACTCGAAAATAAACGAATAAGTGAAAGTAAAATTTTATGAATGTGAAAAAACTTCTCGTTTCAATAACTATAAATGATCATATCAAAACCCTGTCAGTGTTGCTTCCAGGATGTATTTCCTTTTATTGCAATAATGTTTGATAATATTATCAAAGGGAAGGAAATGGAGCCTGCATTCTGGTTATACTTGAGAAGTAGGCTTAGAAATGAATTGGTTAAGTTATTCAAAGCAGATGTGAATGTGACTATCACACTATTGAAACTGAAATACTCATCAAATTGGTTCCTCCTCATGCTGCCTTCAAACACGGAAACCACCGAGTCCTTTCAGGGACTCTGTAGACATGTATGGGCCTGTGTGGCATGTGGAAATGTGTGCATGTTGTACATGTGATGTGTGTGCATGTGTGTGTCTGTGTGGTGTGTGGACATGTGTGATGCATGTGCATGTAGATGTGTGTGCCTGTAGATGCATGTGCATGTGTGTGTATGTTGCATTGGACATGTGTGATGTGTGTGCATGCATGTGCCTGTGTGGCATGTGGACATGTGTGCCTGTGATGTGTGTGCATGTGTGTATGTGCCTGCATGGTGTGTGGATATGTGTGCATGTGTGATGTGTGTGCATGCATGTGTGTGCATGTAGATGTGTGTGCACACAGATTCATGTGCACGCATGTGTCTGTTTGGCATGTGGACACGTGGACATGCATTTGTCTGTGTGCCTGTGTGGCATATGGACATGTATGTGTGTGGTGTGTGTGCATGTGTGTCTGTGTGCCTGTGTGGTATGTGGATATGTGTGCATGTGTGATGTATGTGCTTGTATGTGTGTGTGCACAGAGGCATGTGCATGCGTGTGGTGTGTGTACATGGGTACATGTGTGATGTGTGTGTGTGCACGTGCCTGTGTGGTGTGTGGACATGTGTGTGTGATGTGTGTGCATGTATGTGTGTACACACAGATGCATGTGCATGCACGTGTTTGTGTGGCATGTGGACATGTATGCATGTATGATGTGTATGCATGCATGTCTGTGTGTCCATGTGAGCGTGAGTGTGGTAATCTTGTACATTCATTTTGATTGCCATGTAACCTCAGTACAATGAATTAGTCTATAATAATCGTAAAGAATTTGTGACCGACAAAGCTGTCGAGTATGAAACTAAAGATATCCTGGGAGCAGCATTAGTTTGAATGTGGTCGACACAGTATCCGTGGTGGATTTCATATTAACTGTGATGATTGAAGACTTAAATTAAGTATCAAGACAGAATAACCTAAAAGATCATGATCTTCACGTTTCCTAATACGTAGATTAATTACAGTTTTCTTTCAAGTGTTCAAGTTCTGATAATGGAAGGCAGATTATTTCCCAGTGAATGAGGGTGCATTATATGATGCCAGCAGATTTGGTCAGTGTTTCCAACACGTAGCCCCACCAGATCAAACGGCTTTAGGGACAGTCACGTGACCCGCTGTTTGTGTGTGTCTCTGCGTGTTTTTCAGTTGAGTGTGAATGTGGCTGAAGGACAACGCAGGGTCTTAGAGAATCTTTAATTTCATATTCTAACTAGTTAGCCCCATTTGTTTGCTTTGAATCCCTCGTTTCAATAAGGTGAAAACTTGTGTTAATCCTCCATTGAGCAGTTGCCTGGATGCGTGTGAAATGGATCATGTGGACAAAATAAAGCCCCACCAGACGCAATCTGCATTGTCTCCTAAGCTTCTTCGAGGGGACTCTTCACAGGTACCAAGAAACCACTCTAGCCACTTCACATAGTTCTGAAGACCCTCTCCTTTTCTTGTACACAGTGTAGTGCTCAGCACAGAAGAAAGGCCACAACCAGGCATCAGATGAAGGGAAAAGCTGAAGGCGCCGAGCCCGCTCTCCGCACACACAGAGATAATTGGCACGGCAGTAATTTTGGACAGCTGAATGAAATGAATAAATTGTGGCATGGGAAAACTGAAAAGGACAACAGTTTCCTGGCTCACACGGGATCATTACCTTAGGCTGGCATTTTTCTTGAAGACCAATTGATAAAATGGGACAAAAATGTTTTTCCCCATTAATTGCTTTCAAACACTGTCCCGTTAAACACCCAATTAAAAGGTAGAAGTGTGGTCCTCTGTTTGCCTCTAACAACCATATGGGGGGGGAGGGGGGGCGGATGGCGAGAAGAGACGAGGGAGGGACGGCAGGAAGAATGGAGGAGTCTGGACTTTCTTTCATGGCTTGTAGAATAAAGACATCAATGGAGAAGGTTCATCACGTCCTTGGCCTACAGCAGCTTTGCTGAAAGGCCGGAGCCTCGGGAGCACGGCACAGGCCGCAGAAGCCTCTGAAAGGGGGTTCTTCCCTGGGCCTTGGGCAGAACCGGCCCCACAGCCTGGCGGCGGCCCTGGGCCGCTCGGAACCTCGTCGACCCGCCGCTTATGTCAAACGTGATATAGGAAGCACAGCTGCTTGTGCTGTGAGCACAGTGGGGAGACCGGTGCTTCTCTGCGGTTGCTGTGGCTCGTCGGGGGGCACAGGAGTGAGGGAGGGGAGTCGGGAGGCCCCATGTTGAGAGCACTGACTCTGCTCTCTCTCTCTCTCTCTCTCTCTCTCTCTCTCGCCCATTTCTCACTCTCTCCTCTTCTCGCCCCCCCTCCCCGGCCCGATTCCCACCCACCTTCTAGCCTGTGGAGGTTAGTGAGTGAAGGCAGTAAAAAGTGTTGCTAGCTTTGTGCGGCGTCAGGCACATGGGGGCAGGAAACACAGAGACGACTCTTAGAACACATCAGCCTCTGTTGATGAGGATGCCTTTCGGTCGGCATTCAAAAGTTTGATCAGAGCACAAGTTATACCGTCTGGGGCATCGAGGGGGCTCAGTTGGGGAAGCGTCCATCGCTTAGTTTCGGCTCGGGTCGTGATCTCAGGGTTGTGGGACTGAGCCCTGCAGCGGGCTCTGCATTGCCCGTGATTCTCTCCTCCCCACCCCCTGCCCTGCTCTGTCTCTAATATCAATCAATCAATCAATCAATCAATCTTTTAAAGAAACAAAGTTACCGTGTGCAGCTCGCACACAGCTTCCTGGTGAGGCAAGTCCCTGAGTCGGCGGGAACTGGCTGGGCCCGAGCGCCAGGGGCCTACTAGGTTCTTTTGACATTGTCGCCGTTGGAATGCAGTACTGCCCGGAGGCTTTGTATCTTCATTTAGCCGGTAAATAACAACTATAATAACCAACATTTCCGGAGCACCTACTATGAGCCAGGATTCATCTATAAGCGCATTGATCTATGAGAAATTCGGGTGCAAGTGCAAATATTATTCTGGAACCTGAGAAACCAGAATGCAGAGCATGCTCACGCATGTGCAGGTGAGAGCACTGGGTCAGAAGATGAGCACATTCGCTTCTATTTCCTTTGGAAACCCTCACCCCCTGCCGAGAGTTCCTGTGAGGCAATTGCCAGCTCAGCAGTTTACTCCTTGGGGAACTGACCCACGAGGCTGCCCGCCAAAATGATGTTACAAGGGAGCACAGAGAGCCAGTCAGTTCGGGGTTTCGCGGTGCTGGACGTACAGGGGTGACCCCCTCCCCTTACAGGTAGGATGGCTTTTCCTCAACAAAAGCCCTGAGCCCCTTATGAGTTCTTGCAGCCTAGGTGAGGCTGGTTGTACTTCCTGCTCAGATTCACCTAATTCAGGGTGTCGTAGAAGTAATCGGACAGTTGACGGCAGCATCCGTAGAATGGGACAAACTGGCACTGGTCTTGGTTGTACCCACTGATCTTCCCAAGAACCAGATCCGTGAGCCAGGGCCGTGTAGTCAGCTGCGAGTGAAGTTTAATCACGAGGGCACAACTTCCCGCTCACGCCCTAGATCCTCGGCCAGAACCTACCTGCAGAAATACACCTCGAAGTGCTGAGGTGAGCATGATCCACCCCTAGCCTTGGGAAGAGAATGTGGCCCAGGGAGCTGCTCTCCTACGGACCGCTTCCTGCTGTGGGGCCCCCTCCTGTCCTGCCACCTTGGCTTCCTTTGGAGTTCCCTTCCAAGTGTGCTTTTAAGGTCCCCCCTTTTGCCTTTTCTTTTACGAAATGGGATGACAAAATAAGCAAAATTCTGCTCAGAAGACTGATGTTCAGGTGGCCTCTGTGCCAGCCATGGTGGGGAGACAGGTGGCCCACGTGTAAGGGTGCAGGAAGGGCAGGGAAGGCTGCATTCAGGTTTCCACATGCTCACCTGTTGGTCTGGGGTGAGGGTGGCTGAATCTCTGGGATGCTGGTAAGCGAGGTGGGAAGGGGAGCAAGCGGCTCTGGCTGCCACCCGCCCCCAGCCAGTCAGCACTTGTGGAAATCTGCTGTGTTGGATTGCTGAGGTCGGAGCTGAGGTTGCCACAAGGGCTCCCCCGGGAGAACCCTGCCTGCCAAGACTTCCCAGGAGGGCGGTTCAGGGGGCTGGGAAGCCCGCTGGACCCTCCTGTCCCCTCTCAGCTGTAACCCTAGCAGAGGCCATGTGACTGATGGTTGCTACTGCTGATGACATTTTGGTACCCCTGGCTGCTCCCATCTCACCCAACACTTTCATCGCGGGCCAAGGGAAGTTCCCGGTGCACCTCGGATGCAAGTCACCTCACTCTTTAAGGTGATGATTGGGGGCAAAGGCAGGATTCATCCCTCTGGACAGATAATTTAGTTTCTAACTAAAGAGTAAGTAAAAACGTGCTGGCTCTGGATTTACTATCGAAACTGGGACAGTCCTCAAAAGACAAGTGTGCCGTCGAAGGACAAGTGTGAAATGAGGTGCCCATGGAAGCAAGTCTGTGGCTGTAAGTAAGACGTGGGCTCCCAGGGGAGGGTGACACTTCCTGGAATGTGGCGGGCACTTCATTTCCCCTCTTTGTGCAAAGCGCCATGGCTGATTCCTGTGGTCAGCAAGGCCCCACGGAGTCTGAGAAGTGAGAAGAACATGAGTGGGCATGAAAGCCTACAGCCCATGGATCCGCAGCTCCCCTGGGTGGGGTGGGGCAAGGAAGGAAGGCTGTGCCGGGGGCCCCTAGCTGCAGAGATATTCTCCATCTTGACAGAACATGAGATATTCCTAACTCTGGGAAACGAACTAGGGGGGGCGGAAGGGGAGGTGTGGGGGTGACGGGCACTGAGGGGGGCACTTGATGGGATGAGCACTGGGTGTTATTCTATACGTTGTCAAATTGAACACCAATAAAAAAATAAATTTATATAAAAAAGTTAAATCACACACACTCACACATGCACGCACACACACACACACACACACACACAAAGAAATATTCTCCATCTCCACCTGGATGGCAGGGGCTGGGGTGTTGACAGAGGGAGGATCCACTGAGCTGGACACATCAGATGTGTCCCGGTGTGCAGCGTGGAGCTGACTTCCAGAGAGGGGATGGCCCGCTGACAATTCCACCGAGGGCTAGGGCCCTGGGCCCTTCACATGGGCTTGCTTCCAAAGAGATGAGGGGCTCTCTTCTGGAGGAGGGGGACATGGTAGACGTAACCTAGAAGGGTTGAGGGAGTGCGGTGACATTCTGCACGGGATGCTGGACATGCAGACGGAGCCTAAAGGCAAAGCAGCCATCGGATTGGCTGATGGACTTGGTCAGCAAGGGGCACATCCTGGAGCCTCTCAACCTGCATGACAGGGAGATGGGTGCTAGCCAGCATGCTCCGTCGTAGGCTCTGAGTATACATCAGACATCGAGATGTGTTTTCAATGTTTGATTTCTTCTGGGAAATGGAAATTACAGATTCAAAATAGTGTCCCCCTTGGGGCTCCTGGGGGGGCTCAGTGGTTGAGCTCTTGGGCTCAGGGTGTGAACCCCGGGATCCCGGGATCGAGTCCCACATCAGGCTCCCCACAAGGAGCCTGCTTCTCCCTCTGCCTGTGTCTCTGCCTCTCTGTGTGTCTCTCATGAATAAATAAATAAAATCTTTACAAAAAAAAACAAAAAAGACCCCCAAAACCCCAAAATAGTGTCCCCTTATTTCTTCTAAATTAAGATGTCCTTCTGTTTTGTTCTATGTATAAACACACACACATCCTGGTCTATAGAATCCTGTGGAAACTCCTGCCATTTGAGTTGTGGGCTGATGGTGCTCTGGTGTGAGAGAGGGTGAGGTCCTCTCCTGGGGCACAGTGTGGCCAGAGGGGGATGTGAGACCAGGATGCCGAGTCCCTGGAGAAGGTTCGTGTGCTTCAGGGGCAGCACCACCACAGAATGAAGTTCCCTGACGTCCCTAACTGGTCTTGGGGTCATTCCTGTCCTGTGCTGAGCTCAGGACAATGAGCATTTCAGACTCACAAAGCAGGGGTGCCTGGGCAGCTCTGTGGATTCAGCGTCCCACTCTTGGTTTCGGCTCAGGTTGTGATCTCGGGGTCGTGGGGTCCAGCCCCATGTTGGGCTCTGCGTGCATGTGGGTCTGCTTCAGAGTCCCCTTCCCTCTCAACCACACTCTTGCTGTATATCTGCCAAATAGATAAATAAGATCTCATTTTTTAAAAAGATTTTATTTATTCATGAGAGACATACAGAGAGAGGCAGAGACACAGGCAGAGGGAAAAGTATGCTCCATGTGGGGACTCCAATGTGGGACTCGATCCTAGGACCCTGGGATCACACCCTAGCCAAAGGCAGACACTCAACCCCTGAGCACCCAGGTGTCCCAATAAATATGATCTTAAAAAAAAAAAAAAAAAAAAAAGGCTCTCACAAGGCATTTGGATCATAGCTGGGGGATCAGACTCGGGGCAAGACCGAAACCAAATCAGGTAAGATCACAGTGGTGGAGAAACCAGTATGTAAAGGAAATTTGCTGAGGCGTGGATGGCTTCTAAACTACACACACCAGTTCCATTTCTTCCACAATTATTGACCAAGAAATGCGGGCATTCCTTTAAATCACCTTTAAATTACCTGAAATCTATGTCACGTTCGAAATGAATCTTGAGAGCAAGCTTATCAACAACACATGCATTCTTAAAGACCTCATTAAAATAACTATCTATTAAAGTCCATAGTTCAGAAATAAATTTAGGAACTAAATTAACAGGAAAAGCAGACAGAGGGGATGGGAGATAATTATCATGACGTGTCACAGAGAGTGTTATTTAATTAACCATAATAATAAGAATTATGTGCTGTTCCACATTTGCAATTTCTTAGCTATTTAGTTTGCTGCCAAAACATTAAAAAGGAAATAGAAGAGTAACAAAAAGAATAACTGAGCATGGAGCTTTCTAACAAATGAATGTGTTGGTGCTTTGTCCCCACGACCAGGCCAGTTGATCCTGGAGTTTATCGTTCTGGTGTTTGCTTTATGTGCCGTGACAGTGTCCTAGTGCTCGTGGCTTGGAAATCTCGGAAGACTGCCTGCTAGGGGGGCAAGGGGGCCTGCACGCCCTGGCCAGTTGGGTCCCCACCACTCCCTGTGCCCACTCGTAGGTACGACATGGTGAGTGGCAGACACATGGATGTGAGTTCCCGGGCCTTCCCGCCTCATAGACTGGCTGGTGGGGCTGGGCTGGGCCCCTCTGTCGGCCCCGCAGCTCCCAGAGACTGGTCCCCGACCATCCGATGGAATATTTACATGTCAGTGTCATTTAGAAGCCACTGGCCAAAAAGTCTCCAAATGCTCTTTATTGAACAAAAAGGTGCTCAAATAAACATGAAATCCCTGAGAATGGTTTTTGTCTTCACACTTTCTGTGTAATTCGATTGCTTTAATTTATGTGCACCTTTCCCAACAGCATCACAGGTGGTGCTGAGGCCCCTAGACAAGCCCACGCGGCCGTAATCAGACACCCCAGTCACTGGGACGAATCCAGAAATTGGGGCGAGAGCATCACCATTACTTTTTTAAAGTCCCCTGAAAGTTGAGACTCAGGCACTCACTGTTTCTTCTACCACGGCCTAGAAAGAGACGCGTTCCTGGAAGGAGGGGGAAGCTGAGGACTCACGGTAGGGAATTTCTGAAACCGCAAGTTCCTTTAGAGATGGGAAGCTCTCCACGTTTGCTCCCTACAACATCCTTAAAATGTGTGGCTCCCTTTCGCCTCCATCTGGTTGCATCACCACGCCCGGGGAGTTCCGTGCGGCAAGAATCTCCCATCAGTCCCCCTGCTCTCTGCCCTGCAGATGGGTCCCCTCGGGTACAGCACCTGCTCCCACCCTTTCTGTCGGGCTCTGCTCTGCCCAGCACGTGTCATGTGCCCTCGAGTGGCCTGGCTTCGGCCACCTTCCAGAGGACACCTCCATGCCCCAGATCTACTGCCACCAGAGCACCCCGCCAGCGTCTGGCGCCAGGCTCCCCGGACCCTCCCACCCACCCAGCCAGGACCCTGGAACCTTCCATGGAGATTTTTGTTCGTTTGTCGAATCGTATTTCTAATTCATCACATATTTGCTAAGTGGTTTTTCCTATCAGCCGCCCTATTTGTATGCGCGGAGCGTCCTCTGCAATCCCTCAGAATGTGTTCACTGTCCGTGTTTTGTTTCACTTTCTTCCATTTCTCATAAAAGCACTTTTTCCTTAAAGAGATATTTCTGTTTCTGTATTGAACTTGGCACCTTCCCTCCTTCCCACTGTTGGTTTTCCCAGACACAGCGTGGTCCTGCCCTTGAGGCGAGGAGGCTCTCTGCACTAGGGTGCAGATGCAGAGGATGGAGAGTGGGGGTGCGTTTCTGCAACAAGGCGGGGATCCGTGTTCCTGCAGAGAGTGAGGGGCTCTGGCCTTTCAGGGAGCGGCAGTGGGACTGGGGACAGAGCATTGTCCCATGGAGAGTGGATTCCTCTCGGACTCCTGTCCCCACCACGGCTGTGGCTTTCCCCCGGGCACGGCTCACTTCTCTGGGCCCAGCACCTGCTGGATGGGGGTCCTGGCTGTCGGAGCACCTGCTGAGTGGGGGTCCTGGCTGCCCAAGCACCTGCTGGGTGGGAGTCCTGGCTGCTGGAGCACCTGCTGGGTGGGGGTCTTGGCTGTTAGAGCACCAGCTGGGTGGGGGTCCTGGCTGCTGGAGTGCCTGCTGGGGATCCTGGCTGCTGGAACACCTGCTGGGTGGGGGTCTTGGCTGCCAGAGCACCTGCTGGGGCTCCTGGCTGCCAGAGCCCACCCTCTGCACACTGTGTGTCACATGGTGCTCCCCGCTTTTCCATGGCTCACCCCGTCTTCTCCCAGCCTCCAGGTCTGTGGCTTTTCTGAGCCCTGCTAGGAATCCTACCTTTCAAACCATCCTCTCTTTCCCTGCACGGGATCACTGATTCCAGCTGATTTACTTTTTTTTTTTTAATTGAAATTCAATTTGCCAACATATAGCATAACACCCAGTGCTCATCCCACCAAGTGCCCCCCTCAGTGCCCGTCACCCAGTCACCCCATCCCCCCACCCACCTCCCCTTCCACTACCCTTTGTTCATTTCCCAGAGTTAGGTGTCTCTCATATTTTGTCACCCTCACTGATATTTCCCACTCATTTTCTCTCCTTTCCCTTATAATCCCTTTCACTATTTCTTATATTCCACATATGAGTGAAACTATATAATGTTTGTCCTTCTCTGATTGACTTATTTCACTCAGCATAATACCCTCCAGTTCCATCCACGTTGAAGCAAATGGTTTCTAATGGCTGAGTAATATTCCATTGTATATATAAACCACATCTTCTTTATCCACTCATCTTCCGATGGACACCGAGGCTCCTTCCACAGTTTGGCTATTGTGGCCATTGCTGCTATAAACATCGGGGTGCAGGTGTCCCAGCGTTTCATTGCATCTGTATCTTTGGGGTAAATCCCCAGCAGTGCAATTGCTGGGTCGTAGGGCAGGTCTATTTTTAACTCTTTGAGGAACCTCCACACATTTTCCAGAGTGGCTGCACCAGTTCACATTCCCACCAACAGTGTGAGAGGGTTCCCCTTTCTCTACATCCTCTCCAACATTTGTTGTTTCCTGTCTTGTTAATGTTCCCCATTCTCACTGGTGTGAGGTGGTATCTCATTGTGGTTTTGATTTGTAATTCCCTGATGGCCAGTGACACGGAGCATTTTTCTCATGTGTGTGTTGGCCTTGACTATGTCTTCCTCTGTGAGATTTCTGTTCATGTCTTTTGCCCATTTCATGATTGGATTGTTTGTTTCTTTGCTGTTGAGTTGAATAAGTTCTTTATAGAACTTTATAGATCTTGGAAACTAGCCCTTTATCTGATACGTCATTTGCAAATATCTTCTCCCATTCTATAGGTTGTCTTTTAGTTTTGTTGACTGTATCCTTTGCTGTGCAAAAGCTTCTTATCTTGATGAAGTCCCAATAGTTCATTTTTGCTTTTATTTCCCTTGCCTTCATAGATGTATTTTGCAAGAAGTTGCTGTGGCCAAATTCAAAAAGGGTGTTGCCTGTGTTCTCCTCTAGGATTTTGATGGAATCTTGTCTCACAATTAGATCTTTCATCCATTTTGAATTTATCTTTGTGTATAATTTTCATCCTCAATCTGGTTCCATCTGCTAGAAACCCCCCAGTTGCTGCCGACTCTTCAGGTCTCCTGGTGGAAACCCTCCTACCCTCTATTTTGTATTTCTGTTGTTGTGGTGGTGCTGGAGGAAGCAGGCAAAGAGCACATGTGCTAAAGCACCCACTTCTAAAAGGGCTTCTCTTTTATTTTCCTTCATATCAACTTGTCTCGGGCCAAATTTGGCTTTAAGACCAACTCCTGGAAAAACATGTCATGTCATACCTGGGGTCATTGCCGCCACCTCCAGCTGGGGCCTGTGTGCGAAGGAGGCTCCCCGCTTGGCTCAAAGAGCCTTTAAACTAACCGCCCACCTCACACACCCTGCGGCTCTGAGGAGTCTGGGCCTGTCCTTGTTTGCTGACATCTGTCGGGAAGGACGGTCCAATGGTTTTCCTTTGCTGGCTTGTGGTCCTCACAGAGGGGGTGCGTGCCATGTGCTGGGACAGGTGTCCCTACGTTCAGAGAGGCTGTGGGGCCACTCAGGGGGGTGAGTGTAAGAGCCAAGAGTCACCAGCAAGGCCAGGAGCAGAGAGAGGTGAGGAGGGACCCCTCCAGTCTTCAGAGGGAGCCCAGCCCTGTGGACGCCTTGATCTCAGGCTTCCCACTGCCAGATGGTGAGATGAAGCATTTCTGTTGCATGAGCCCCCATTTGCACCATTTCCAGTTCTGTGTCATGGCAGCCTCCATACACTGCACTTGTCAAGGCCTTAATCCCAGCTCAGGTGGCATATTGTCTACAGGAAGGGGTGTGTGTGCAGAAGTCACCCGGTGCTGGGCCTCCTTCCATCCATGGCTCTGCTGTGTGGAGGGCCCCACTCCCTTTGCTGCTCAGACAGCAAAGAGGAAAGGGGAAAGGGCAGAGGGAGTCTTAGAAGATTTTGGGAGCCAGGCCTGGACCTGGAAGCCATGGCATTCATCCCTCTCTAAGGAAAAGCACATATACAGGAAGTCCGTGTGTGGTAGGACACTTGTGGTCTCCGGTCGTCTTCCTGCCCTTCCTGCTCCATGTGTGTAAGGACAGGCTTCCATCCTCATGGAGTAAAGGTGGCTGCCACGTTCCAGCCATCACAGTTGCACTGCAAGCCACAGAGAGGAGCAAAAGCAGAACACCAAACAGGCTGTTCCGCCTGCTGGGTCAGCTCCTTGCATTCATCTTTCTAGAAGTTTCTCTCCACATTTATACTCACCTCCCACTGGACTTACCCAGAGAGCTACCCCAGTGCCAGAGGGGGCTGGGAAAGGTGCTTACCCCAAGTGGCTGCCGGTCTTGGTGAAGTTAGCAGCAGTGGGAAGCAGGGGGGAGGCAACCAGCAACCTGAGCTTCTGCGGCAAGCAGTTCTCACTTTTGTGGGAAATGAGGTGAGTTATTTTTTTGGATATACCAGCATCTCTTCACTGATTCATTCTGAGGCAGCACATACCTCGGAGTCGGTAGGAGTAACTCATGTGATGATTTTTTTAATAAGCTGGAACGACCAGAATGCTCCTGTTATTAGTCAAGGTCATCAATCAGCCTTGAACCTGCGTGAATTCTTCTCTCAGGGAGCAGATGGTATAGTGTCCAACAGCCACCGACTGCTCCTCTACACCCTGAGCTCACAGAAAAGCCTCAGTTATCAAAAAGGGATTTTTAAAATTCTTTGAAAGTTTATTAAATAAAGTCAGTTAATTATAAACATAAAAAAGAAGAAAAACCCAGCATTTGGGGGTTCAAGGTCTAATTTGATTTTATTCCTTTTTCATGTTGCCCTTCATTAGAACTTTTCCAAAATGTCACTAAAGGTTTAGCACGTGTGGATTTTTTTATGAGTTCTTTTAATACATAAGTGAATGAATTTTATCTACATAAAAGTAGAAGAATAAGTAAGAACTTAAGGTCCACAGGGCAAGTCCTGGCTTTCTCCCAGCCCTCCTGCTCCCGTTGGCGCGTCTCCGACTGCGTCCTGGGCGTTGTGTGGAGCTAGCCTGCGCCACACTTGCTGTCTTTTCCCCAGGGGTAAGGGCTCCTCTGAAGTTTGCTTCCTCTGGTTCATGAGGCACAACCGCACACAGGTTGCCGCCCCTGTCAGATGGGCGCAGGACGTGGCGATGCCGGGCGACATCTCGTGGAATGTTCCAACCCTGTGGAGGGAGGACAGGCACTTCCCATATCCGGTGGTGGCGCGGGGGCCTCGGCAACCAGCGTCCCACATGTCTTTGCCTGTTTGCCCGAGTGTATCTGTAGGCTGAATTCTTGGTGATGGAAGTGTTGGGTCAAGTGCTGTGCGCATTTCAGATGTTTAAAAATAATGTGGACATTCCCGCCCGATGCTCTCTGCATATAAACGATTCCTTTCCGCCACAGTGAGTGGGAGTCTACCCCACATTCTTATCAGGGCTGTGTATGACCAATTTTTAACCTTGGTCTGCCTGACAGGGAGAAATTTTTGGTTTTGTTGAAAGAATATACTTAACTAACTTTAGAAAAATAGACAAAAGGGACGTGGATAAAGCTTTCAAAAATAAATAAATAAATAAACGCAAAAAGCCATGCACCAAAATTCTTAAGGTCAAAAATGGGCTTTAACATGCATCTGGTGCAATTTCTTGTTGCATCAAGTCGTGCTGATAAGTCCCCAACACGGCCCATCCCCTGACACATATGTACAGTTGGGTATGTGTGCCCGCGTCTGCAGAGACGAAGAGGTCTCCATCACCAACTAACTCTGACAGTGAATCAAGTTGTTGCTTATATTTTTTACAGCAGAACAGAACAGGGCATCGATATTACACAACATAGACCTATTTCATGGATGGTTTGGCTGACCCTGGGTTCTTCCGGCGAAACGAACACATGTCCCCTGGGAAGAGAAAGCTTTGTTCCTGTTTCTCCTTCAGCTGAGCACCGGGCCTGCAGAAGAACTGGGTACCTGGAACAACCCGGGGGTGCCAGCAGGGGCGGCAGTGGGACAGGGAGGGCCGTGGGGCTGTGGGCCGGCCGAGGACAGCCCTGCCTCCTCTCCTGTCACCCGCTCTGCCATCGAAGCCACTGCTATCTGGGCATTCCATCGTGGGCAGCCAAGACTATTCCTAGTGGACTCCCAGGGCTTCCTTCGCTGTTAACTTCCAAGTCGGGGGTGGGGGCGTGGGGAGGTTGGACCCCTGGGCACTGGAAACAAGGGCTCTTTGCTTGCTCTCCCGACACAACCTCACAGATAACATCCCCCTGTTGTAGACTGTCATCCGCAGCTGAAAAGTTCTACTTTTAAGAGCAATTTTAGGTCTCCTACGAGGACAGGGAGGCTTCAGTAGCCAAGGTCAATGTCTCCTAAGGCCTGGCAAGGTATCTGTCTTACTCTCCAGGGTGTATGTGAGCACGTGTGGGCGAATGACCCTGCAGCTGAGCTGAAGGCACCTGTCCCCACGCCCACGGGGTACTCGCGGAGGCACCTGCTTTCTCCCTGCCCCTGCCTGTGTGTGAGCTCCCTTCCCTGGGCTTCTCCTGCTGGCCTGCCTAGTTCTCACTGTGGTCGCTGAAGCCACGCTGGAAGGACCTTGTGGCTGCCTGAGGCCACACAGCTGCCAGGGGGGAGGGGAGTTATGGGACACACGCACATGCCTTGGTGACTTGCCTATCTCCTATCTGCCCCCATGTCACCCATCCTCGCCAGTGCAGGTCTCTCCATCGGGACATGTGTCCCACATGGTTCATTGGGTGGTGTGTCCCAGTTGCTCTGAGTGAGGCAGGGCGACCTCAGCTCTCAGGGAGTCTGGTTGACAGGCCTGCCCCACGAGGACCCCCCTGGGATCTCGACCCCTGCGCTCTGGTGGGTGACGGCACACCAGTTCACGGCCCCGGGCGCTCCAGCCTCCCTGAGCAGCTAGATGCACACCGTGGGGGTGGACGGCTCCAGGATGGGCCTCTGGTCAGTGCACTTGTGCCTCTGCGCCCAGAGAGCATGAGCACCTATGTGGGTGGCACCAATCCATCAGGGCAGCTGTCTTCTTCTGTCAGCGATGGAGGGTGGGGGGCCTCAATTACTCCGTGGCCGCGGCCCACATGGGGACCCAGTGTGGTGTCTGGGGAGGATTCCTGCTCCACCTCCGCCCTGCCTGCATACGTGGTGAACCGGACTGCCTGCCCAGCATCTTTACACTCTGAGCTTATTTCCGGTTTGCAGATAACCTACCTCTTATGGAGACTGCCCAGGAATCCCCCGTCCCGCATCCCCGGTCCTGATACAGACGCACTCGTAATTTCTACATGAATAGAAGCCTAAGTGCTGGTTAGCTTTCACGGAACGCAACGGGAGTGAGACAGAAATTCGCCTGGCAGCACATGAATATCAATCACTTCTATTATGATCCCTGCACTTGTGAAGAATGTCTTGACAAATCAACAAAAGCTGGCTCCTCCGCTCACGGAACTGGCATGGAGCTGGAAACCAGAGCAAGTGGCAAATGCATTTCGTAGTGCACTGAGCACAGAATAGCTTTGTTACCGTGGTTCTAATTTCTGGTGGTTTCTTTTTTTCAAGTTGTCATGATATGTGTCTTCTTCAGATAAAAAAAATCATGGTCTTGAAGGAGGTGCCGTGTGGGCTGGGCCCGTTGCTGTCTGGAGGCGCATGGCACTTCTCTGGAGAAGCCCTTCCCCGGTTCCGGTGGCCCTGGGCACCACCGTTTCTACCTCGAGTGGTGGGTTCCCTTTCTTTATCTCGATCACCAAAATCTCCCTACCTCTTGCCCACAGCCACCGAGAACCCTTCTGGAGGCTGGGCACCCGCCGATGACTATCAGGCACTTATCACAAACCCATGCCTTACTGGAAGGCACGGACTGACAGTCGGACGTGCTTGAGTCAGTCCCTCGTTGGCACTTTCCTAGGGACAATGGTGGGTAAGTAGCAGAAAGGTCAGACGGCAAGGGCTTTACCAGTTTGGATTTCGGGGGGTGGAGGGAGACAGAGCTGAAAGCAACAGCCACATAGGCAGGGTCCGCTTTCCCGTTTTGGACATTCACACAACCTCTTGCGCTGTATTTGTGATTAGTGGGGCTGCAGTGACGACCTCAGGATGGGCCCCACCCCAGGCTGGTGTCATTGTCGAGGGGCGTGTGTGAGTACAGGCATGGGTACCAGGAGTGGGAGGAAGAGCGGAGCCATGTCTCTGCGATCAGGAGTCATCAGAGATGCAGTGCCTGCAGTCAGGGGACAGGCAGGAGGGAAAGGACCGCAGATTAACTCCTGGCCCCTCTGCGCCTGGGACGGTGGCTGCTGTCGCTTTAAGCCATGCAGGCCATAGGGCTTTGTCACAGCTCCCCTAGGAGACCACGCGGCCCGTGTACTGGGTCACGGATGGCGGGTGCTGGGGTCTTCAGTGGGAGCTGAGTTTCGCCCAGACACCTGCTGCCCAGCCCCCCTCCCCGCCCCCCTGGGCCGTGCTCCAGGGACAGCACATGACACACAGAGCCCTGAGCAGGACAACCATCGGTTCCGCCACAGTGCCTCCACCCCTGCTCTGACCTAACATGACCGTGTCTGCTACTGAAATGCCCACGTTTAGGGCACTTTCCTGCAAATCCTCCACGGCTCCAGCCGAGAGCTCCTGCCTCCTTTCCTCATGGGCATGCTGGTCCCTGCTCCAGCAGCTGCGGCACTCGCTCAACTTCCCCTCAGAGCTTCCTCCCCAGCCCTCGTCTCCTCACCAGCGTGTGTCTTTGGGGAGACGGGACCCTTGTGTGCACATCACCATGCTTCCTGGTTGTTGCATTTGCAGGATCCACGCGGCACCTCCTGGCATGCCCAGCACCCCCTCTTTGGGGAAATGGTCTGATTCCAGGCTAAGAACATCCCCATTCTTGGGGTGTCTGAGGCTCCATCGGTGAAGCATCTGCCCTCAGCTCAGGTCGTGACCCCAGGGTCCTGGGATCGAGCCCCCATGTCAGGCTCCCCGCTCAACGGGGAGCCTGCTTCTCCCTCTCCCACTCCTGTTCCCCCTGCTTGTCCGTGCTCACTCTTTCTCTCTCTCTCTCAAATAAATAAATAAAATCTCAAAAAAAAAAAAAAATAGAACCATCCCTGCTCTCTGCATCTGGGATGAAGCTGATCTTTGAGGTTGGCGTAAGAGGCCTGGTTGACTCAATGTGTTCAGGGACAGCAGCATCGAGCCAATGACATCCTGCATCCTCTGCCACAGTGGTGCCGGAATCGGATCTGGGACGCAGCCCCTCAGAGTCCCACACACCCAGACACCAGATACAACAGAGGGGGCGCAGGCCGGTGATGCACTAATGGTACGCAGGGCTTCCCTCCTGGGAGCTGGGGTGGGCAGGTGGCTTGCTGCAGGGGTTGGTGGTCCTGCTGGGCTGGGTGGCTGCAGCAGGGGAGGGCGTGGGAGGTCCCTGAGGGCTGTGCGACTCCTCTCCCCCTGACACCACTGACTCACACCCTCGAATGGACGACTCTTTTTTCCAAGGCCCCTCTGGGTGTCCTCTCTATTCAAATATCTGTGTGTTCAAGCTTGGGGCGATGCCAGCTCTCCTCAATTCCAAACTCGAGCTTTTCTTCTGCTGCAGGCGTCAGTGTGAATGACCCACGGCCTCTACAGCGAAGCCTCACTAAGCCTGAATTCGCTGTCCTCTCCCAAATCTCATGGGACCTCCTGGGTCCTTGGCACAGCCAAGAGTGGTGTGTGAAGCACCCAGCAGCCCGTCCTGTCCTGTCCCCCCACACTCTGGGTCCGAAACTGTTGACGCAGGTGGAGTCCCACTTTGCCCACAACGCTGGTAACAGAGCTGACCCCCAACGGTGAATCAGGTTATGCCACCCTTACGCTGGAACCCCCAGGGACCCAGGCGGCCCCCTGCAGGCAGCACCCTCCAGCTCCTGGCCTTTCCCACGCTGCCCCTTATTCCCCAAATGCCTCCATTCTTCAACACCCTAAGATCTGCCCTTCTCTGGGTCTCATTCAGGTCCTCCAGCCTCGATGCCAGCTGCTTCTGCTGATCTGAAATCCTCTGGAAAAGACTGGCGTGTGCCCACCTCCTGGAGAAACCGAGGCAGCACCCATCGCACAGAGCACATGGCTAAGGGTCCGCAGCAAGTCTGGACCCGTGGAGCCCAGGTGCCATGTTCTTCACGCGCGTCCGCGGAAACGGGCACAGGCCGCGCGCTCCGAGGGAGGCCGGGTTCGCCCGGTGTGGAATCTTCCCGAGCTCTCCGTGTTCTGAGCATCTAAATCTGCCTCCAGGACCCGCTCCTCATCTCTTCCTGTTAGCCTGTCAGCAGATGGTCTGTTAGGCTCTGCCCGCCGAGGCCCGCCGCCGTCTTTTCGGACTCACTGTGACCTGTTGCGCCGGGGAAATGAGAGGGTAGGACGTGTAACATTTCTCAGTAAAAGGAAGCTACGGAGAGGCTGAATGAAGGCCCAGGAACCTTCTCTCAACGGCCAAGGGTGGACGCAGAAGGCGCGGCCTCCCGACCTCAGCTCTGCCGCCGGGAAGCCGTCCTGTCCCCTGGCGCCCTCCTCCCCGGCGGTGGGTGGTCGAGGCCTCTGGCTAACGGCCCCCTCCGGAGGCGGGGTGCTGTGACCGGGCGCTTCCCTAAAGCCTCCAAATTAGCGCTGGGACCACGTTTGAGTTCCGAGGGAGCCCCGATGTCCCCAGGTCTTGGCGAGTGCGAGAAGGCAAATATAAAGTATTCTTCATCAACCTTCGAGTCAGCGTATCGCCGGCAGCGACTGTGAATGGAAGTCATGGAATGATTGGCAAAGAATGTTTGGAATCAAATGGAAAGCGCTGCCAGGGAAGCCTAGTCAGTGAATTAATGATTTTAATTAATGTCTTGAATTCGCTTTATTATTTTTTTCAGCAGCGTGTTCCCCAGGCAGCCCCGCCCTCCTCGTGCTGGAGGAGTTTGTATCTCCTGGAGACCTGCAGAGCCCTTCTGCCGCCAGGCCAAAGGCCTCTGCCCCGCTGGGCCCAGGGCAGGTGGGTGGGGTTTGCGGGGTTTGGGCCGTCCGGCTCGTGCCCCGGGGCCTGAGCACCACATGTCCTCAGGGGAGCTCTCCTTCACATCGGATCCCAGAAAGAAAAGACATAGACACAAGGCGCAGCAGCCAACCCAGAAGCCCATGTGAAAGGTACGTGTTGGGACAAGCCGCTGAGATCTGGGATTGCTTGTTAGTGTGGCAAAGCTGACCAATACAAGAAGTGAAGAATATTTATTTAGCTACTGAGCTCACTAGCTTTGGGTTTGGCTTGGCTTCTCAGCTTTGGGATAACTTCTGGTGCATGAATATTACAGGAAGAGTGAGAGCCATACATTTATTTTGAGCTTCTCAAGTGAATAAATTATCATCATAACACGCGGCTTGAAAGTATCATAAAACCCGAATTAACCACGACCCTGGAGGTGATGGAGCCCTCCCACTCCCGGGTGGTCCCTCGGCCTGTCTTGACTGTCTTCAGTGACGGGGAGCAGGTCACATGACACTGCAGATAGTTTCACCCCGATTTGCGGACAGCTCCACCGCGAGGGCGGTTTGTTCTTGGACCTGGGACTTCAGACAGGACCACTCTCATCTCCTATGGCAGCACAACTGATTTCCACAAGCACAGCACATGTCTCTTCTCCAGGGCTCATGAGGCCACACCCAAGGGTTTGGGGTCCTAGCCCCACCTCACCTAGTTGTTAGCAGAACTCCCTCCCTCCCAGCTGTGGAACTCATGACAGTTTGCTTGTGGGAGGCCAGTAGGAGAGTCCTTGACTTCTTCAAGCTTTGTCTTTCAGAGAAGGTCTGGCTTCCCCTGCTTAGGTCAGGCCCACCCAGGCTCTCTGGCTTCACAGGAACACAAGTCAACTGGATAAGGACATTTATTATTCCTGTGAGGTCCCACCACCTTCGCTGCAGAATATAACCCAGCCTTGGGAGCGATACCCTTCAGCTCACAGGCCCTCCCCCCATGTTGGAGGCAAGGGGATCATGGGGGCATACACCCCAGAGGCAGGGATCTCAAGCCATCTTACAATTCTCCCTGCACACCTGGGTTTAGGACTAGCCTCTGGACACTCTCTTGTCGCATCAAGTTCGGGTGGTCGGTCTGCCCACCTGCTTCTCTGTGCCCTCATCTCTGAGGTCGTGGGACTGTCCTGAGGGTGATAGAGCAGCAAAGCCTGTGTGGCTTGGCCAGTGACAAACACGGGGCAGGGTGCGGGGCTGCTCCTGGGAACCCAAGTGGGCGTCTGCCTGGGAAGTCCAGGGGTGCCGCCCCGGCTGGGCCTCAGGAACTGCACACCGAGGCCTGCCCTTCCCTCACCGCCTGCCATGTGCCTGATGCCAACCTTCTGTTCTGGGGTCTGCGGGCCCCACACCCAGAGCCTACGGGTGCCCTGGGGACCCCCACAGTGAACCCACTCCACGCCCACTAGGTTGAGTGAGAGATTTGGGCTGGACGCACTCCAGTCACAAGGAGTGGGTCCGGCCCTGCCGGGTATGGATTCACAGATGCACGGCCCACCAGGCTCTGCACTTGGCTGTTGTCCACGGGGGGCTCAGCCTCTAGGGATGTGTGACCGGGACGGCATCCCCGCAGTCAGCTCACTGCTAGGCCCCGGGTGCACTGCTAGCCCTGGAAGAGGGCTTCCCAGACAGCGGCTGTGACCTTCCCTGCAGGCTGCATACTCCCGCACCAGCAGCTGGAGACGGGGTCCTGCCTGGCTGGGGTGGGACCCCCAGGGTGAAGGTGGGGGCGAGCGTTCCTCCCCTGGGTTTCCCTTGGCGACCTCTGCGTACCTCAGGGTCGGGGGGAGACACGTGTTCCGGGCCTGGATGATCTTACGTTAGTCTAGTTTTCCTCAAACCTGGCGCAACACTGATTCTATCGAGTTCCAGAAGCCCTCCGGGAGAGCCAGGGCAGTGGGCAGGTTGGTTCCTGGGAGAAGGAGGTGGGTCTACAGCCAAACGACATAGTGTTGACTTTTCTTCTCTGGGGGCCGCGGAGTGCCAGGTGCCAGGGCTCAGGGTCAGTGGGTCTCCTCCCCAGGATCCTGGGTTTTCCTTTACCTTAAGGAATAGTGCGACACGTCCTCGTGCAAAGGCAGAAGCTCTGGTTGCTATGGCAATAGCCAATCTGAGGAAGCTGTGACCTAAATCATGACTGAGAACGATCTCCCTTGTCAGGATCGTCACGGTTACCACTTCCCCGGATTCGGCTGCGCAGCCGGGTTACCTAACATGAACCCTTTTACCTCAGGAAGAGTGAGGCCGACTTCTCCGGCAGCCAGAGCTGTTAGGGAACGTGTGCTCCATGCCGGTCGGCTACGGAGAGGCGACCCTGAGCTCGAGGCAGGCCGCCTCTGAGGGTGCTGTGGCGCGGCTCACCCGACAGCCAATAGCAGACACCGCACGGCGCTTGCACACCCACGCACACCCCACCATGCCACACTCACATGCCATGCAGAACGTGAGACTCCCTGACACACCACACACACATTGTGCACAAGTGCACACCCTAGACACACCACACATACATTGTGCACAAGTGCATATCCCAGACACACCCCACACACACTGTGCACAAGTGCACACCCCAGACACACCACACATACATTGTGCACGAGTGCATACCCCGACACACACGACACACACTGCACAAGTGCACATCCCCCTGACACACCACACACACACACTGTGCGCAAGTGCACACCCCAGACACACCACACATACACTGTGCACAAGTGCACACCGCAGACACACCACACACACACTGTGCACAAGTGCACATCTCCCACACACCACACACACTGTGCACAAGTGCACACCCCCAGACACACCACACACACTGGTACAAGTGCATATCTCCCCAACACAACGCACACAACCTGTGCACAAGTGCACACCCCAGACACACCACACACACACTATGCACAAGTGCAACCCCAGACACACCACACACACACAGTGTAGAAGTGCACACCCCAGACATACCACACATACACTGTGCACAAGTGCATATCCCCAGACACACCACACACATACACTGTGCATAAGTGCACACCCCCAGACACACCACACACACACTGCAGAAATGCACACTCTCAACACACCACACACACACTGTGTACACCCCAGACACACCATACACTGTGCACAAGTGCACACCCTAGACACGCCACACATACATTGTGCACAAGTGCACACCCCAGACATGCCACACACACTGTGCACAAGTGCACATCCTCCCAACACACCACACACACACTGTGCACAAGTGCACACCCCAGACACACCACACACACACACACCACCCCCACACATGCTGTGCAGCACACACACCCCACAGTTTACACACCACATATACCTACACACACAGCACATGCACACCACCCACACACAAACGCACACGCGACGAGAGGAAGCTGGGCACTCCCCCGAGGACTTCCAGGTGCTGGTGACAGGAGCTGTCTGCCTCAGTTCTGGGGGTCAGTGGAGGGGCTGAGGGGTGGGCAGCCCGCCTGAGCATCTGTCAGGGGAGCCACGCTTCCTGGGGACAGTGGGCGGCGTGTCCCTCCCTTGCACCTGGCAGAGCACCGCAGCCAGTGATACAGGGTTCCCTTGTAGCGTTGTTGCTGTAAACAAAGTCACATCCTCCAACTGGCAAAGGGAAGCAATGGGAAGTCGGACCCAGGCTGAACAGCAGCCTGATGAATCACCTGCACCCAGAGTCTGTCCTCCCTCTCTTCACCCCGGATGCACAGGGGCCTGCAGATGGTCAAGCCCGCATTCCTGCTTCTCGGCAGGTGAAGGCTGACGGCTGTGTGGCTGGCAGGTGTGGGAGGGGCTGGGGCTTGGGGGCCACCACTGACATCACCCGCCCAGGTGCGTGGGCCACCTGGGCTCCCCAACTCCAGCCAGAACCCCGAGGGAGGCACCGCAGGCTTCGTGCCGGTCACCAGGCTTGTAGGATGGCGTCCCATGCCCAGGAGTCGTTTTCTCAGAAAGGATTGCCAGTGAGCAAGGTGGCCAGACTCTGGGCTGTGCCTGGCTGGAGAGGGCAACGGGAGGGCTTCCAGCTGCTCTGCGGGCACTGTTGCCATGTCAGGGTGCCCACGGCTCCACACAGCCGTCCCTCCCCAGACAGCAGGCCGAGGACTGTGGGATTTGTTATAAAGACAGGAGTGCCATCACCACCTTCGTTTCTTCCTTACTCCCAAAGCAACACAAGCGCTTCCTTTTTGCTGTTTCTAACCTGGCCAGTCCCTCCCAGCCCTGCCTCCATTTCAGTGCCCGGCCACCTTCCCCCACTGGATGGGCCTCCCCCGACTGGATGGGCCTCCACCACTGGACGGGCCTCCCCTGACTGGATAGGCCTCTCCCACTGACTGGGCCTCCCTGACTGGATGGGCCTCCCCCCGGACAGGCCTCCCCTGACTAGACAGGCCTCCCCACACTGGGTGGGCCTCCCCCTCTACAGGATGAGCCTCTCCCACTGGACGGGCCTTCCCCCCACTGGATGGGCCTTCCCCCCACTGGATAGGCTTCATGGACCCTGGATAGCCAGTAAGAAATTCCATAACGTGCACTTATTAACAGATGAGGAATCGCAGGGGGAGGCCTTTGCAGTCTGCTCCGTGACTTTCTTCCCGCGCTGTCCATGCTCACCTGCCCCGGAGCATAGCAGTGAGTGATAACGGCCTCATTTAGGAAATAGACACCTGACCACAGCCCGGAGACCCTCACTGGGGAAGTAAACCTCTAACGGTAAGGGGTCAGGCACTACTCAGTGGAAGGTAAGGAGGGCATAGATTTGGGGATGGGGCACTGGGGTTCGGGATGGGTGTGAATGTGAACTGGTCCTCATGATGCCCATTCCAAGTGGGGACGGGTTCCCTGTCCCCACAGCTGCCATTCTCTGCCAGCCGTCCCAGAAGAGACCAGACTCACAGAGGCTTAGCAGCTAAGGCTGGTGCCAACACCCTATCCCTCTGTGACCAACCTGTCTGGTCTGTTCAAGTGTGAAGTTGTTAAGGGAAAGTGAGAGTATGTTGAAGTCAATGGAGAAAATAAGCCATTTGAATCATCTTCCCAAGCCGGCGATAGTGATTTTACTTCTGGTTTCTTCTCTCATTTTGCAATGTCAACTTGATGAAGTTGTAAATATAAGTTAATGCAAAATGTGTTAACTACGTGCAAAAAAAAATTACGCAGAATGACCATTTCGGGCGGGTCCTGAGGAGGAACGTGTTGCTGGCCGGAGAGTCTCTGCTCAGAGGCCCCAGCAGAGGGCATGGGGGTCAGGGCAGAAGCTGAAATGTCACCATGATGGGCTCTGGGGCACACGGCTCCTCCCCCATGTGTAACCCCGGGTTTTATGCTGTGAGGAAGTCCAAGGAAAGACTTGGCCCCATCCATCATGAGATTCACACCACACAGGGAGAGAAGAGAGGCAGACGCGGCTCCAAGGAAGACACCCTGCTATGCTGCCACCCACTACCCTGCCTGGGAGCCCTTCGTGACCTGACAGTGCCCCCCTCCATGTGCCTGCAAGGGGCAGTGTGAGTTTCTGGGGCACACTGAGGGCTCTGGTCCCCACCAGGGATAGGGTCTGGGGCCACGAGTCCTGACTCATTTGGCCGCAAAAGGGACATAGGACTCAAATTGACCCCTGCACACGGTGAAGTACTTCCCTCCTCAGGGGATTTTGGTGTATTTGAGAGGGCAGGTGGATCAAATACTCAATTTCCTGCAGCCATACTGCTTTGGCTGGTAGCCACTGAGATTTGGGATAAGCCAGAGTCCATTTGGCAAATGTGCAGCTCAGAGCACTTGTGTATCCTCACCATACCTCCCCTTGCCCATCTATAAAGTAGGTCGTAGTGGGGTACCCTGTTGGGCTGCCATGGGGATAACAGGTTTCCACACTTGTAAAGCTTGTAGGACAGTGCCCTGCACAGGACACATGAATAACTTTTAGCTATTGTTAACGCTTATATTCGTGTTGGTGTGAGCCCCAGCCTTAACGTCAGCCTTAGCATTAGTATTCATATTAGCACTAATACTAGCATCAGCTCTGGCTATTGGTACCAGTATTAGCTATTAATAATAGCATTAGCTATTTGCATTAACCTTAGTTTTAGCCTTAGCATTGGTATTAGTGTCAATATTAGCATTAACCATGTGCATTAGCATTAGTATTACCTATTAATATTAGTATTAGCTATTTGCATTAGTGCTAATACTAGCATTAGCTCTGGGAATTTCCATTAGTATTAGCTATTAATATTGGAATTATTTATTTGCATTAACATTAGTATCAGCCTTAGCGTCAGTATTAGTATTAGCTATTAATATTAGCATTAACCATGTGCATTAGCATTAGTATTAGCTATTGATATTAGCATTAGTTATTTGCATTAACATTAGTATTAGCCTTAGCATCAGTATTAATATTAGCATTAACCATGTGCATTAGCATTAGTATTACTATTGATATTAGCATTAGCTATTTGCATTAGCATTAATACTGGCATTAGCTCTGGGCATTAGCATTAGTATTAGCTATTATCATTATTATAAATATTAGCATCAGCTATTTGCATTAACATTAATATTAGCATTAGCATTCGTATTAGCTGTCAGCATCAGCTCTGACGTCAGCTCTAGTGTTAGTACTTGGGTCAGCTATGTGCATCAGTCTTGATGATCTGTACTAGTCTTACTGTGAGCGCTAACGGTAGCATCCGTGTTACCACTGTTCCCCTTAGCGTCGGGCCAGCGTCGGCATTGGCGTTATATCATCAGCACCGGGTTATGGCAAGGTCAGCATCGGCCTGAGCGTTGGCAGGACAATCGGCACCAGTATCGGCGCCAGTATCGGTATCAGTGCGAGCGTTAGCGTTCCCGCCAGTGCGAGTGTCACCCTTGTATTAGTATTCCAGCCGCGTTGCAGGGAGGAGAGACCCGCCCCAGCGTGTCGGAGCTGCTGGAGGCACGTCTGTGCCTATTGTGTGTGCCGAATGCCGGAGCTGCTCAGGAGCTGGCTGCAGGGGATGGGCCACCTGCACAGGGCAGAGGGCCCGAGCGCCATTCCCCGCAGCGCCTCTCCCGCAGGCTCACCTGCCGGGACACCTGCCTCTGTCCAGCTATCCCCTGGGTTCTCCCTGCCTCCTGCCCGGAATCTTCTCCAGGAGGGCCCTCCCAGCTTCCCCAGTTTTCCTCCCTGCGTCATCCCACCCACAGCATGGCAAGGAGGAGACCCAGATGGTGTCCTGTGCCCTGGCAGGCCCACCGGCCCTGTTAGTGGTGGTTGTACCCCCTGAGCCCTTCTCCCTGGCAGGCCGGCGGTGTCCACTGTGGTCCTCAGGCTCCCTCCCTCCCTCCCTGTGTGGCAGTGGCCCTCGGGCAAGCCTCTCTCACAGTCTCTGGCCCGTTGCCATCTCGGTCAGTGGGGGACACATCCATCCCAAAAGGTCCAGGGGCTCGGGCACGGGACGCCCTGCCCTGATCCTGTTCCTTTCTCCACCCCGCCCCGCCCCCAATTGGCGTCGTGGCTGAGGCACGCTGCTTGTGAGTGGCGTCCCTTTGTCGTTTACATTCTGATGCAGTCTGCAATCAGCGTGGGCTTCAGCTCCTCTGATTAGCGGCTCTTGAAGGGATTCTTCAGAGTCAGCAAGAACAGCCGCCTCGTCACCGTCCGGCATCTGCTGCTCCTGGCTCGGGGGACGCACATCTGCATTCAAGAACTCGGCCACCGTTGGGCTGTGTGGACTCTCCTCTCATCTGACCCCCAGTGGTACCTGTCTGGTTCCGGGCGTCATGGGATACCCGGGCTCCATGAGGGACAGGGCACTACTACCACCCAGTCCCTGCCAGTCGCCCTGTAAGTAGGGGTTGTAATCAGAAATGGGGCTGGTATGCACTCTGGTGTGTCCTCGCGTAACCAAAACTCTGCTTTCCCCAAAAAGTATGCTAAGAAATGAGTGTCTGTGTGTCTTTGTGTATATGTGTGCACATTCATGTGTGTGTCCCTAGACAAGGGTAAATGTGCAGAAATGTAAGGTGAGACCAGAATGCCAGGCAGAATCCAAAAATAGGTGCTGTAGGCCATGCAGAATTGTTAAGTCAGGGCCACAGAGTCCACTCTGAGTGAAGTGACAGCAAAGATGAAGAGGAGATGTGATGTTTCCCCAAGTGCATCCTAATGTCACCCCAGTTGCTCAGGTAAGAAAAGGTTATGAAGAACCTTTCCTGGGTGCCTGGAAAGGGGCCCCCAAGGATGGTGCCAAGGCAAGGTCTGCAGCACCCTGGAGGTCATCACACGGTTGTCTCCTTGCCGAACCCCAAGGGACCCAGGGCACTCAGGGAAAGTGGGTCCCTGCGGGGAAAAGAAAGTAGAAAGAACTGGTGTGTGGTATTTTGGCTTAATGGAGGGGTAAGGGCAGAACTGTAGGAGAACACATGGGTCAAGCAGCATGTCCTGGTCAATCAGCTGGAATCAGAGCCTGGCCCAGCCCTGGGCTGCCTGACGGGGTGTCCTCAGAGCCTGCCATCCCCGCACCCTTCCAGCCTCTCCTATGTGCCTTTCTCAAACCTGCACACATCCCTGTCCCATTTCTTGGCTCTCCAAGTTTTCTATTCTATTCTATTCTATTCTATTCTATTCTATTCTATTCTATTCTATTCTTTCTATTCTATTCTATTCATTTTTGAGAGAGAGAGAGAGAGAGAAAGAGAGAGAGAGAGAAAGAACATGAGCAGAGAGAGGAGCAAAGGGAGAGAGGAGAGAGAATCCTAAGTGAACTCTCCTCTGAGCCTGGAGCCCCAAGCAGGACTGGATCCAATGACCTTGAGATCATGACCTGAGCTGAAACCAAGAGTCAGACTAGAGCCAACCAGGCGCCCCTCCAGGTTACTGCCGAATGACGAGCTCAATCCCCTAATTACACTGAGCAGATTTCTGATTTTACACTTTCCCACTACAAACATTTAAGGCAGATGTAAAAGCTTTAATTTACCCATGTTTTTACTAGTTTTCTTAGCTATCAAGGAAACACCTACACCTTGTTTTGTTTTTGGCACGACTCTAGTTCGTCTGGGGCCTCTGCTGAGCCCGTGTGGGGACCCAAGACCCCAAGCATTCTCTCTGCAAACCTGGGGATGTGCAGGCCCGAGACGCAGGCATTGGGGAGGGCATGGGAAGGAAGGAAGGAAGGAAGGAAGGAAGGAAGGAAGGAAGGAAGGAAGGAAGGCCAGGAAGGGGCCCTGGAAGTGGCATGAGTGAGACAGCGAGTGAGCCCTGGGCAGAGTGAGCAGCGCATGGACACACACACAGGAACAAACTGGCACTTCCCTCGCCCCCCCTCCAGGGGAATTTTGCCTCAGGTGCAGGGTCACTCAGAGGTCTGTGCTCAATTGGTAGAAAACCTAGGCCCCAAAAGGGTAGACGTGCCACCCAACCCCATGTGTCACCTGCTGGGTGTGAGCACTGTTGCTGCCCCTGGCCACGGTGTGCCCACCACTGCCTCAAGGGGTGGGAGTGCCCAGCCAGCCCAGCCTGAAAACAGATCTGGGGCTGTATTCTCTGTGACTTCGTGATGTGATGAGACAGCAGGGCTCCAGAATCATTTGGTCGGTCATTCAACTGGACCTCAAAGCTTCCTCCTACCAGAAATTTTAAAGGATTCATTTCTCTAAAAAACTAAAAAACAATAATAATAGCTTAATTTATATTTTGAAGGGTTTTTAAAGTAACAATGCACGTGTACAAAATTCAAAAATTATGAAAAATATAGGACGAAAATAATTTCTCCCACTTCTGACCCCTGCCACCTATCCCCTTCGCCCCGTGGAACCTGTTAGCCTTTTCCAGAAACATGTCACACACACACACACACACACACACACACACACACACATTTTTTTCCCTTCTGTTCACTTCTCTACTACTGTGTCCTACAGATTTTCTTGGATGGAAGCATTAACAATTAGCAGTCATAGTGGAATCTTGTTTCAGATAAGGCACCCCAAGCTGGCTCTTCTCAGCTTCTGCATCGCTAGGTCACAACTCATTGAACCTGTTTCCTGTGATGCTGTCTGGCTTTTACAACTAAAACCAGTTCTGCTTTTTTTTTTTTTTTTAAAGATTTTATTTATTTATTCATGAGAGACAGAGAGAGGGAGAAGAGATACAGGCAGAGGGAGAAGCAGGCTCCCTGCGGACCTCAATCCCAGGACCCCGGGGTCATGCCCTGAGCTGAAGGCAGACACTCACCCGCCAAGCCACCCAGGCATCCCATCAGCTCTGCTTTGAGTGCGCTCATATATGCGCCATTCTCATGTGCGGGATACAGTCCTAGAAGTGGAACGGCTGGAAGGTGTATATGAGATTTTCATTTCTGTAGACCTTACCGAATTTTGTCCCCTGGAAGCCATATCTATTTATACCATCACGAAATCATGATGATGGAGACTGCAGATCCTGGTTCCCTGCCTCCCACCAACCCTACCACGTGATCAAGTGCTGTGATCTTTGCCAAACTAACAGGCTTTACAAATTATTTCTTTATATTCTTAGTTTATATTTCTCTTATTCTGAGTGTCACCAAGTTTCTTTTTACATGCATAAGAGCTATTTGGCTTTTCTTTTATGCATACTTATAAAAATCGGCCATTTTTTCTATCGTTGGGTTTTTTTCTTATTGATCTGAAAAAAAATGTATAGATAAGGACTTTGTCTTTTTCTCTGATACGTTGGGCAAATATTTTCTATTTTCCTGTTTTGCATTGTCTTTTGATTATACTTATTCCATTTTTCCCTGTGAAGATCATTTTTTTGTGTGTTTGTTGAGTATAATTCATCAGTGTCATGGGTAAGTGGCATACTTAGAGCCATTCCACCTTCTCAGATTTAAAAAAAAAAATCACTCAGGGTTTTCTTACAGTGGTTTTATAGTTTGGGTTTAAAATGCAGACGTTTATCATCCTAGAGTTTGCATTTGTGCGAGGAGAGAGCTGTGCTTTGTTTGCGGATGGCAGCACCATTGTCGGAACATGATACGGGCTCGTGCGTGTTTCCTGGTATGGGTGTGAACTTCCACCTTTGTTCTGCATTAACTTCTACATGTGTTTGGTTCTACTAATGTATGTTCTATTCCGTCACACTGATCTATTTATTCATGCTTCAGTATAAAATAGTTTTAATAATCGTAGTTTCACAGTGGGTGAGAGTGCCTGAAAGGGTCAGTGCTCCTTCCATCTCTTCCCCAGAAAGGTCCAGTAAGTTTCGTTTTCTGTGTCTTTTTTTAAAAAAATTTTTATAATATGAACCGTATCAGATGAGAGTTTTTGCCCATCCTTCTCCTTTCAGAATTTCTGCGTCAGGTGTGCTGCTGTACACAGGGCTCCATCCCAGGACTTGGGATCATGACCTGAGCCCAAGGCAGATGCTTCACCGACTGAGCGCCCCCAGGCGCCCCTTTGCTCATCTTTTATAAGACACCATTGCTTGCTGTCCTTGGTATGCCCTTCAAGACTGTAGATGTAAGAATTATTTTATTTCTGGAAAATTTTTAAAAATTGCATCCTTCAATATCGTTCTGTTCTATTATTTTGCTTCTCTTTGGGGGACCAATGTGTGTGTGTGTGTCCACTAGCCTCCTAGATCTGCCCTTCCAAATCTGACATTTCGTCTTGCCTCTGTTTTAGGTCTTTTGTTTGTTTTTCATTCATCTCCCCAACCCCTGACTGAGACCCCAAGTGTCTCCTTGCTCTGTGCTGTTCCCAGGGTGGCTTCCCATCTGAGATGATTCTGTGATAGTTCTGTTTTCTGCTTATTCTTCAAGCCCCTCTAGCTCCTGACTCGTGCCAGACTGGGGTCTTATTCTACATTTATGACCACTAAACTCAAGTGTCATCTGGCAATTTTGTTCTGTTTCCCTAGTCATTCCACTCTCCCACTCCCTTAGGTTCTCTTCAAACCCCTGTACCCATTCCCTCCCGGCCCCACCTCCCAACACCAAACCTGTGTACACATACGGCCACCTTCTCCTGAGATGGGGTGAAATGTCCGAGGTCCCATCTGAGGTCAGCCCTCCATACCCTGGATCCTTTCCCCTGCTCAAAGACAGCACCCCACCCCCATCTCTCTTGTCCTCTCTCAGGATCATTTCCGTTGGCATCCAGCTATGCTGCAACGCATCCTAGCTGGAAAGTTACCCTTGATGTCAATATCTCCCATCCCACATGTATCCGTCTGTGGTTCTGGTCAGCTGTACATGTGAGCATATGCAGAACCCAAGCACCTGTGAGGTTCACACGCCCACTGGCTGGCCCACCATCCTTTCCTACAAAGGGGAACAATTGTGTCTGGTGCTCCCAGTAACTGCAGTCTGTACAGATGTAATCATCTACGAACCCCTACTGTTGTCTCTTGTTTGTGGTGACTCATCGCATGTGCACTTTTGTTTTTGACTGTGAGCTCATATTTTATTTGGGATTTTATTTGTGGGGATTTTTCTGAGGCCTGCTTTGAAGTTAGGTCTTTCCAGAGAGGATTTTCACTTGCTTCTTCAAATGCCTGAGTGTCCTCCCAAGCTCAGATCACCATAAAACTAGTATAGCACTGTATGTTAACTGTGCTGGAATTAGAATAAAACTTAAAAAAAAAGAAAGAGACAAAATCTTGGCTTGAGATTTCATGGGCCACCAGGTGGTCTATGTGAATTTGAAATACAAGAATGTATGAGGATGGCGTTTGGTTTTGAAAACTCAGAGGAGCTATTTTTGCCCCTTTTTGCTCAAGATAGAAAACTAGCATGCTCTTAGGAGCTATTTTTCCTAATTCATCTGAAGTGATTTGGTAAGGACAATAAAAGGGAGGGAGGGAATTCCTCTTAAATTCCCTGGCTAAGACTAGCCTTGAGCTCTGTCCCCATCCTCCATGCCCCCAGGGATCATGGGAGCCAAAGGTCAAGTTCACCTGGTTTATCAAATCCCCTCAAAGCAAAATTGGCTTCTGTCTTGTTCTTACTTCTTTGTCAGCCCTGAAAAACCAAGACTTCAGTGTCCCCTGTCCCTATCACTGAACCCCTCTGGGCTGCCTAGGATGGAACCCCTCCTACCCTGGCTCCTCTGCTGGCTCAGCGGAGTCATTCAGGGTTGCATGTGAATCCCCTGGACACTGAGCTGGCCATGTCCTGCAACCTGCCTGCTCTCTTATGTCTTCTTCTACCTTAGTCCAATCTCTGGAGGTAGATCTTGCATCCTGACCTTTCCAGTTTCTGTCTGTTGCCACTCATGAGCAGAACATCATACTTCACAGGTAAATCTCGAGTTATAGCGTAAAAGATTTGAACTTCAGCTCTCAGCAACAGAAGCTGGCATAAGCCAAACTCCGTGAGAATGAGCTGGGCGCATGAGTGTGGAAGGTTAGGCTTTGTATCTCAAATGGAGCTTCAGCGAAGGCCTGTTGGAAGTCTTTTGTGGAGATTTATCTACACACACTGAGTGTCAGAAGGCACAGTGAGTCCTGGAGAAATACCCCACATAAACTTGCAGAAAGAGTGGACCTTCTGCCTGGCAGTCCTTGCAAATGGAAACCAACGTGGAAAAGAATTGTGAGCAATCATATGTGACCTCTTCAGGGGTTCCATCCAGTGCTTACAACTCCCACCTCCTGCCTTTCCCATGGCTTTGGAGGATAGCTGGAGAAAGAAAAGATATTGGTCATCATTTTAAAAAGAGATAAAGCAAAACATGAAAGAAAAAGAGAACGGTATTGAAAACTCAGGGCGTATTGTGAATGGCGTGCCTATTTCCTAGGGGGCGTTGCCTTGTATAATGTACACTAGGCACAACGGGTTTCTGCCCTTGGTGGGCCTCTAGGAGCTCTCTGTTTAGACAACCATACATGTGTTACTAGAGTCCCTTTGATACGGACACCTGCAAATGAGGAAGCAAAAGCTTTGTGGCGATTGTTATGTTTGCATTTTTTTCAAGATTTTATTTATTTTTTTATGAGAGACATAGAGAGAGAGGCAGAGACACAGGCAGAGGGAGAAGTAGGCTCCCTTCAAGGAGCCCAATGCGAGACTCGATCCCAGGATCCTGGGGTCTCACTCTGAGCCAAAGGCAGATGCTCAACTGCTGAACCACCCAGGCATCCCATGTTTGCATTTGTTTAAAGCCAATTTCTTAGACATAATTCATAGGGGGCCTGAAGTTTCAGGTCTTTTGATGAGGAAATAAGTGGCCATATTGAGCTTTTGGCATTACTGTCCCAGCTCCTCTCCCCAGCTGGTGCATACTTGTGCCGTGGACAGAGGAGCCCCAGGCTTACAAAGGGCAGGATCAGCCCCAGCAGGTTCACAAGGTGGACTAATCTTCCTTTCTCTTCATCTGCTCTCCCTTCATCTTGTGCCACCCTCTTGATCCATCTCCTGCCTTCTGAAGGATGCCCCTTCATCACTATCTCACTGACCAATGTGTTCCTCAAATTCTATGTGAACATCCAAGCCCTTGTCAGAACCCCTGATGGACGTGAGGTCTGAGCTGAACTTCTCTTGTCTTTGCTCTGGTGGTGTAAATAAAAGACAGAGTTGTCTATTTTCAAGTACCAGGTGAAACAGGGGGTTCTGAGAAATCAGACGGCTCACAGACTCTACTCAGCACTATTCTAGTAGTATACAAGATTGGGTAGCCGTCCACAAGTGTGAATGGAAGATAAACGTCATGGGTTCAATATAGACATGCTCCTCTGTGTCAACATGTGAAAACTGGAATTCAACATGTACTAACGAACATATGACTCTTATGCCTGGAAGCCCCTCCCTCTGAAGAATAGCTGTGTTGAAAAATGAAAAGGTTCATGACAGTCATCAGCTTTTGTTAGTTTGAGAGGCTCAGCAATCTATTACTGTGTAACAGATGACCCCAAACTTAGTGGCTTGAAAGAACAACCTTTGTTATCTGAGGGTCTCTGTGGGTCAGAAATCTAGGCACAGCTTAGCTGGTCTCTGAGAGACCCATTTGTTTCAGGGTCTCTCAGTCAGGGTGTTGTCTGGGACTGTGTCTCATCTGAAGGCTTGACTGGGGAAGGGTACACTTCTGAGCCCATTTCTGTGGTTGTTGGTGGGATTCAGTTTCTTGAGGGTCAGCTGGTGGCAGCTATCAGTTCTTCTCTAAGATGGCAGCTTATTTCCTCAAGCATGCTAGTCCGGAAGTCCACTGAGAGAGAATTGTACAAGTGACTCCCCATCCCTTTCACTTTGTTTGTTAAAAGCCAGTCACAGGTACAGCCCCTACTCCTAGAGCATGAGCAGGAAGCTGTGGCCATTGAAGAGCATGTTTGAAAGCTGCTACCCCAGCAAGGCCTGCCTGCATTCCAGCCCTCAGAGGAAGAAGGCATACACTGCCATGTTTCCTCGCTGTTTGGCTGTCTTCACCTGGTCTTGGCAAGGGAGGTGTTGCCCACTGCTCATACGCACATTGGAACTGTTGCATGAGAGCAGAGACGCTCAAGGACTCAGTCCAGAAGTGGCTGGAAGTCTGCAAGTATGAAGGAAGTATGAGTCCAGCCTCAGCAGAGGCCTGGGAATGCTTCATCATGATCAGAGACAGATTCTAAAGGTCTTGAGACATATGCTATCAGCACTGGCACATGGCTGGGGATTTTATGTACTGCAGTAATCCCCATAAAATCCTATATCTTTAATTATCCAACCCGCAGAAACTCTTAAAATGGATGATTAAGTGGGAGATAATGAATGACTTTCCATGCAAACCTGCACATTTGCCAGTGGAAATCATTGGCTAGCAAGTTGCCCGAGTGCTCATGCTGGCTGGAGAGTCTGTCTCCTAATCTTCCGGAGGCTTGGGAACCTCTTGTTTCTGACATACCCAGGTGCCCTCCATCTACAGTGTGCCAGTCCTGGGCACCACCATTTGGCTACTTCGGTGGGCCTCTCCGGGAAAGGCAGGGATGGGACGCCCACTGTAGCTTGAACCAACAGCAAGTGATGGCCTGGCAGCTGGTTGGGGGACCTGTTACTGTGCACACCAGCGAGCAAGGGCCAGGAGAGCGTCTTGCTCCCCCCAACCCAGAAAACTCCAGAAAGAAATTATTCCACTTCTAATGACTTAGCTTTAGACTTTGAGAGTGTTTCCCTGTGAGAAGCTTAGCCTGTTTCTCTGCTTCTTGTCTGATGGAAACGTGTGTGTGTGTGTGTGTGTGTGAAAGAGAGAGACAGAGAGACAGAGAGAAGAAAATGTGAGACTACAAAAGAAGATGTTTGTTGTTAAGCTGTGTTGTCTGTCCCAGAATTGCACCCCGACAATAAGTGATGATAATACCAGTTTTCCCACACCAGCAGCATTGTTCACAGAGCAGGAACAATCCTGAAATTTGTATGGAACCACAAAAGACCCCAAATAGCCAAAGCAACCTTTAAAAAAAACCTACAGTTGGGGGCATCACAATTCTGGACTTCAAGCTCCATTGCAAAGCTTTACTCATGAAGATAGGTCCTGGCACAAGACAGACACACAGATCAGGGGAACAGAATAGAGACCCCAGAAATGGACCCTCAGCTCTATGGTCAGCTCATCTTGGACAAAGCAGGAAAGAACATCTAATGGAAAAAAGACAGTCTTTTCAACAAATGGTGTTGGGAAAACTGGGCAGCCACATGCAGAAGAATGAACCTGGACCATCTCCTCACACCCTACACAAAGAAAAAACAGATCTAAATGTGAGACCTGAAAAAACCTGCAGTGTTCCTGACAAATAGGATTGGAGCACCATCTGTGATTAGCCAACTCTGAACACGGTAGCCACAACACAACCAAACCTATCACTGCTATAATTGAAGGCAGATGTGCCAATAATCAGAAATGTGGGGTGTCTGTGCATCTACCTTCAGGAGAGCACTTCATGTATTTCTTAATTCATAGATCTTTTCCTGAGTCCTCTCACTACATAGAAGGCAAGAAAAGGTGAGGATTTCACAGAAGTGAACAAATCACATTGGGCTTTGATAAATAGTCACCCTGGTAAAGTGTTAGGGAAAGTGACCACTGGTTCAGTCATGGAACTTTCTGGTGAGTTCCTCTTCATTACTTTGTTGGTAATCAACAGACAACCATGAACTCACAGATGTCAGTTGGGTTGACATTTTTATCGCAGCCTGAGTTGGGTTTTGCTCAAAATGGACCTGCTGGTGTAGAAGGTCACCTTGCAGTTGGTTGGACTGCTGTCCCCTGCAGTTGAAGCTGGTAGCATGCCTTGCCGTGTGGTTTCCTCGGTTAGTGCTGCTCTTGAATCGATGAGGGTCTGATGGTCTTGTTGCCCTACCTCTACATCCATCTGTCAGTTGGCCAGAAGGGCCCTGCCCCTCCTCTCACCCTGAAGCCCTCCCCCCATCACTTAGCCCACCTTGCAGGCAGGAGTAAAGCATCTGTGCACTAAGGCTCTGGCCCGCACGAGGAGCACAGCAGGGCCGGGACTCCCTGGGTCTCCTTCCCGCTCACACCTCATAGCTCACCAGCTGCTGATGAGGCCTGAGCCAAAGCACTAAGTGTAGGGACAACCAGGTAGCTGCTAGGTGATGTCCATTCTGTGGATCTGGGGCAGTGGGGGCAATGCTGGTCTTCAGAAGGAAGGAAAGGTTGAGCCCTTGCACCCCCAGTCACCTGGTTAGCACTGAGCATCTGTTACCAGCAGGCACTAGGCTTTGTGGCCACAGAGGAGACAAGATAAGTGTGTCTTGGAGGAGTCTAGCCTGCAAGGAAGCTGACATGGGCATGCCATCCCCAGTGGGGGTAAAAGGCATGTTTGGGAAACTTGGTGAGCCCTGAGAAGCCCATCTCTGGGATGGCATCCTATGGAAAGTGTCATGTGGCCAGGTGAATTCACTTCTGAGAGCTGCCATAACCAAGTGCCACACACCAGGTTGGCAGGGATGTATTTTCTTTCAGTGTCGGAGGCTGGGGGTTTGAGATCAAGCTGCTGGCAGTCTTGTTTCCTCCTGGGCCTCCCTCCCCAGTGTGTGGCCGGCCAGTTCTCCCCGAATCCTCACACAGCTGTCCCTCTGTGCGTGTCTGTGTCTAATCTCCTCTTCTTATGAGGACACCAATTGCACTGGTTCGGACCCACCCTAACAGCCTTACCTCTATCACATCTATAAGGGCCCAGCTCCAAATACAACCACATCCTGAATCCTTGAGGTCAGGGGCCAACATGCCAATGGGGGCAGGGATCACAATTCAGTCCATACTACCAGGGTTTTTTAAAGAATGATGCATTTTTTAAGCAGGGAAGAGAAAGTAATTTTTCCAGAGCTCGGGCCACAGGAGCAAAGTGAGCTGGGTAGCACATTGCAGGATGAGTTTGGGGTGCTGGTGAGCGGGCCTGATCCTCTCAGTCCCCAAACCCCAACCCTAAACCCTGGTTCCCAGCTCGGTCTTCAGCTGAGGAGGAGCCTCTGATAAGGAGAAAAGGTTTTCTTTTGCAACCATGGCATCTTTCAGAGGGAAGTTTTAATAAATAGGTTCAACACGGTTTGATACCCATTTATAAGAAGATACTAAAACAAAAATTAGAGGTAAAACATCTATTATATCAACATATAATCTGTTTGCAACTTAGGCTAATGACAGTCTTTGAACCTGTCATTTTTAGGCCAAAGGCAACAGCAATGTTGGAAAGGGGAGAATGATCAATCCAGGTGTTTCCTCGACCAGGACCGTCCCACCATTTCAAAGCTGTGGAGAGGTGCATCCACCGTGAGATCTGAGCCCGCTCAACAGACCCGGGTCACACGGAGAGCATGGGGATGCCCTTCGATTTATGCTGCCATCCCTCTGAGCACGAAGTGCCTTTGAGATGTAGAACACCTTTGAGTTGTAGAACATGGTGTGGAGCCAACTCCCAGCCTCAAGGGCTCCCGCTTCCCTGGAAAAGATAACATGCAGGTGTCTCAGGGGCCACGGACTGGCCCGCTGGTGGGGAGAAGGTGTCAATGCCTCAGGGCCCGTTCTCTAAGACCCTCCCCTTGAGGGCAGTGACGGTGGTGACACACACCATGCGTGTGTGCGAGGTCACCTGGGTCACATGTGTCTGTGAGCTGCAGGTTAGCTGAGCCTCTGTCTCTCGCACTTGAGCCACCGGAGATCACCGTGTCAGAGCCCCCTCCGATGAGCCCTCCGGGTGCTTGTCACTCACCTGGGTGGACAGTCTTCAAATGTCAGTGGTGATTAACGAAATCCTGGCAGAAATGCTAGTGCCTCAATGTTTGCGGGAAGAAGCCCCAGCTAAGACAGTTCTACCATTTGGCTCTTAGGGGAGTGTCGCCGATCCCAACATTGTTCATGTGACACAGTCAAGTCTATGACATGGTGCTCAGGGTGAGGAGTGCCCTGCAGACTTTGGGGTTTGGGAGCGAAGGGGGTACAGGAGAAGGGGAGATGTTCCCTGAGGGAACAGGACACGCCTGAAGCCAGAAAGTGACTCCAGGGCTGTTGGCTCTGAACAGAAGCCAAGTCCTGAACTTCAGTGAGATTGCATCTCGGGAGCAGCCCATTGTGCCCTGGGGACATGTATGCCATCCCTTCATGCCTCCCGTGGAACCCCCAGCACCCCTCCCCAGGGCTGGGACCATCTCCACAACACCCACAAGAGCCACTTACCCTCTCCAGGGTCTAGTATGTGGGTTCACACCCCAGGGAACTGCATGCAGCGTCTGGGATGGGTCTGCTGGCACAGTCCCCCAACCCTACGTCCCTCAGTCCTCTCTCCTGTGTGCCGACCACACAAACTAGAACAGGAAAAACCCCTAGACATACGTGGAGACTGTGCATGCTTTCCCGACTCTTCCTTGGTGTCCAGGAGCTTTAGATGCTGCAGCTCAACCCAGTGGCCACCCCGGTGAGGAGGGTCAGTCAGGGGCCTCGCAGGCCCAGGGCAGGTTCACGGCTCCAGCCTGAGCGCCTCAGGTGCAGGGTATGTGGACCCCGCCAGTACACCCCAGTTCTGAGGCGCTGGAGGATGAAGGGGCCTGAGAGCGCGTCCCATCCAGGCTCTTGCAGCTGGTGCCACTGTGGTTGCTATCAGGGCTCGCCCGCGTGCATGGTCCGGGTGCTTAAAAGATGTGAGAGCTTCCAGAACACACTGTGCTCTGTCCATGGGAAGGGGACAGAATGGCCTCAGTAGGTGAGGCTGTTAGAAGGACCTCCAAGACTCCGAGAAGAAGCAACACCAGCATCAGATGGGCACCCAGACCTATGAAACCAGGGATGGTAGGGGAGCCAGCCATCCTGGGCCCCTTTGCCATGACAGTGGGGCAGTGCTCCTGCAGGGCCCTTGGCTGGGGTGGGTCAGAGCACCCCCACCCCCACCATGCAGGATGACACGGCACCACTGGAAGGAACCTGAGCTCCACCCTGTCCCCCGCAGTCCTGGGTGGACTTCAGAACCTGGTGGTGCTTCAGGCACGTGAGTGGATGTGTTTGTGGTGGTCATGTGGTAAACCTGAGAGGCTCCGTGTATAGGCTGTCCCCAGCCATCGCCAGCTGCGACCTAGAGCGAGGTAGCTCTGCAACCCCAGTTTCCATGTTGGAGTTGGAGAGAATTACACCAGCCGCCCGAGGTGGCCCAAGGGTCCTCTGAGACAAAGCAGGAGAGATGGCAGGTAGAGGCTGATACACTGCACTTCTCAGCAGATCATCCCTGGAATTGGGGGATAAGCAAGTGAAATATCCAGATAAAGTTATAAAATCAGAGGTACTGATTTGCCACAAAATTATGCCTTTTGCTTACTTAGCTTAAGTTGGGGAATATTTATCAAATATGCAAATGATACAAAAATCAACATGTTGCATAGTTAATCTGGTCTTGAAAAGATTCCAAGAGTTTTAAAGATTGCCCTGTCTTTGTGTAGTAATTCCACTTTCAGCCATTTATATGAAGAAAATAATCAGAAATGCACAAAGTGATTTATGCACAGGTTCACCTTGCAGATTAATTAGGACTGTGTAACTACTGAAGACCATCTAAATGTCCAGCCATAAGGGTTTCATTGAGTCAACTGTGATAGGTCTTTAAAACAAAATAGTACATATTTATGTAAACAAGAATATTTAATGATATTTACTGTGTGTTATCCAGTAAATAGTAGATGGTATAATGTATCAGTTATATATTTTATGTGCCTGTGTTTCAAAGATAGAGGGAAAAGATGAGAGCAAGAAAGAGAGCAGTCTAGAGAAATGTGCCGTGGGACATCGTAGGCCCCCACTTATTTCCTTTATTTATTCCTTATTATAAGGAATAATGCCTTTGGCCCAGGGCGCGATCCTGGAGACCCGGGATCGAATCCCACGAATCCCACGTCGGGCTCCCGGTGCATGGAGCCTGCTTCTCCCTCTGCCTGTGTCTCTGCCTCTCTCTCTCTCTCTCTCTGTGATGACTATCATAAATAAATAAAAATTAAAAAAAAAACATTTAATTCTGTAAAAAAAAAAGAAAAAAGTTAAGAAATTATTTTGCAAGGGACTTTATTTTCACCTTCTGTGACCTCAGTACAAGTTATCACTGAGACTTGAATTCTCCAAAAATACTTTTTTAAGTCTATTACCTGTTATTCATTTTGTACGATGAGGGCATTTCAGAGCACATCTAAAGAGTCTCAGCAATTCTGGTCACCTTGTCTGAGGAGGAACGTTGATAAACTAGGCCATGATGAAGAAGCCAAGATGAAGATTCTAGAAGCAGTAGAAATGTGTGTAGAAGACCCATGGAGATTACAAAACATGCCTTCGAGTGTTTGAGGGCTGACGTGGCTCAGAGGGGAGACCCAGGGCCGGGCAGCACGGTGGAGGTGGTTAGCCCAGCAGAGGACTGACCCCTGGGCATGGGCTGTGGGAACGGTGGGGCCAGCAGAGCTCTGAGGAGCAGCTGGAACCACCTCGGATCCCCTGACGGTGTTTCTGGCTAAGTACCCCTTATTCCCTGTGTGGACCGCATCAGCTTTGCCACCTCCAGGGGCTGCACTGTTTTGCCAGTGTACCTGTTTCCTGGGCTTCCAGGCTCCACTGGTGGTGGCTTAGATGTGTGGATACAGCGCAGGAGGAGAGGTACCGAAAGAGTCCGTGTGCCCCAGCATGCACACAGGACGCCCCTTGTATGGCTTCGTCAGCATTGGGGACGGGCACTTCAGGTGAATTCAGGTAAGATGGAAAACGAAATTCTGTGGTCAGTTGTCACAAAGGGGTTGATTGGAAATCTGTCCAGAAAAAAATAAGTGAAGATAATAGTAAGAAAATACATATCCTTTTCTTCTAGTTACTAAGACATGGCATGAATGTAACTATATGCTAATTTTTAAAACAATAGAGGAATCAGGTGTTGATTATGTCCAAGTTGTATGACAACATGCTAGAACATTCTCTGCTTCTCACTCGAATTTCATAACACCATCAAAAGAGAATCACTTTTTAATACACAAGAGAAATCTAACAGGGGCATTAATTTTCTAACGGATTTTTTAAAAATTTTATATTCAAACCATTCTCTTCGCCAGACACAATTTGTCCCCATGTTTTCAATTTTCTTGCCTCCAGTTGATGGGTTGAACTCTGCCATTTTCTCGCTCGTGAGGTGTGGCAGTTTACTAACAGTGAGGATGGCTCTCCACATCCCCTTCATGACTCCACATTCACCTTTTGTGTCATATTTTTAGTGTCTCTTCAAACGGATTTGCACTGGACTTGCCCATATTCTGGGATGTTTGCGACATCATACTGCCATGGACCAGCCGGACAAGGAGATTTGACCCCACAGGCAGAACAGTGGATGATGGTGAGCGTGAACCACCTGGGTGGGTGTTTCAGGCTTGTGGTGATCCTTCCTTCTGTCTGAAACCCTACAGCTGAAGGAGCTTGGATGCAGAGCTTTGGGGGACGAGACGTCCGAGGACTTGGGGATCCATTCCGTCTCTGGGGCCGGCGAACGGAGCCTCTGGGCTGAGTGTTTGGAACCCAGTGGCCAGCTGTGTTTCAGAACTCAGAGGGCACAGGTTTTAGAAAGGTAATAGCAAGCCCATGGGAGTGGAGAAGTATCTCCGAATCAAGCACATGATTACTTCTGCAACAAAACATGAATATTCACAGTACATGGAATAAATAAACTAAAAATAGCCTCTTGTCAGTTCAGGACAGAATTTAACACTAAATGAACAAGAAAAATGTTTGGGGTTTGCAATTGGTTTTGGAGGAAAGGGACTGTGGCCGTACCAGGCCGCATCTGGAGCCCAAAGGGGAGAGCACCCTGTGGCCTGTTCATATTCATACGGCCACGATGGAGCCAGACCCCATGGGTATGAGTCCCTGGTGCAGTCTGCCCTGCTGAGCTCTGATCGCCGTGTGGTCCGGGACCGGTGTTTAGCCCTGGGGGCTCATGGGAGCTCTGCAGAGCCTTCCAGAAGAACCCCGAACATCGATGCAGATTTGGGAAATATGACTAGTGAAGAAGAAGCCCTTTGTGTGTGTATTTGAGCAAATCAACAAATTCTGAGCTCCTCCAATATGGCAGTGTTTCTCAATCTTCCCAAATTTCCACCACAGGGTTTAGCATAAGATGCTGAGCTATGTTGTGGGTTATCAATAAACCTTTCTGGAATGAATCATCAGCTGGGTCTTGCCAAGTTAGGAGAGAAAACCAAAGGGGAATAGTGACTACTGACCCCCACTGTGGCCAAGGATAAAAAAACCAGGAGTGAACTGAAATCAGAGGTGGTAAATCAAGAAGAATTCTCTGTCTGAAGGTTTAAAGGTGCAGGGGTCAGACTCTGGTGTCCTGCCCCCATAGGGCTTTCATGCAGTCAGGTCCTCAACAGAGAGAAGAAATGGGACAGCAGGTCACCCACCCGAGCAGCCTGTGTCTGCACCTGGAATGTCCTCAGGTGCCCTTCCTCCACCCGAGGAACGCACCGTGGGGTCTGGGGAGCTTTCCCAGGGGTGCGGGGCTGGAGAGGGCCCTTAGTTGTACCATTTGTCAATTCCCACGACGTAAATATACTCACCAACATGATCTCAAGCTACTGAAGACTTAACAACCAACTCCCGAATATTAATAACTAGTTCTCTCAAGCCAACGTGAACCCACATCAGTACCACTGGGATGGCCCCAGAAAGTTCTGAGCTGCAGGAGGTGTCAGATGGACCCAGAAAACACAGGTGAATGGTCTCTGCATGTTTCCTCTCTTTGACTCATCTGAACGAATATGCTGATTGAATTTGCTCTAGCCAATCGTCCCAAGTTTTGATCTATGGGCAACACAGAATAATGTTTATTAAGCAAATGAATGAACTAACACCAACAATGATGATGATCATGCATATCCCACCTTGCGTGTTCATGGATCTTTATTCTCTAAGGCGTTTACATAATTAGATCACTTGACGTCTGAACAGCTCTATGGAACGGACAGAACGGTGATTTATTATAATCATCTGCAAATGAGGAAATGGAGATGGAAAGCTTGCACGACTTGCCTAGATGACCCAGTGAATGCACTCCAGTCAGGCGTGGGTCTCAGGGTCTGTTTCCCAGTCCTTCCCTCCACCAACGGACCAATTAGCCATTCCTAGCCGTGCATTTCACCAGAATTTTAAGCAGAATTTAACCTTTTACTTCTAAAACAAGTGCTTTCTGACATCCTCCCGATCGAGAGAGTTGTCATGCTTGCGGCATTGGGGAAGCTCTGCAGACAACTGGGGGTCTGTATTTCCTGTATTTCACAAGACATTTCAGATGCAAAATTCTTCTGTCCCCTCCCCGCTCAGTGATCCGACATCAAGAGCTGGGATGATGGGATGAGGACCTCACTCATATTCTCTGGGCCCTCATGTGATAACCTTCCAGCCACGCCATGCGCTGCATGCCCTGGGAGGCTGTGGTTTAGCCAAACACGGGAACTGCCCCTTCCCAGCCCAATGGAACCACGTTCAGAGCACACTAGCCAGCTCCGGGCTTCCCTCAAACATTCTGTCGCTTGTTCACTGAATCCCAGCACCACAAAGCTGGGAGTGCAGAGGCAACCTAGCTTCAGAGTGTTGGGGAGCAAACAGGAAACTTGAAACATTTGCTTTCAGGGTAACTTTGGAAAGTTGCAAATTATTTTTTGGCTACTGAAAAATCGACCAAAATCCGTGCTAGGACAAGTTGTATAATCGAGTCTTCATATTCTGTGACGCAGTCTTGACTCAGCAGGTATTCTGCAGGTACCTGTACAGGAGACAGGCGATAATCATGCTGGGGTCACTCCAAAGTTGCTGCCAGCCCAGCAGCAGCAAAGCACAACAGGGGTGTGGTGACAGACAACCTCGTCCCAGGGGAGCGGCTCCAGGATGAAGGGGCAGCTGCCAGACTAGCTTGTCTTTAATGCTCTGGGTTCAGAGAGAGAAGTCAGTTGAACCTGAGAGCTCTTATCTCCCCTCCTGGGAGAGGTGGGCTATGGGCTGTGCAGCCAGAGGGTGAGCACTTGTTCCTGGGTCTGTGCCCACCTAGGTTCAAATCCTGGCTCTCCTTCCATCCACTTGGCAGCTTAGCCTCTCTCAGTCTGCTTTTTGTGCTAAGAATCATCTGCAGATGAGGAAATGGAGACGGAAAGCTTGTATGACTTGCCTAGATGACCTAGTGAACGCACTCCAGTCAGGCGCGGGTCTCAGGGTCTGTCTCCCAGTCCTTCCCTCAACCTCCCGCCAACGGACAATTCAGCCAGGCACCCCAACAAGAGGTTGTAAGGTTTGTATATTTTATGATTTCTTAAGGCAGGTCTTGATAGTCCAACCGAATCCAGGCCAGCAGAAGGAATGGTGGAAAGCAACACGAAGTTACAGATCACTAAAGCACCAGGGAAGAAGAAATACAGCTGGGAAAAGTGCTGGGCCTGATTAGGGAGGGGTCCTTGCTGCCTGGTTATGGAGCTTTTTTTTCCTGTGGAAGAGTTTTGAACAGAGCATAAGAACCGTGATCCGGGCAGGTGACCCTGGCCTAACACAGGCTCTGCAGTGTATTCAGGATCTGAGACCCATCTGGGCAGTGCTAGCATGCACCACAGCGCACGCTCATCGCTGGTTCCTTTTTATTAAGATGCATCATTCAGTGGTCCCACCTGTGCTGCGGCATGGTAAGACGCGATAGAAGTTCTGTGTTTACTGTGGCTTCTCGTTTCTGTATAATGGGTGCTCGCCCACAAAAATCTGGAAACCACTCGTTTGTGTGTTTTCTCTCCTGACCGTCGGTTACATCCCTGCTAATGAGGGATTCAGAGGCCATGATGTAGTGCTTAGGGGAGCAGGTTTCAGAAGCAAATGGCCGGGGCTCAAACTCCTCTCCTATCTCTTACCAGCTGTGGGGTCAGCCTGGGCAAGACAGAGAACCGTTCTCAGCATCCATGTCCTTATCTGTAAGGTGAGGGTCATGACACACCTGCTCAGGGCAGTTGTGTGGAGCAAAGCAGCTGACATGGGCCAGACCTACAGCCCTAGTTATTATTACCAGCTCATCATCAGAAGTTCAGCCGGTCGGGCTAAGGGGATGGACTTCTCAGATGGTTAGTGTCCATCATGGAGCAGAAAAACACAGAACAAGCCAAGTTTGATCAGGCCTGAAAATGGATCATTTGGGATCATTAACAAGGGCTGAATCATAAATGATTTTTTAATCATCATCTTAATACACTCAGGGCTAGTGTGTGAATCCTGAATCAAGGAGAGGTTTTGGTGTGGTAGAGAGTCACACTAAAATCTGAAGACTCATGTGCAACATATTAGAAGCCTGAATCCTTCTGTATCTATTCTAATTTAATTAAAGGCTACTTCCCCCCAGCTCACTCTTACAAGCTTTTCCCTGGGAAATAGAACGTCTTTCCAATAGATTATCAATAAAATGTTTGGTATGTATGACAAAGGGTGCATATGATGTAGATTTTAGACATATTACCTCTGTGTCTTGTGTTTGTAGGTGGAGACTTGGGATGGAAACGTTTTGGTTGATGAAGGGACATGCACACATAGTACTGCCACTGTGCTCACACAGAGGATATCTAAAGCAACAGGTCTGAAGTTCAAGCAGATGTGCAGTGTTAGACACCCAGCTGTGAAAATCACAAGCACACACCAAATCCAAGTGCCCGGAGCCCTGGGTCTGCCACAGCTGAGTGGCAGTGACAGGTGGGGTGGGTTCACACTGACTTCCATTCACCTTTCATGATTTGGTTATTTGTCAATGACTGGGAAGCAGGTAGTTCTTATTTATTAGAGATTTAGTTTGGTTATTAACAACCACCCTACTCATTGAGGAATGGTCTCGTCTTTGTTTTGTGAGTATAGTTAATCCTTAAGCTGAAATAAGAGCAAAACATGACATTATGATCATTATTTTGGCATTCAAAAATTCAAATATTTTTGTGGGTCTGTTAAGATTTATTGATCTTATTTAGTGAAACGCTACTGGCAGCTACATTAATGAGTCAGACCTAGTCCAGGCCCCTGTTTCCAGGGGTCCAGCCGTGGAGTCAGAATTCAAATTTCTGAGAGAGCACATCGGTTTTTTTTACTGACATTTTGGATGTTAGAAATTTCCCGATGTTACAAGCTATTAATTCAGCAACCAACTGATAATTTTGCTTCTTGGTAAATGTTAGGTCATTGATGAAAAGGAGCTGAAGCATCCAAGATGTTAGATAAATACTGTAATTTATTCAATTTAATACTCTAAGTCCTGAGATGATCTTGTGGAAGTGGGTCATCTGGCCTGGGTGTTCCTCGCTTCTGTGTCTGGCAAAGTCACGGGAAGCCGGCACTTGACTTTCCTGAGATGCAGACGGCAGTATTTCCCAGAGGGAGGAGGAAGACTCCAGGCTTGGTGCCCTGGGACACACTCTGGTTATTCATGAGTTAACTGGCAGGCCCCATAAATAAATGATGGAGGCGTTTTCAGAGCACTTTGCAAAGAACAAGGATGGCGGAAAATATCACGAGGCTGTCAGATCACATTAAAGCCCAACGACTCGCCATACTCTGTGGGGAAAACTGACAAACGACACTTTTCATCGTGTATTAAAACATATTTTACTGACTGGCTGGTTGGAAAAGAAATTCACCCACAACTGTTTTCTTGCTCCGAAGCAGTGATCTCCCCAAGCTCATTCTTTGCACACTGTGTATATGGTTCGGGCAGGGACATATTTCACAGACATAAATATCATCCATTAGGGCCTTTAAAAGTGAAGATAATATCATTTTTAATGTGGATTCCATTATGGAGAAAGCTGTGCAGGATGGGGAGCTCTGTCTCAGCACCATCTGCCCGTCTTGGCGAGATCCTCCTCACCACTCGTAATGCGGACGCCCCCGCCCCCACCCCCCGGAGCCGTAACCTTCAGGTCCCTCGCCGTGGAAGCCAGGGTGTGTGTTTGGGCAATTGCACTAAGGAAGTGATTTAGGACATTACAGGCCAAGAAAAGGAGGAAAAAATCAATATCCATCACCATCAGATGGAAGTCTTGTCACCATGGCTGTGAACTAGAACCATCTTTCCCCTTGGCCTCCTATGTCTCTATTGTGAATCCCACAGGAAATAAACCTTCTCTTAAACCTACTGTGCATGATGGGCCTTAAATCAACGGAGCCTCAGTGAAACCAGGGCCCCCAGAACAGCACCGTTCCACCAGCTTTGCACAGATTTCCTCCTCTTCTTTCCTGCCTGTGTCTGACTCATTTATTCACTCACCATAGGGATGGATATTTACCAAGCACCTACTGCATGCCAGGCATTGTGCTCTGACCCATGCTTTATCGTCCCCTAAACCAACACCTGCAGGTAATAAGTTATTCTTTTTCCCAGCTATTTCCTGCTGCAGGTATGAGGCCGCATGTGGAACGGTCCTGTTTTGTAATTTTCACTCTATCCGACAGAGTTGACAATACATTCATTCCCCTGAAAACCATGGTCTCTGGCATATTGAAATGTCACATCAGGTCCTGGGTGGATACAGGAGGACACAGCCCTCATGAACAACGAAATGATTTAGACCAGCATGCTCTAAGGGACACGAAAGGTCTAGGCAAGAAGAGGTCGCAGCCAACAACTCAGTTCCTGGTGAGGACAAATGTGAATGCAGTAAGTAGGATCTGGAGAGTGGACCGGGGTACCAGAGTCCTTAAATGGGTTGGGTGCAGGCAGCTCGGCTACCTCCTGTCCCTCGGCTGGAACAGCAATGCCCTGGGGCATGGGATACAATAGCCGGAATCAAGATCCCAGATCAGGGATCCTAGGAAATTCCATCAGACCGAGAGTCTGGGTGAAACTAAAGAAAATTTCCCCAAACATTAAGCAACAGGATCCAGAAACCCAGCACCAGAAGGGTCACATGGTGGCCATGATGGGGGTGGGGGTGGGGGGGGGGCAGTGCTAAGCCAGACCTTCAGATCTCTTTTATGTTCTTCCTCCTTCTGCTATTCTCTCCCTATCTTCAGCTGTGGAAAACAAAAGTGTTGATTCCAAAAAAAAAAAAAAATCAAGATAGTAATCTGCATCAGAGACTTTGTTTTCACCTCTGATCTTGGCCTTTCTCCAGAGATAAGGAAGAGAAGTTGCCCAAAAACAATTCTCACTGAAGGACCAGCCAAGACCCAGAGAATCGTGTCTGGTAACTTTTGGTTCCAAGTGCACCCTCTGTGCCACTGCCACAGAGCCAGGAAAGCACCTGGGCCTGAGGCAGGGGGTGAGCCTGAGGTCCGGGAGGCATCTGGGTACCGTCCTGGACCCTGGGAAGTTGTGGATGGTCCTCCTGGGGCTCTCTTCATGGTCCACGGACAGAGGGCTTCGCTGAAGGCAGATGAAACCTTCAGGGCCGACGTGCATCGCCTGCCCTCCTAGTGTCGCCTGCACACCCAAGAATTACAGCTGCCGTGAACCGGCTGCGTCAGCCAAGTTCCATTCCAGGACTGGAGGTGTTCTCAGGCGCTCAGCCTCCTGCCCCCTCTGAGGAATCCCGCAGCCCCCGCTTCCCTGTGTGCAGGGCAGTCACGTGTGTTCCATCAGGTTCTGTTCTGCAATGAGCCACCTGCTGAGAGTCCCACTGACTTTGCCTGGGCAGCCAGCACCCTGGAGCAGCGGGGGATCAGGGCACTTCTCTCTGGGTGTTGCCCTCAGGGGTCAGAGCTGCCTCTTGTCCGCCTGCGCTAAATGCGGCTTCTCGAGAGAGACAGAGAGGCCCGCTGTGCAGTATTGTCCTGTGCTCACCCAGCACACAGAGCATTTCCCCAGGATCTCAGATGCGGTGACGCGCCACACGTCCCATGGCCAGGACACCTCAGGGGCCAGGAAGCTGCTGGCAGACAGTGGCAGCGGCCAGCAGTGAGGCCCCTCTGGAGGCCACATGCTCACTTCCCTGTCTCCCTCTTGCTGAGGCCACCCCCGGGCTGCAGCTCCCCTGCTCAAGGCTGCAGGTGCACTCACTTCCTCTTGAGGAGGGAAAACCTGGACCCCAGAGAGCTGTCTCGGCCCCGCCGGCACCAGAGCTCCCAGGTCCCCAGGTCTAGGGTCTCTGGCTCAGGGCATCCTGTCATCATTCTAGCACAGTTCTGTCCTGATGGTTGGCAACCTGTGGAATAAACGGCAAACCTTCCTGCCATTGATACACATGATGCTGTTCAGTAGCACAGGATCAAGGGGCTGGGGGTCGGGGAGAAAGTCATCTTTAAATCCTAGGAAATAGCAGGGAGGGTAAACCAGAACCAAGAAGCCAGCCGGCAGCTGGGCAGGAGTGGCACCGGCTGCATCCACCCTCTCTCCCGTCTCTCTATCTGCCGCCTGGGTTGGGCGCTGTGCCTGGCAGGGTGGCCCGCTCGTGCATGTGCGTCCCTGTGGGCTCCTGGTTTGGGTTCCTTCTGTGCAGGACCCTGGTGCTTTCCCACCACTGCTCCCCGCAATTACGAGAACATGAGGGGGCGCCCCAGGGACTCCTGTATTCCCCCCACAGCCCTCACTTCCACCTTGAGGCAGAAGCACTACCTGCCCTCCTTGCTCAGGAATGAAAGCCCCCCAGGTCACCCTCGCCTACCTCAGGGGTCTAGTGGCAGACCGAGTTTCTGGTTTAGAGCAGGGGGATCCTATATCCTGGAAAAAAGCTCCTCTCCCAAAGAGTAAACACCCTGGATATCAGGGTGTGTAATTACAGGGACGGGGAGCACATCTCTGAGGGTTTTCCAGTGGATTTGATCTTGAGACAGTCATTGCGTCTTCCGCCAACGCCACCACTTGTGTCTCCAGGAGAAGGCTGGTGGAAGGTGCTAGAAGGAAACGGCCTCTGTGGAAGAGCCTCCTTTGACAGGGATGTGTGGCTGCCACTGAATCACAGTCATCTTTCAAATTAATCCAGCTCATGGGGATCCCTGGGTGGCTCAGCGGTTTAGCATTTGTCTTCGGCCCAGGGCATGATCCTGGAGTCCCAAGATTGAGTCCCACGTCGGGCTCCCTGCATGGAGCCTGCTTCTCCCTCTGCCTGTGTCTTTGCCTCTCTTCCTCTCTGTCTCTCATGAATAAATAAATAAAATCTTAAAAAACATTAACCCAGCTCCTCAGCCTTTAGGAAGCCGTATTACCTAAGGAAAGGCCGGAGGAGCTGCCAGGCCCTGGACATGAATGGCTAGCACTCTTGCCCACAGAGATCACAGGCAAGGACCTAAGGCAGCTTTGCTCCAGAGACAACTTTCCTCACGGAGGCCTCAGTGGGGCCTGGCCTCTGTCACCAGCCAGAGAGGTCTGGGCCAGCCAAGGGGCTGCGCGGAGACGAGGTTCCTCCACCACCTTGCAATGCAGAGGCTGAGTCGGGTGCAACCGTAGAAACCGAGTATCCATGGGGACCCTTGGCCTGTGGGGCACCCACAGAGGAGAGGGTTTCTAGCCTTTGTGTGACTTTCTCGAGGAGCAAAACAAATGCCAAATGTGCTTGGCCCATACCCCAGGAGCCTGGCGAGCAGGCCGGAGACAAAACTATATAAAATGGTGGAGACTTGCAGTTGTGGTGTTCACAGTGTCTCCCGAGGGACCTCTCTGTGTCCTCTTCATGGGGGAAGCCACCTGGTGTCATCCATCTGTCCACCCTCACCTGGGGTGTTTGCTCAGTAGGCTTCTATCATGACGGAACACAGTATCCCTAGTTAAAGAAATTTCAAGTATGACTGCCTGGTGGAAGCATCTAGAAGCAAAGGTGAATCCATTGGATCACATGGGCAGTCCCAAATTTTCCTGGGCCCTTCCACTTGTTTGGCTGTTATAATTGTGCCATCCCTGGGCTCAGGTGTGTCTGTGTGGTTGCCCACAGTAGGGGCTCATCTTGGGGGCCAGTGAGAGAGGCCCAGTCCTGAGGTGGTGATTAGGGGAAGTCTGCTCAACCCTTCCTCAAACAGGATAGCGAGTGTCTCCAGAAATAACCCTAATCCTGAACGCTGTGCATTCCAGCCCCACTGGACGTCCTTCATGCTCTCCACATTTGCCTTGATTCCAGGGACCTCGCTATTAGGAAATACGTGCAGAGAGAAAGACTGAGATTATCTACAAGATGCGCTGATGTCGTAAGCTCTCCTAGGAAGGAGAAAAGTCGACTTAGACCAGAATCACCTCAACAGTCGGACTCAGCAGACAGCGCCATCGGCAATGCCCCCTCTCCTCGTTGACGCAGAACTGACTCTTCCAACGGCACAGACGCCTGGACTGCTGCTCTGTACATTAGAGATCTCACTCGTTAGGAAGAAGTGGCATAATTACTGCCCCTCGGAAATTTTAAGTATGACTTAATTGTCCTTTGAGCTCAAACGCCGAACCAAACTGGCTCCACACTAGTTTTTATGCTCCCGAGCAATTTAAACCTTTTATTAGAGCCTCAGGAAATCACTTTTCAACTGCCCTCTTTATTCCTTCTAGGATTTATGCAGCTTTTTTTTTTTATTAGTTTTAATTCGTACGGTATTCGGTATTCTGAAACTTTGAAGCAACCTGAGACATGAGGCCTGTGGTCACCCTGAGGACCAGAGGCTCGGTGGCCGAGGGACCTGCTGAGAAACCAGAAAGGCCATCCCAGGATCAGACGCCCCGTTCAGAAGTGCAAGGAAAAGATTCTTGGCAAGAGAAGAAGGGAATTTGAACGGACAGAGCAGGTGTTTCACATACATGACTCATTCCACTAGGAAGCCCACTCAGGATTAAATCCACATGGATCCCAGGCTATTGGCAAAGATGGGGGCTGCCCTGGGGCTTTGAGGTGAGGACCTACCAGGCAGACTGGCCACTCAGCCCTCCCTTCCCGGCCTGTATCTCTTAGCTCTGCACGTGCACATTTATTTGTGGTTCTGTCCCCGGGAGTGCCATGGCACTCTTCCTTCCGCGCTGGGTCTGGGGTGCGGATGGGGGTGCAGCGGTGGTCAGCGTGGCCCTTGGGATGGGAGGGCATCACAGGCAGGCTTGTCTCAGCCAGCGTAGCAGGTTCCCTCATGTATCTTCTCTTTCCACCTTTGGAGATGTTTCTGTAGATGAAGAATTAAAACAAAACAAAACAAAACAAAACAATGCAAATAGCTGTCAGTTTGCTTCTGAAAAACCTGTTATCTTGAGTTCTCGGGAGAGATCCATGCAGGAGTGGATCAGGACAGGCTCAGAGGTCAGAGGCAAGGCCCAGATGTCTGGCTGCCCTGCCCCAGGTGGGGAGTGGAGTCAGAAGCCTCTGAACTGATCAGGTCTATGCAATGTGGTGATGCCCCCCGCCGCCATAGAGACCAGGTCAGGGTAGCAGACCCCACGTGGGCCCCCCCTCCTCCAAGGTGAACACATGTCCCTACAGGCTTCCCGCCCTGCCTACAGGGCCCACGGGCAAGACCAGCCCCAGGGGCCAGGTGGTGGCTGAAGCTGAGGGATGCTGGCCTCCCCTTCGACTGCCTACCTGACCCATAGATAAGACAAAGCACATCAGACAAACAGAGCAGCAGGTGCAACCCTCCCTCCTCTGCTTGCTCGGATCGTACTTCTCGCCTTGCTAGGTTTTGCCATGTACAGGCTGGGGTGCTGTCCTTTCTTTACCATGCAGAGGTGGCATGAGCAAGGAGAGTGCAGTGTCCCGAAGGATCCCTCACCCCCAGCCTCTCGGAACCCACCGTCCCAGGGCCCCCTCCTGCCCGTTTGGGAACTCAGACACATATCTGTATGCCTGACCTCCAAATACCATGCTTCCCACAGTGCACGGTGTTGGTCCCGGGCGTTAAGTCGAGCTTTCAATCCCCAGGGATCAACAAGTAGACAAACTAAGTAGCATCTTATGGTGTGGGGTGAAGACACATCCCTATCCCCTTTCATCTCTGGAGGGGAACTGATGCCGTGCTTCTCCCTTCCTGAGAACCGGGCAACGGAGCCAGGGCGCTGTATGTTCACAGGGGAAAAGAGAAACAATTACAGACTGAAATAATCCCAGTAAACAATTATTTGATGAAATTATGAATATACACAGATTTTCAAGGCACATAGCCTGAGATTATTAAAGTGCAGGAATTTTGAATAGTAAAACAGACAATGGGAGATATTCAGAAGTTCAGATAAATAAAAACAATCATTTTCCTTTGCAGTGGCAAATAGTTCAGTAAATATATGGGAACAGTGAGACACTCCCATGAAAAACATTAATTAAGTAAATTCTGTTCCGCGGAGGGTGGTGGGGGGAGGGTGGCAGGCGGAAAATGTGGAGAAGCAAGCTCATGCGTCAGTAGCGCTTCCAGCTCTTTGAAGACAGATCCCATCGTCAGGCTGGATACATGCTCTGGCCATGCCGGGCGTCCCCCCTGGGACGGGCGAGGGACCTCCAGACTGCAGGGATCCAACAAGAGAGAGGAAGTCAGGGAAATGCCCGGATGGGGGGTACTGTGACCAGGTGGGGCACCTGCTGAGCGCGTGAAGTCGGGCAGGTTGTGCCCCGATTTCCATGAGATGCCGTCAGAAAATACTCCCCTAACCTTGTCTTGTTTATGAAGCTTCCTGCCCAGGTGGAAGGAAAAATGTAATTCCTTCTTCTTCCTGTAACAGTTTTTCTGACCCTTCTTTTTCCCACCTGGAACCTGTCTTCTCTCTTTCGCCAGCTCTGCCAAAGGGACGCTTCCCTGTCGAGCGCCTGACCCTGAGCTTGGAAGCCTCCTCTTGGACGTGGGTCTGGTTTGCTGTACTGGGCTAAGGCAATCCGCTGACATGCTGCTGACAAAGTCAGGGCTGGGTCTTTTTTCTTGCGCTGAAGGAGACGCGGCATCTTCCTGGTGGCGGGTTGTGCCAATGGGTCAGCAGGACAAGGGCATCTGGTCTCCCCACACACAGTGTCATGTCTCGTCAGAGGCTGGGCCTGGCGGGTGTTTCTAAAGCATCCGCAGTAGGCACAGTGGGCCTGTCACTGTCAGAGACAAGGGATCTATCCGTTACGAGGTGCCTCCCCAGCACCCCTCCGTCAGGCCCTGAAAAATCATACCCTCTAGTACTCCAACGCTTGCCAGGAATAACCTAGGAACTCTGGTGTCGTCGGATGTGAACGACAAGGCTGGGGCTGATGAGTAGGTGCATGCGGCAAGTCACTAATGAGTATTTGTCGGCTGCCTGCACGACAAGATCACTTGACTATCTACGAAGCATCCCTTGGTGTGCTGGAGCCGGCCTGGAAAGCTCAGGAGACCCCAGGGTTAAAAATCCAGGGGCATTTACACCACAGAAATGGGCAAATACTACAAATCAAGGTGCTCCTCCTGCCCCACATCCCCCCGCCTGCCCCTGGGTTCCCGGCCAGGCCAGAGAGAACTGGTTCACTCGCAAGGCCCTGCCTGCCCCACCGATGGAGTCATGCTGGGGCTTTGGAACTCAGCTCACACAAAATCTGTTACTCCCGACTCTGGCGGCGAGGGTTGTGAGGTTTTGAAGGGCATGATTTAATCTATGCAACATCCATGTAAAAACAAGTTGTGTAATAACAGGCCTCTAGTTTATTTCTTAAATATCAGCATCTCTTTAAGCCAGCTTCCTGAAGGTGTTAACTTCAGGATGAAAGGTGAGAAAAAAAAAGAATAGCCTTTCATCTTTGCATTTCAGAGGCCCTGAATTCCCACCGTGAATTAATATGCTCATGTTTATTTTTGCTCTTTGGCCTCAAATGGAGAACGGACGGCTTTCTAGAGACCATCCAGCAGGGAGGGACTGAGCACACTGTTTGTTTTAGAATCAGGTGGCACTCGAGGACTCACGGATGCACAGTGTTGTAGGTTCTCTGAGAATTCTTGGCATTCATTAACGTCCTCTAATTTTGTTAATGAGATCAAGTTAATTACAGCCAAATAATTTGATCCTCCCCATATTATCTGGATATTTCAAACGGATGCATTTTTTTTCCATCTAAAGTATATAGATTTGCTTCACTGGCCCACGTTATTTTTCTTAAGACCTGGTTTGGATCGTTTGTCCTTTTTTGCCTCTTCTATATAATTTTCTGGATTAACTTCCCACAAGACAAAAGCCGGGGTTGTTCTCAGTCCTTGGAGACTTGCTGTCTTGTTTCTGACTCCTCTGGAAAGTCTGAGGAAATCCTCCTTATAACAATTTTAGGTTGGTTAAAGGGAAAAACCACCATTTTCTATTTATAACTCTGTAGCTCACCAGCATATCAAGAGATGCCAAAGCAAATCCATGTCACCACGGGACCAGCCACAGTGCCTGACCAGGGTCCCCACCCCCAGATGGCTCTCGTTGGACTGCACATCCTCCCAGAAATACGGCCCACCATCCTGGGTTCTCAGACAAGTGTGCTGGGAGGGCAGGCGGGGGCTATAATTTACTTTGGCTTTAACATAACCTTTTGGTACATCACTGGTAGGAAAATTAATATGTGAGGTCACTGGACACACTGCAGGTCCCAAAGGAGGATCCCAAGGAGGCCCCTGTGAGCTGCAGCCGTCCGGGACCAGGCTGCGTGTCTGATCCCTGGTCAGAGAGATGGCAAGAAGTGCCCAGCTGCTCATTCACAGAACCCACTGCCAATACCGAGAGGCAAAGGGCAGGAGTCCTGAAACCGAGGGTGACTCAGCCACCTGCAAACAAGCCTGAACAAGTGGCTTCCGAACAAAATGACACAAATGGTGCAGACGTGTTGTTTCCTCTTTCTTCCAACAAAGGAAGCTGCAGTGATGGAACGGCAGCTGCCTGCCCACGGAGAATTGTTTGGGGCAGCAAGCATGAGGTATTAGGGGACCCACATGACTGAGCTGTAGGAGAGGGGGCACCTGAAGTGGCCTGTCTGCGGCCATGCACGGACACTGTGGCGGAAGACCGTCACCACCCCCTAGGGATTGGCCGCATGACGTCACTCAGGTATATAATCACTTGACGTCACTGTAGGGTTCAGGGTGCCATATACATGCCTCCAAGAGGGATTAAAGCAGGGGATTGATGGGGAGGAAGGAGAGTGACATTGCCCCGCAGAGCTCACCTGGGTGTGGAGGAAGCTGCAGGGCTCACTCACACACAGACTTGGCTTCAAACTAATGTTGCAGAATTTGTCAGTGACAAATAGGGGCCCTGACGTGACACGTCAGGCCTCTCTCATGAAATGGCGTGAGCACTTTATAAAGTGCCTAGTCCCCTTTGCGGATGACTTAGTGAGACATTAAGCCCCCGAGACATTTCTCCTATGTGGTCCCATGCTTCCGGAAATGGTGGTGCTTGTGCAGCAAAGCTGCCCGTGGTCGTGCTGAGATGGTGACTTCTTTAGGACACTTTATGGGAGCAGCAGGTGCACCGGCTGGCCCAGGACCTGCATTTCCACCAGGGCTCTCGGTGAGCCTCATGGAGGCGGTTTAGAGGCCACCCTTGGTGAAACAGCCCTGGAACCCAGGAGTCGCAGTGGATTCGACAGGTCTTGGGGGACATGTCACAGGTGGGGCAGCCCAGTGGCCAGGGTGTTTCAAAGGGCGTGTGCGTGTGCGGGGCGTGTGGGAGCAAGGTCGGACTGAGGAAGGCCATGAGCCCTCGGGGGGCCCAGGGCACCAGGAGTTGGTGTCCAGGCTGAGCGAGGGGTGCGCCGTGCTGATCACTCTAGGGATGTAGCAGGTCCCGGAGGGAGGTGTGAGCTCGGGCAAGGTGGTCTCCTCATGGGGGTGATTCCGATGAGCTGACAGCAAGGGCTGAATTCAGGCAGCACCCCCAAAGCAGGGAGACCAACACCTCCCTCCTGGGCGGCACGTCGGCACCCCTCGAGCCCACTGGGGCCTCTTTCCTTCCCCTAGCTTCCTTTAGACTCCTATTTTCTTCATCTAAAATATAACCCTCTCTCTTTTTCTTCCAGGCTTCTCTGTCCCCTCTTCCTCTCCTGATCATCTGCAAGGCAACCTCCTTGTTTCTCCCATGACGTCCTCGAGGCATGAGTGATGTGTAAATTCTTAATTGCCAGCATCACGATTATGTGTTGCTTTGAGCACAGGGTGGTCCCGTCTTCTTAAGCAGAGCTTTTGCTCGTGAGGGACTGGACCTGAGCTCCACACTAGGAAATGGCATCCGGCCCCTTTAAGATAGAGCCCAGAGCAGAGGTTTCCAGAAAAGCTGTGGGACATGGGCTGACCGGGGCACATTCCCGCGGAGGTGAGCGGAAGGTGAAGTGGGGACCTTGTGAATGTGTCTCTGACTCGTTGAGGTCCCGGGACACTGCGTTGGCACCTCTGCTTGATGAGTCACCTTATGATAAATCCAGCTTGAGTCACTGGCAGAAATAACGAAATGAAGCATATGTGGATTCAATTAAGCCCAGGGAACCCTGATGGGCATGTTCAGGAGACGCTGAGAACTAATAAATCAGGCATGCCAAAGAGGGAAACGGGAGCTGAGGGCAGATTAGAGGCAGGAATTTGTGTCGGGAATGAGCACTTCCCGTGGTGAGTGGTCCCACAGCGCACATAATGGGCCCCCTCGGGCACCCCCAGCTCCCCAGCACGTGTGGTGTGGGCCACACTCCTGGCCTGGAAACACCGGGAAGGAGAGGCGGGCCCCACTGGCAGCACCGTGAAGGCGCAGTTACCACGCGGCGTGTGTTCTGTGGATGGGGCAGCAGGGGTGCCTCCTGTCACACCCTTCCCTCACAACAGGACCAGGACAGGTGTCGTGACCCTTGCAGGGCGCGAGCTGCCCACCCCGTGGAAATGGGGAATTACAACCCCCTGCAGTCGACAGTGATACAGGCTGCTTTGTGGCCGCAGTAAGCCTTGGTCCAAGTCGAGGTCCCATGGGACAGAATACATAACTAAGTTAGTTCTCACAACGTGAGGCAGCACGTAGCATTTGCAGTCTTGTATTATTTTTCTTTTATAAACATGTCCTGAACCCTTGACCGTATCCTAAGGCCAAAGGGATGGAAGTGGCATGTTTGACTTTCATCCAGATCAGCTCTTGTATGGAATGGGTGCCCAGCGACGGTGTGCGTGGTGATGTGATCATCACAGAACTAACATATCTTAATGATCAGTTTGCACACACCCTGTGACAAAGCGATGTTGCTTGAGGTGTGATCATAGCCACGGAGAAACAGTCAGCCACCACCAGGGCTCAACAAGAGAACATCACTTGAAAGGCCAGAAGTCTCCACAGGTGACTGTGTGGCTGATGCACAGATTTTCACCAGGTTTAAGATGAAAAGAAACAAGAAAAAAGAATGTGGGGGGTGTATGTGGACATGTGTGTGCACACATGTATGTAGGTCCCTGTGTATAGATAGGCGTGTAAGCACCTGTGTGCAGGTGCTTGCGCATGAATGTGCATGCAGGTATATATGGGGCTGTACACAGGTATATCCATGTGCATGCTTGTGTGTGCATGAATACTGGTGTGTGTATGAGAGTATGCACAATGTTTTCAGGGGCATACACTAGGGTGTTCATGTGTGTGTGTGCATGCATGCATGTGCACACTGTGCACAAGAGCATACACAGGTGTGTTCATGTGTGTGCCTGGGATGTGAACAGGTGTATATGGGAGTGTGCATGATGTGTACAGGGGTATACATGGGTGTGTGCAGGTGTGTGCATGAGTGCATGTGCATGGGGTATGCGTGCATGTGCACATGTGTGTGCAGGGGTATGCCTGCCTTTCCTGTGGCTTCCAAAATGCCCTTAAACACAAAGTTCACAAACTCACAGAAAGCTGTGGTCACACTCACAATGCTTTAAAAATCTTTTGTGATTTTCTCCGTTTCCAACCCCATGTTGCATGTTGGCTATGAGATAACAGGAAAGGTTAAGTCTGCTGTGGCCCCTGAGTGTGGAGAGCCAAGGCTTCCATGCCAAAGTAACAAGATTAATACCTTTTTGACAGAATTTAATAATATGGTTTTATAATATTTAATTTTGTTCAGAAAATATCTCTCAGTAGGAAGCCTTTTTTCCTTTACTTACCTAAACATTATTACTTTAAAACAATTTCCTGGCACAAAGAATTTATTATGTAGACTTGTGATCTGATTCTTATAGACCTTTGGGGGAGGGATGGATTAACTTCAAGTTAATTTGGACATTCAACCAATTCTGACAAGCTGAGTCGTCAGCCTACTGCAAATAAGGGTAGTTACATCTGGATTTATCTTATTTTAAGGACAGTTGACAGAGAGAAACTTTGCTTTTGCCTCAGATAACAAGAGGTCTTTCTATTTCTTGAACTGAAGTTGGACACAATTAGTCACGTCAATTTGTCCTCCTGTGGGTTTCCAAATACGGTTGTCAGCAACAGTCTCACTACGTGACAGCCCTTCTACTAAATGACCTAATTACTCTCTTTAACGCCCCAAACAGTGATTTACCATCCATCAGGAAATTCCTAGTGGAGTCTTCCTGCTAATATCTTGGTGGTAAAACCAGTGAAAATAAATTGGTTCTGTTGCAAAGTATTCTGACGAGGCTGGGGTTGACTCTATGTACAAAGACAAAGGAGGGGAGGGATTCAACTTTCCCCAAATGGGGATGTTAGCAGATCAAACAGCCTTTCATCATTATTTAAAAGTGATTTCTTTAGAATTCTCTAGACGGACTCTCCTTGGGATCATTACACTGGCGAGAAAGAAGCCCCAGATTCTCAATGGCAAGTGCCCCCCTCCCACTCGCCCCGCACAGTGCCTCCCAGCCCCCACAGTGGCTCTTGGCTCAGGAACCCCCATAGCCCCCTCCCCAGGGTGGACAGGGAACTGCAGGGGGAGCCCAAGGCTGAAGCTCTGGGCTGGTTTGCCAGCTGCTGGAGACTATTCTCAGTAGGGCCTACATGTGACATTCCTTCCCCAGCTGTCTTTCCTCCCAAAGTGCTTGTCAACTATATGGCCCCACTGCAGAGGCCCAGATGTGGGTGTTGGGAGCAGAGGCTCCTGTGAAGAGGTCGGAGCTGGGGAGAAAAGGTAAGAGAGAGGCCAGTCGGGTTCCAGGCAACAAGGCTTGCCACCACACTTCTAGAAAAAGCTTTCTAGCCTAGGTAACTGTCCATTAAAGTTAGCTTACAGTGAACTGTTCTTCCTAGGGGCCCAGCACTGTGCTGAAGATTTGCCTGCATTTTCTTGTTCAACCTCAAAAGCCCTTTGAGGGGAGCTCCATGAATTAGGTCCTATTAGACCCACATTTAACAGGAGGGGCCCTCAGGACCTATCACACAAGCAGTAAGTGACAGGACCAGCTCTCATCTCAAGAACAAAATAAATATGGAAAGCAAAAGAATAAATGCATGAAGTGATCTCTGAATTGAATCTCCAGCCTTTTGAGGGGGTCCCTGCAATGTGGTGTAATGGACGCAGTGATGCATTACCTGGAACCCCCTCTCCTGTGGGTGGCAGGAGGCTGGGCCTTGAAAGCTCACCTTCCACATGAAGTGTCCTCAGCTGGAGGAGCTGCCCCACATGGGTTGGGGTAACTCTACAGCCCATTCCAATCCAGGGTTCTCTGAGGACTGGCTGAAGCCCATGCTGCGGTGACTCCACACATTACCTGCTCTTTGCTTGTTCTGTTCCCATAGACCTGCATACGGGTTTCTGTCTCACATTGTGTTGCTGGAGAACCTGGTATTAAAGGTGATATGAGGGGTGGATGTGAGCACAGACTCAAATGGGATTGATTTTTGGAGCTGAGCCACTCACTGGCCAGCCAGAGACGAGATCCATGCCTTGGTGCTGGGTGAAGTGCTGGAAGCCCCAGCCTGCCGTGGGGCACATAGGTCGAGCTTCTGTGGGTGTGAAGAGAGAGGAGGTATCAGTGGAAGGGGGCCATCAGAGCAATAGCTCAGGCATCTGAGAAGTTCCGGAGAAGTGATTCCAAGGATCATAGAACTGAATGGATCCTGTTGGGAGTTACGGAGGAGAAAGATTGTTATATTAGGGACAGGGACCGTGAGCTTCTAGATGGACATATGGCAGTGAGCACAAAGTGTAAAGACCTTTGTTTCACATATTAATTCCCACCAAAAATTGCCTCTCATGGAAGAGGCACTTAAACCTAAAGTATACACTAAACTTCCACCACACGATATCAGCCAGCCTCTCTTGTTGGTCACCACACTGTTGGCCCAATGGCACGTGAATGGGACAGTAATGGTGGCAGGGGTGGAAGCCACCCCTGTGCCCCTGGCTTGGGGCCTTCTCCCCAAGGCTGAGATAGCTTCCAGCCAGCATGCCAGTGGCCGGACACCCAACTTACCAGCAACAGACATCAACCCTGTCCCCACCCAGCACCACGTCTTGTGGAGACTTGCCAGCCACTCCATGGACAATGGAAAGGGACAGCGATTCATCTGGACTAGAACTAACACATACTCCAAGTCTAGGAAGGCCTTCACGCCTGGAGGCTAACAAAAGATTTGATTCCCTGATACAGTACATGGCATAGCATGTCCTTGGATGAAAGCACCCACCTTTACCAAAGAAGTCATGGCAGTTAGCACAAGACTGTGGCAGACACTGGTCCTTTCCAGAAGTCATCAACCACAGGGAATCTGGAATGCAGGTGATTCACTGGAGCATCTCTTGGTACTCTGCCCAGCTTTGATGGTAAATGGATAAGTGTAGCAGCTACAGCCTAAGAGGAACATAATGACCAGAAATGAGGATCTGGTTTTCCTCCAATAGTGAGCAGGGGTGCTAGCCAAGGGCAGAGGTTAAGTGAGCAATGTCTGTAGCAGCCTCAAGATGGCTACAGGAGCAGGGCCTGTAGTCCTGTAACTTTTCTGGTCTCAGTTGGACCAAGAATAGAGAGACTCACTCAAAGACAGGGAGCTGTTCCCATGCACGGTAACCGGTATATGAAATAAGCATGTTTGAGACACACAAGCAGCACATTGCAGCGAGCACTGTGGGGCACCACCCACACCCATATTCCCCTTCCCTGTGAGGCCTGGTCCTCCCTCCTGGCCGCTAGACCTACTGGCCCCTGGGGGCTCACAGCTGAGTGATTCCCAGGGAACTTCCATCAGCTGAATGAGATGCCCCACTAGGATCATGCCCCTCCAGTCTGGGCATAGCTCACATCCGGTGACTGTTTCAGCATGGATGCCCTCTTCTCTGGATTAGGGGCAACTCTGAAGGCCCATCTCAGACTCAGAACCCCCTATGGATTATGTAAAGTCTCTGTTGCTTGTGCCCAATAACCCAACTTTCTGCCCATTTGTGCTTCTCTCTGCTCTTAAGAGTTCCTACTGAGAGAGCCCCCCTCCCTAAAACTTTTGCAGACTAATCTCTATCTTGGGTTCTATTGCTTAGTGAACCTGTCTTGGCACAATGATTTGAATGGCATTCAAAAAATCAGAAACATCATTTCTAGAATTGTACTTATTTTTTTCTTATTCACGTTAGGCAAACTTTAAAATTCTTCACCCCATCTTTGATCAGATACCTAATCAGCAAATCTGAGCAGAGAAGTTCCTGGCCCCAAAGACTCTTTCTTTCCAGGGGAACTCTCCATCTGCCCCCAAAACTCCACCAGACAGACTCTTGGACAGACTCTTGTCTTATTCTCTGTGATGCTGAGACTGGAAATAATCAATATTGACACAGTGTAGATTCATTATTCATTCACCAAGTCAAGACAGTAAAGATGTTGACTATAGCTAAGGAATAACTGAGGGGAGGACTGGCATAGATTCTAGACAGGCAATTCCTTCCTCCTGGGAAGGCACAAACAGTAAGTCACCACCAATGACATCCATTTGCTTATTAACATAGTCACACCATGTTCTTATCACAATACAGCTATGTTGTCAATGGCAATGTCAGATAATACTACCAATAATATTACTAACGTGATTTAAAGCTTAGAAGACCCAATGTTGAGGAGCATTGTATTGTTAATAAAAGACTTTAAAATTATTATCTTCATGGTTTTCAAAGCATAACACTGAATGTCCTAGGAGTTTTGTGGCACTGTCCTGGGGCTTGGGGATAAAGGGTCCATATGGCAGGATTCTAAGAGTCCCACCCTGCTTCACCCTAAGTGGACCTGCTGCTGTCAGCTTTATGGGTTCCACTATCCTTATGAGACTTCCTCTGAGGAGTGTGGACTCCAACTCTGTGGCTCCAACTTTTTTGATTTGCTCAGAGGCTAAGGACAGAAATCACAACCTGCTGGTCTCGGAATAGCAGCCTTTTTGTCTGAAGTGCCTTCTGTCCCCCAAATGGCTTCTTGACATTGTCCTTAGAGTAGTTTTCCAGTGAACTTAAGTGATGACCTTGCCAAAAATCTTTCAGGATATCATTGTACTGTGAGCTTTTATGTGACCATTATCTCCCTAATGGTGTTTTCTGAGCACGTGTCCCCTACATAGCTGAAAACAGAAGAAACAGCCAGCCGGGTGAGTGAGGACAATGCAGCAAAGTGTGACATTGATAAGTATTTTTAAGGCAGTATTAGCCTTATATAATGTCCTATTACTCAAATCAGACCATTTTTATTTTTAAATTTATTTATTTTAGATAGAGAGAGGGAGAATGGGTGTGCATGAGTTGGGGGAGGAGCAGAGGGAGACAGAAAATCTCAAGCAGGCTCCACACTGAGCACAGAGCCCAACTCAGGGCTTGATGTCACAACCTTGAGATTATGATCTGAGCTGAAACCAAGTGTCAGATGCTTAACTGACTAAGCCACCCAGGTGCCCCTATTTTTATTTTTAATGGGAAAGATCACATGCATCTAAGATAATTCCATCACTGGGTAGTTTTTATCAGTGATGATTGATTAGCAGTGGTTATGTTTTTTATTTATTTATTTTTTTTTGAATTTTTTTTTAAAGATTTTATTTATTCATGATAGTCACAGAGAGAGAGAGAGAGAGAGAGAGAGGCAGAGACACAGGCAGAGGGAGAAGCAGGCTCCATGCACCGGGAGCCCGACGTGGGATTCGATCCTGGGTCTCCAGGATCGCGCCCTGGGCCAAAGGCAGGCGCCAAACCGCTGCGCCACCCAGGGATCCCTGATTAGCAGTGGTTATGATCTCAGTAAGACCAGTCACCTTTGAGAACATAAATGCTATTTGTTTGTGATATTAATAATAGTACTAAAGCATCAATCACTTATTTAGTGCTTACTATATGCCAGGCACTGTTTGAACTGCTTTGTTAAATAACTCATTTAATCCTCATGACAACTTTTTGAGATGAGTACTATTAACAACTCAACATTATAGGAGGCAAAATCATGGCCCAGAAGTGAAGTTGTTTGCCTACAGCCACGTTGGTAGGAAGTGTAGGAAGCCTGCCATCGATCCAGATACATGACTAGACTCTTCTTGCCATCATAGTGCGGCAAACAGCTCTACTAATATTTAGTGGTCCATTTGTTTTTATCTGAAGAACAAGGAATTCCAGAATAAAAAAAGAATGGTTGTCTCTCTGGTTTAACTATTTGCGCATCTCTTTTGAGAGCAGAAGAATATGTTTTATAAAGATCAAGTTTCAGAACTTGCTTCTGTTGTGATGTTGAAGCCATGCGGTCTGCGTCTTTCCCATGGGCAGAGTGCCTGGCACAGGATGGATGCTTTATAATCCTGTATAAATGATTTAATTCAGTCGGAGAAGAAGTTCCTAGGATTCACAGGGAACAACTTCATGGATGAGTGATGTGAGCTCTTAAATAAATAAATATGATTGTATTGATCCAAGGCTTCCCTTAGGAAAGGCCTGAGTTCTTCATAAAGATTTATTCAGCCATCATGTACTACAAAGATTACCACCCCCTTTTGAAGTTTCCTATAGTAATTGTAAGCCTGCTGTAGGATATCCTAAGGGCAGTTCACCAAATGTGAATTGAAAGTTAACACAGCCTAGTGGGAGGGATGCTCCTCCTGGCTATGGTGTAATGGCTAGTTTTGGACCATCCTCCCACTAACAGCAACTACAAAATCTCTGGTCAGGCATCAGGAAGCTGTGGGGACAGCCAAGACTGGGGAACCAAGAACTTCAAAGAAGAAAAATGAACTGAGGTGTGCTCTACATCCCTATCACTATTTCTTCCCAGAAAATTTGCTAATTCTAGACAAGAAGTTAAGCATTGTGGCAGTTAGGTCCTTCAGGAAGCAGTCACTGAAACAAAATTAGAAGCGTGAGGAATTTTTTGAGGATAATATCCATGAACTAGAAAAGAGAAAGGAAGCTGAATGGGGCCATGATGCATATCTGACTCCCACGAAGGAAAAAGGGAAAGGAGGAAGGATTTGGCTAAGGACAACCAAGGGCATGCAAACCTGACAAAGATTTGGAGAACCCAATAGGGAGCACCAGAGCCATGATTGGCCATTCGAGGAATCCCACCCTAGACTTCTAAGGGAGAGCGTAAGGTGATATAAAATGTGAGGTGGTTCCTGATGACACTGAGCTAGCAGCTGCAGCTGAATGCACTCATTCTAGGTGAATGGGAAGTTCTTTCCTGAAGGGCAGTCTGAGTAGCATACCTCAAAGCCTGCCACAGAGGCTGTGTAGAAACATATCACAAATGTGTAACTGGAGTCCCAGAGGATGCGAAGGAAAGAACAAAAGCAGAAGCAGGACTTAGAGATACTGGCCAAGAATTTTCTGAAATTGATGAAAGACAACAAATCACAAATTCAAGCCCTGAAAAAAATGTAGCAGGACAAAAATGAAGACAGCCACACTAAACATATATGATAAATATATCATAGTCCAACTGCTAAAAAATTTGGGACAAAAAAAAATCTTAATAGAAGGCAGAGAAAATAAGCATAACTTTCAAATAAGCAACATTAATAAACTGATGACTTTTCAACAGAAATGATGGAACCTGGAAGGCGATGGAATGGCATCTTGAAAGTGGGATGTGGTAACACCCTATCTCTGGATTCAGGGGGTGATTACACAGATCTGGGAACTTGGTAAAATGTACTGAATGTATTTTATGTATGTGATACTTTAATCAAAGGGCTGCTCTGGCTCCTGTGTATAGACTGGCTTGTGAAAAAGAAAGCATAGAGGATGGGAATCACGTAGGAGGTTATTGTGAAAGTGTAGGTAGACTCCAGTGATTGTAGGAATAAAAAGGAGAGAAGTGAGAAAAGGAGGTGTGGCAGGACAGTTTCCAGCTAGCTGGATGTAGTGTGAGGGAAGAGTGAAATGAAGGACAACTCCTGGAGTTTGGGCTTCAGCCACGGGATGGAGGGTGGAGAAGTTTGTGTGGAAAGTAAAAAGACGCCATTTTTGACATGGTTTGTTTCAAATAGGCAACTGTTTGACACCCAGGTAGAGATGGGTTATCAGTTTAGGTATCATCATTGTTTTGATAACCTTTAATTTCTATTTAATTATACATATATGCAGATACATGTAGTATGTAATTTTTATAAATGAAAAAAGGGATGATCAGGGGGCCCCTAGGTGGCTCAGTGGTTGAGCATCTGCCTTTGGCTCAGGGCATGATCCCAGAGTCCTGGGATCAAGTCCCACATCAGACTCCTGATGCTGTTAGCTGTATTTTTCAAACACTTTTAAATCATCATTTATGATAATTTGTTGAGGTAATGAGCTGTGTTGATAGTCTTCCTTATATTGATCTATTCTTGTATTCTCTTAATACAATTCTAATATTTTATTTATAATTTCTGCATTTATGTTTTTAAGTGAGATTAACCCATAATTTTTTGTACTATATATTTTTAAAGATTTTATTTATTTATTTATTTATTTATTTATTTATTTATTTATTTATTTATTTATTTAAGATAGAGAGAATTTGAGAGAGCACAAGCAGTGTAGAAGGAGAAGGAAACTCCCTGCTGAGCAGGAAGCCTGATGTGGATTCTATCCCTGGACCCTGGGATCATGACCTGAGCTGAAGGCAGATGTTCTATAGACTGAGCCATCCAGGTGCCCCTTTTTATTGGGTTTTCCTGTTAAAAGTTGTATTGACTTTATAAAATGAGTTGTCTATGTCCTAAAATAGTTTAAGCAATGTTAATGTCATACATTGGTCAAATCTTGATTCAACTCTTTAAGTTAGTTTGTTATTGAGTCTTAGTCCTGTAATGAAAATATGACCTGGATTCTGTTAAGATGAAATTATAACCATTGGTACAAAGATGATGGATAACTTAATGTCCTCTTTCTTAAATTATGCCCAAGTCTTGCAGTGGGGGTGTGCCTTATTAAAAATCATAATCAACTTCATAAGCCATTTCTTCGACCACTGTACATTTTTCATGTGTGGTGGAGAGCAGGGGACAGAGCACCTGGTCAGAAGCCAGTGGACATTCCCTGTCATGATGTGCTGGGCTTCAGCTCTTGTCCCACAGAGTGAGATGGAATGAGAAAGCTACCTTACACACCCCTCCTGAGAGCCACAGGAGGGAACGCACAAATGAATGTGAACTGTCCCCAGACACCAGCCAAAAGCCAAGCAGGACTCAGATCCAGGGAAGCTTATTTGTTTAAATGAGACCTGGCCCCCCCAGGACAACTGCTGTGAGGGTAGCCACTTGTTTGCAACCCAGGTGTTTGTTTATCTCTGCTGGGAGTTTCCAACATCCTGTAAGTCTTCCCTGATGGTGATGTGCACAAGACATGTAAACAGGGAGAAAAGAAGGAGCATTTCTCATTATTGCTGTTCTGTGTCCAATATCTGCAGGATTTTTTTTTAAGGTGGCTTTAAATCTGAAGGTCAGCTTCACAGCAATAGTCTTATGAAAACGTCCCAGGATGCCTTGGGGGCTCAGCGGTTGAACATCTACCTTCGGCTCAGGTAGTGATCCCAGGGTCCTGGGATCAAGTCCCACTTTGGGCTCCCCATTGGGAGCCTGCTTCTCCCTCTGTCTGTGTCTCTGCCTCTCTCTGTGTGTGTCTCATGAAGAAAGAAAGAAAGAAAGAAAGAAAGAGAAGAGAGAAAGAGAGAAAGAGAGAAAGAGAGAAAGAGAGAAAGAAAGAAAGAAAGAAAGAAAGAAAGAAAGAAAGAAAGAAAGAAAGAAAGGAAGAATATATTCCCTAGTCTGCATGATACAATTGCAGCTATTTCTGTCTTAGCCCTGCCCTGTGTTTTAAGTGCTCTGGATCTCATCTTCCAATGCGACAGCATACGGGCAAGCATTCTGTAGAATTGTGGTGAGTTGCACCACTTCAGTTGCATGTGCAGTGCACCGGGATGACTCCCACTAACAGCACATTTCAATTCCACTCCATCTCACACTTGCCCAGCCTGGTCAGGGTCAAGGTTGGCATTCAGAAAAGGGCTCGCTCATGCCTGGCTTTCAGATGTTTCTGTTGGGGTCACAAGTTGATGGAGAGGCTTTCTTGAGAAAGTTCACATATAATTGTAATGAGTGATTTGCTCTTAAAATTGGATACAAAGAGGGGATCCTGATGAGTTGCTAATGGTTAAGTCTTGCCCTTGCTAAGGCATGGAAGTGTAATGACTCTGTAAATAGCAGACACAGAAATGCTGGAAAGAGGGGAGGAAATCTATAATAGTGGGCCTGTGTCACTGAGCTGTCCTGACTTTCCTTCTACAGGAAACACAGTCTGAGGTCATATGGTCGGAAGATGATGTGGAGCATTGGCATGGAGGCATGTAATTAAGATCTGTGTCTGTTTATATTAAAACAGGTTTTCTTTGTAGGTGGAATCTAAAAGCAGAATTTAAATTTAATCTACAAGCACAATCCTCTGTATCATGAATGATGGCCTGGCTGGCCTTTCTCTGCTCCATCACCACCCACCCATAGCCTTCCAGAGTGTTGCTGCTCAAGCTCAATGGGTGGTGGGTGTGAAGTCCTGTCAGGCTGGATCCAATTTTCTATTCATTGAATCTTATTTATAATTGTGTCAATTGAATGACTTATGGGATCAAAAACTCAAAAGTATGTCATCTCTGTGTCACTGAAGATGGTCACGTGACATAAAATGAGGTAGATGAGCTGGATTTATTCTTAGTTACCATGTCCTCACTGCTAGTAGAAACATGGACAATTCAGTAAACTCAGAAAACCACAGACACTGTGCAGATATTTGATTTGCAAAAAGGTGATGGGCCATAGGACTACATTTTTTAAAGTCGGTAGTTGGGTCATTTTGGAAATATGTATTCCTATCATGCCCGTACAGTGAAGCCTAACCCTGGCAACATACAACACTCCAACGGCAGGCCAGCGTCGTAAGGCCACACTGCTGGGACTGGTGGTGGTCTTGACAAGGACTCTGTGAAGGACTCACACATTCTATTCTGGCTTCTTTATCTATCTGCACCATCAGACTGTGAGACCCAAGCCTCTCTGGATTTCCACTGAAGCATGTCTGCTGGGCCCCAAAACCTTCTCCTGACCCTTATGTATGTTCTGTTTCCTCAGAGACTGGGTAGGAAATGCAGTTAGAGGTTTCCAATGAAATAATTCACAAAAGGGTTTAATGTATTTCTTCCCATGTGGTCTCACACTTGTAGAAAAAGCTTCTAGAAATATCTAAATAATATCGATTATGGGAACTGTTGAAACCCTGATTGCCTGGTAAGGTACTTTGGAGTTTGGTCTCTACCCACATCCATCACTCCTGGGAGTCAGTGACCTGTCCACTGCTGTATAAGACCCTGGGCTTCAGGGACAGGTGAACACAGGGGTCAGTTCTGTGAGCATGGCCAGTTATGGCAGGAAGGGTGTCAGTTTTAGACACCCTCCACCCACACTCCTGAGTCTTCCCATCTACAAATCTGTGGGTAATGCCCCCCCCCCCAACTAGCAAAGCAAACACACCATGATTATGCTTCATTCTTCAATCTCTCTACTCAAAGAAATGTGCAAGGAACTGACCACCGCTTACATCATGGCCTTGCCTGGATATCTTTGCATTGGAAGAGGGTCATAGGAAAAAGAAAGATTCAGCAACAACCCCTGAGAAGGAGGAGTGGGAGACCCAGTCCTACCTGCCTTGCTCAAGACCTACTTTAAGCCGCTTGGGTCTAGAAAACTGAGTGCTCATAGAAACTCACCCACAAAATGCTCACAAAAAGCCATGTGTTTTGGAGGGTTAAAAGAATGTCTGATTAAGGGGACTGAGGGGGTGAGGGGGGCAAAGCAGGTAACAGAGAACAATGGGTTTCCCTGAAGCATTTGTTACACTTACTTACCTTCCTTTGGAACTTCCCTTTTTTGAGGTTCCACCACAGCACTCTGGGTGTGTCCCGCCCTCCTTTAGGCCCACCCCTCAGAGGCCGATGCTCCCCTGGGCTCCTTGCTCTCCTCTCTCCCCATCCCCTGCCTAGGGATGCTCATTTATTCTGGGGCATCAGGTCTCCGGTGCCCCTGCCTCTGTCCTGGACCCTTCAGGCTGTGCTTATCATTCGGAACCACTTTGTAGTTCCCAATCCTGGGGCTTCACGAATCCAAACCTTCTGTGCTCCTCGTGACCTCCTGCCTCTTGTTTTTGCCTGAAGTGGACATCTTTTGAAGCTAAGCCCAGCCTTCACCACCTTGGGATATTTCCAAACAGCCTTAGGCTGTGTGCTGTCCATGGAGTCATGTGGTTTAGCTTCATAATCCCAAAGATCCCCATTCCACTGAGTGGCAGTACATGGCAGGGCTCTACAATGAGGAGGAAGGGGTTTTATCAAACACACAAGAGAAAAAAAAATAAAAATAAAAATAAAACAAAACAAAACAAAACAAAACAAAAAAACACACAAGAGCTTATAATCCCAGTGAGAATCCATCCATGTGAGAAGCTGTTGTCTCGTTCAAATGCTGCTTCTTTGCTCACAATACGTTCTGGAAATCTTTCTATGATTCCGGCTTCGGTGCAGAGCATGTTCTTTTTTATTTTTTTAAGATTTTTAAATTTATTTATCCATGAGAGACAGAGAGAGAGAGAGAAAGAGAGGCAGAGACACAGGCAGAGGGAGAAGCAGGCTCCATGCAGGGAGACTGACGTGGGACTTGATCCCAGGTCTCCAGGATCACACCTGGGCTGAAGGAGGTGCTAAACCCCTGAGCCCCCCGGGCTGCCCACAGAACATGCTCTTATGACTGTCTTCATGGTGGCAAATATCAAGCCCAGGTTTGACTTTGGGAAATAGTGGACCATCATCAGGAGACCTGCCAGCGGCAGACCTGGTGACTTTGTTGGGTTAAATGTTGGGTGTGACTGTGAACTGTGTCTCTGAAGATGAGACTTCCCCAAGTCTTCTGAGCCATCTCTGTTGTTAAACATCGAGGAACTCTGGGCTGAAGCCCTTCCTGCCTGTGAAGTTACCTTAGGACTTGGTCTGTCTGTCACTAGAGGAAAGGTGGGATGTCCTGGGGGCCTGGGGACTTGTGATGGATCCAACGAGACATTCTGTACTCCCCTTCTCAGGAAGAGGGGAGGCAGCCCCCACCTTTGCCCCTTGCCCCTCCAGGGAAGAAACATGGACCCCAGGAGGAGTTTGGCCCCATCATGAGAGCATTCTTCTCCTACCAGGCCTGGAGCAACTCAGGTGCCGAAACCAGGCTGGGAAGCACTGTGTCTTCAGATGCTGAGGTGACAGAGGTCCTTGCCCCAACTGATGTGTGTGTGGTGTAGAGGCAGCCTCAGATGATCAGAGCCCCTTGGCCCTGCTTGCTGGTGATTGCAGGCATGTGGTTTACCCCCTCTGAGCCTCTCTGTGCACCAGTTGCCTTCTGTTACCCTTGGATCCCTTGTCCTGTATGCCCAGCTGTGGTCTACATCCCAGGGAACCCCACTACCTGGGGTCTTGGCCCTCTGGCCCCTGGAGTGTAGCCAGGGCTCGGCAGAACTGGAGAATGGGATGATGGCATGAGGAAGGCGGAGGCTGGAACATGCCATCCCATCTGCTTCCATGGCTCACCGAGCTCCCCTTCCTGGCAGCCAACCCTGACTCTGGTCTCTCCGCTGTGCCTGCTGTGGTTCATCTTATCTCAGGGTGGCTGCTCAGCTGCCATTCACGTTCTGGAAGCGTGCACAAGCGGCTTTCTGTGTTCATGTTGTTATTGTTGAAACACCTAGAATACTGCAATTTTTCTGATTTGATGTCTTGTGAGCAGAGTGGAAAACAGAGCTGTCCTGCTCCCACAATTTTTAAAGAGACCCCCGAATGCATTTGCAGAGTGGGAACCGGCATCAAGTACAAACCCAGAGAAACCACAGGGGTCGCCCCCATCGATCAAGAGAGACCCATGGCTGCATCATGTATTCTGAGCATCAGCAGCAGCACTGGGTGAGGATGTGGAAGGTGGGGTCAATGTGCTTGGTATTTTTGAGAATTCAGAACCCTGGCCCAGGTGCACAGAGGGACCTCAGCCTTTCTTCTAAGTTCACCGTCCCCTCCCACCCCTGCCTCTCCTTTCTGGACGGGCTCCTATTGGCCTGTGGTAGGACGTGCTGAGGACCAGCAGATGATGAGCATCTCTCGGCACCCTGAGTTCGCTGGGTGGTTCATGGACCTCCTGGCGGAGGCCTTGCCTGTGGAATGCAGGCACTCATCTTACGAGCCTCCATGTGTGTCTCTTTCTCCTTTTCTTCTCTTTCTGTCCCTCCCTGCTCCTCTCCTCCTTCCTCCCCTCCTCTCCCGTGACCTCCACATTCCAAACCAGCACCAAACGCGACAAGGACTAACAGGACTGCCGTTTCCGCAGCCCTCTCTCAAAGTGGGGGCGAGGGCATGTCTGAAATTCCCTGTCTGCTAACAAAGGGAAAGGTAGTAAAAGCTCTTCTCTTTCAAGAAACCTGGCGGCCGCCCGTCCTCCTCCTGTCTTAGACATCCCAAACAAAACCAGCAGATCCAGCGCCGTCCATAAAATACGCACTCCCTAATTGCTAATGTTTCCTTTTTGATAACTAAAAAGACTGTGCACATTAAATAAAAGGAGATTTAATTTCTAGTTTAAATACAGCTGCTGTGATTCTTATGCACCACACAGCTGTTCTGAGGCTGGCACGGGGCCACGGCGCAGAGGCTCCATCACGTCTGTCTTCATTGTCTTTCTGACACACGCACACAGAGCATCATGGAGTGTTTGGGAAACATTGTTATTCATTTGCAGGTCTGCACTGCATAACAGAGGGACGAGCCTTGCCGGCCCCACACCTCTGAGCTCTTGGCACCTGCCAGACCGATTCTCCCTCTGGCTGCCTTCTTTCTGCAGAGGAAAATACGTGGTTTCACCACCTCTTTTCCCGTTCCAGGCAGGGACAGACCCATAGACCACAATATTTCTTAGGCTTGCTAAAAAAAAGAAAAAAAGAAAAAAAATTTACAGAAAAGGACTGATCACATGTTTTTATTTTGAAAACCACAAGAGCAAAATTTCGGGTTGGAGTCTTAAAGGGATGCCATCAATCTGTGGCTGTGTCCTGGGGGTGGAGAGGAAAAGAAATTGCTGCCAAATGGTGTGTCATTCTCGATCCATTTCAGAGTGAAAATAATCCTAGACGATACAGGAAAAATTAGAAAGATTAAAGTCTTCAAGGACATTCTGACCACTTGCTTTAATTTAGGAGCTGTCCTCTGGGAGGACTGGAACGGCTCCTGCTCGCACACAGTGGAGAAAGACAGTTGCCATCAGGTTCCCGAGGCAGGAGCCCCTGCTGCCCAGGCCTGATGTCTGGAGGCTCTTCCTGTGGGGATTCGCCCTTGGCAGCACCCGGCAGCTGCACTGGGCCCACAGGGCTCTCTGCCTCCCACCGCGGTCCCACCCCTTGCCCTGGGGGGCAGCTCCCAGGCCCCAGGGCCACCCTCCTACCCCACCCTCTGCACACACGGTCGGGCTGGGGTGGGTCTCCCTGCCTCCCAGGACACCAGTGGGCCTTCTCAGAGCCTGCTGGGCAGGGGAGCAGAGAGTCGTGGTCTGAGAAGGAACCAAGAGGACTGCCCCGTCCAGTTAGCATCCACCCTGGCCCCACACCCTGTGAGTAAGGTCCTCAGCCCCATCGACTCACTGCAGGCCAGCATCCCAGTGTCCAGGGGTGGCTGTAACCATGGGCCACAGACAGGGTGCTCTAAAGACCAGGTTATCTTCTCACGTCCTGGAGGCCAGGATGCCGAGATGACAGTGTGGACAGGGCCAGCTCCTCCCCGGTGTGGACAGCTGTCTTCACCCCGGATCCTTATCCGGTCGTCCCCCTGGGTGTTTTGTGTCCTGACCCCCTCCTCTTATAAGGACACCCATCAGATTGGACCAGGACCCCCCCTTCTGACCTCACTTTACCTAAATCACCTCTTTAAAGGTCCCAACACCATCTCCTTCTGAGTTCTGGGTTAGGACTTCACCTGACCTCATGAATGTGGGGACTCAGCCCAGCCCAGCCCCTAAGACAAGCTGGGCTCCTGGGGAGCTGAGTGCAGCATGAGCCTCCAGCCAGAGCGTGTGTCCCCTTCACCCAAGAGCAATAAACAACGTCCCTTGTCCCCGGTCATTAGGACACAGCTTCCCTGTCAATGTGACCTGCTTTGCCACTGAACGAACTAACCAGGGCAGGAGGAGAGAAGAGCCCTGGATGTACATGTGCCTTAGACCCAGAGGAGTCTCTCTCGACAACCTCCTGTGCCTTTGGGGAAATGCGGTCTCTCTGTAAAAGGGAGACATGGAGCCAACTTGGAGGCTTTCAGTACCCCACGGTGACCCGAGTCAGGAAGAGACACAGAAGCAGCAAACTGCAGTCCGAGGGCCCTGTCTGGTTCCCAGCTCGTCTTCATAAATATTTATTGGAATACAGCCTCACTGTGCACTTACGTGTTATTTCTCTGCTACGGTGGCAGTGTCGGGACCTGTTACAGAGCCTACAGAGACCACAGAGCCTGCAGGGCCCACGGAGACCACAGTGCACCAGCACGTACCCTTGGCCCCATACAGAAGTGTCTGACCCCCCCACCCTGACCCCCACCTCAGACCCCTGAGATTGGTCAATGCTGGGTTGTTGCTGGGAGGGCGGTGGTCCAGCAGAACCAATGTGCCAAGTGTCAGCGGAATGTGCGTTCATTTGCTGCAACGTGTGATATTTGTGTGGTGAACGCTGACGCTCCGGGGGCCAGAGCCCACCAGCTGTGTGCTCCGGGATTCACAGCCATGCGTGATCTCTCCCCACTCGGCCGTGTTACCAGCGTGTGGACTCGCCACAGACTGTGTGTCTGTTCAGGAGGGGTCTGAGCCCCGCGGCGCCTGCCGGAGACACACAGGGTGAAAGCCAACAGCTGGGGGGTCAGGGTGGGCATACCCTGCCCAGACTCCGAAGCCAGGGCCGCCAACGGGATCGCCTGCTAAATACGATGACCACAGACCCTATTGCCTGTGGCCAAACCTAACCTTTATTTAACTTCTTGTGTCATGAAAAAGCAAAACTTTTTTTAAAATTTAAATTCAATTAGCCAATATAAAGTACATGCTTAGGGGTCCCTGGGTGGCTCAGCGGTTGAGCATCTGCCTTTGGCTCCAGGCGTGATCCCTGGGTCCTGGGATGGAGTCCCACATCGGGCTGCCTGCATGGAGCCTGCTTCTCCCTCTACCTATGTCTCTGCCTCTCTCTGTGTGTCTCTCATGAATAAATAAATAAATAAATAAATAAACCTTAAAAAAAAAAAGTACGTACTTAGTTTTAGATGCGGTGTGCAGCGATTCATCAGCTGTGTACAACATCCAGTGCTCACCCTATCATGTGCCCTCCTTTGTGCCCATCACCCAGTGACCCCATCTCCCCACCCCTCTCCCCTCCAGTGACCCCCAGTCTGTTTCCCAGAGTTAGGAAGACATCAAAAGCTAAACATTGTTAAAAGAATTAATAAACCAAACTTTTTTCTTAATTACAAAATCAGAAACATTTTTAAAAATTGCTAAATAGAGTGACCATTACAATTTAAGTCCTGGCCCCACAGCTGTCTTTGGGGGAAGAGCAGCCACAGAAAGCAGGCTGGGGGGCCAGGGTGGGTGGGGTTTTGAGCTGTCCTTCTGCTTCTGTTGTGTGCTGAGGGGTCAGGGCCTGGTGCCCCAATGTGGTCGCTGCACCCAGAAGGATGGAGATGGGAGGGTGCATACAAAGGTGACAAAGCACGGCACACACACAGGAAAGTGCTCGCAGGTCACATATCATCTCTCCCAGACTCCCTGCGTTTTTGTCCAAGGGATGGACTAGAACATGCTCAACAGAGCTTTGGGTGCTTACAGTTCTCTTGGACGAGGGATTGATGCCAAAGCTGTGCCTGTTGTGAGTCACCAAGGCGCTGGGTGCAGGCTCAGCCGCCACATCTTCAGCCCGGACCCGCCGCCTCCTGTCCTCACCTGGGCCCGGAGCCTGTCTGCCCATCTCCTGCCGCTCTGCACAGAGCACGCTGGCAAGGCGCATCGCTTCCCGCTACCTCCCCCAACCCTGGTGCCCCAGTTGGGACGAGCCACACTCAGCTCTGTCCCCAGAGTGCCAACGCAGCGCTTTGTGCCTCGTGGGCTCGGCAATGGGCCCTGGCAGCCCGGGCCAGCTGGTGGGGCTCCCGCCCGGAGGTTAGGCAACCCTTGTGACGAATGTCCACGTTCAGCCTCCCCTTCCTCTTGGCAGCCCCATTTCAATATGGAAGTTTGGGAAGGCTGGCACGGGACTGGCTTTGTTCCCACTGTTGCCCCGAGCTCGCCACAGGGAACACATGGGGCAGGTGTAACGGCAAACTTGATACTGAGTCTGGCTGAGCTCCCACTGTGTACATGGGGGTCCTCACCTCGTCTCTTCAGACCCTGTGGTCCAGAGAGGCATCCTCGGGGGGTTTGGGCCAGGTGGGCTCAGCAAGCCCAGTCCCAGCCTGCCTTCCCCAGGGCAAAGGGGCCGTGAGCACAAGACCAGATCCCATGGGAGGAATAAACCAGACATTGAGCAAGATGCCTGGGACCAGGGTCGGGGTGGGCAGCCAACACTCAAGGGTCAGAAAGCTCACGGAAAGGAAGCTCTGCTGTCTCGTGACCAAGCTGGGCCACAGGCGCTCCCGTATCTGTGCCTGCCCCCCCACCCCTTCACTCCAGCTTCCACCAGCCACTTGAGGACTCTGGGCAGTGGCTGGGGCCCCCTGCAAGGGTAGAGGTGGCCTCCCACACAGCCTGTGCTCTGTGGGTGTTCAGAGCGTGGACCCCACAGTACTCACCCTGTGAGCATTTCTTTTCTTCCCCTGGATTGTGTCTGAGAGCCGGGGCGTTCACAGACCCCACCGTGCTGGGGACCTCACGACCTGCCGGTCGGACCACACATGGACACCAGGGAGGAACAGCAGTGACGTCTAGCAAGAGTGGGGAAGCCAGGGCCCCCGCCAGGCCTTCACAATCACGCTCGGCACGGGGCCCCGGGGACGGCCTCAGGGCCTCGGGATGCACGGGGCCTCTTGCATACGCCTGCACGTATGCATGTGCCACATGCTCGGTGCATGTGTGGGGCCTGGAAGTGGGAGCAGCTGGGAGCAGCGGGGGGCTGACTTTGTGTGGAGGCAACACGATGCCCGCACCCCTGCCCACCTCAACCTGCTTGCTCCCGCTGCTCCCCAAATCCCTCTGCGTCAAGGAGCAGCACTTCTGAGAGCGTCTCCCAGATGTCTCAGATCTCACTGTAGTTTGAGGGATTATTGTTTCCCTTTCAGGTGAGGAAGGAATTGGCCCTCCCGAGGGGAGACGACACCTCGGGGGCAATCTGGCCAGCCCCCCCCCCAGTGTGGACTTGGCACCCGGGCCCGGGTCTCTGGATCTCTACGAACACCCACTGCAGAGAGCCTGGTCCTGCTGTTCCCAGAGGAGGCATCACGCTCTCTCATCTCCCTGCCCCATGCTGCTCCACTGGCTGCCCCTCACCTCCCAGGGAGTTCCCCCACACCCCTGCCCCCCTTTCCAGCTCTATCTCTGTCTCCCCAGCCTGGCCCTCCTGGCCCTCCTGGCCCTGGTGCTGCCTCCACCGTCTGACAAACTCAAGCATGGCACCCTTTGGGGGTGCCTGTGGCATCTCAATAGGGCTTCCTGCGCTCTGTTGAGATTTTCCACACAAGAGTAGCCTTGGGTTGGGAGGACCTTCTAGAAAAAGCTCTCAGGGGTTTGTCTCTCCACATAGGGCCTCCGGGCATTCCCACCACCGCCTCTCCTTACCAACCTCACCTGCCCCACGCTGAACTCGGCACATGTGCTCAGTACCCTGGACATTTGCAACAGGGAATTCAGATCCACAGAGAGATAGCACTTCCTCTGTGCCCGTAATTCAGCCGGAGAACTGGTTCTATTTCCGGCCATAAGAGGTCCCCTAGCAAGAATGGAGGCATTCTGGAAGACCCCTCCACTTACTCCTATGGTCTGACCCAGGGCCCAGAGGTGCCATGTTATTGCTGCTGCCAGTTAACACTAGCAGACCCCTGGGGGTGCTGAGGGGAGTAGCTCCATCATTATCAGCCGTTAGCCCTGAATCACTTTTCTCAGATAAACTTCAACACAACAAAACCCTGCAGACAAGAAAGGGGTAGGGTCAGGGCAGGTGTTGGTATGTGGGTGCTGGCAGGTGAGCAGGCCACAGAGAGAGAGGAGGCACGAGGGGAAGAACCAGGCATCAGGTACACATGCTGCTGCGGGCTGTCATGCACCTGCCAGCCTGTCATGTCCCCTCCCTAGGGGTGGATGTGACAGGGAACACTTGGTTTGCCAGCAGAGGTGATTTTCAACCTCTTCCTTCCATGTTTGGGGCTGAAAGCTCTGCTTGGCCTCATGAGAACGGGGAACGCACAGGGTCCCCTTCCTATGGGATCGGTGCCAATATCCAACCTAAAGTCTTTTGTGAACTGCTTTCTTTTTCTTGGTACATCTAGAGTCTCGATGATGTCACGGTGTTGGATTGTCCACCCTGAGGCCGTGGGCCCCACGATCTGCTGCTTGCTGGCCACGAGCACCACTGGACAGGAGTCAAAGGAGGACACCCCTCCCTTCCTCAAGCATTGCTCCGAGGGCAGACCTGCAGGGGTCAGAAGCAGCTACTGGTCACCGGTGCCATCCCACAGGTGGCTTCTCCTGTTCCCTGATGGCGCCATCCCAACCATGGCATCAGTTCCCAGTGCCAGGTACTAGGGGATACCTTCTTGATCTAAAATATCAGTCATATTTTATGTATTTGGTTCTCTTACCCCTGAACCAACCGTAAGTACTTGAGGGGAGGAGCCTTGTAGGCTCCACGGCCCTGAGCCTGTGCCTGGTTTATTGTAAGGACTCCAGGCAGATTGATGGACTAGGTGAGTTACTGACTGGTCCAGACGCAGGATTAGTGCCCCTTGGAGACACCGAGATCCCACCCAGTGAAGCTTAGGGGCCTTGGTCACTGTTCTGTAAGTACAGTCCCCCAACATGTCCAGGCTGTGGGCCATGGAGTCTCCCTTCCAGGACGAAGCTGGGCCTGATGCCCAGAGCGGACAGCCCTGGGCCGGAGCCCTCTTCTGAGGAAGCCGACACTCAAGGGACAACTGTCCTAGTCTAGGACCTCAGGAAACGGCCATCCCCACCAGGAGTCCTCAGGAAGGCAGGTGCTGGGGCCCCACTCCCTGGGGGCAGGCCTTTGGCAAGAAGACAGGCTGTCCAGGGGCTGAGAGTAGAGAAAAAGACAGGCAGAGGCCACTCGGCAGCTGCGGGCCAACTGCTGACGGCTTTCGCTGTTCATTTTGAATTCCCTTCCCTTCTCCCCCTGAAACATCCCCAAGAAAATCTATTTTGATGCCAAAGTCCTGGGAGGTCAACTGCAGACCTCAAGTAGCACTTTCAGAGGCACAAGACTGAGCAGCCATGTGGTGAGGTGCCTGCCCACGGAGCCCTCCTGACGCAGGGTGGGTCGGGCGGCGTCTGCAGCCGCACAGGGAAGGGGCGCTGGCTCCCGGGGGCAGCTGGGCTGATGGGCGATTCTCACAGCCACCCAGGTGGCCACGATGCCGAGTTGGGGCAGAAGGTAACTGGCTCTAGGGATGGAAAGTCCACTAATTGGTCCCTCCTGTGTTTTCAGTCCTTAAATGCACTCATCTCTCCCGTGTCCCATCTTCAATGACTTTAACCCTCTGCTCTATTTTGTGGAAAGTTCTGCAGCTTGGGCCACAGTCAAAACTCGAATGTGGGTGGGGTGTTTTCCGGTTCCAAGGACTTGCCGCGGATGGGCTCACACAGCACGCCCTCCCCTCCCCGCAGATGACGGACGCCCACCCTCTGTGGTTCCCAGGCTCTGGGGTGCCCATCCCTTTTCCCCCCATGTCCCAACCCTCTGCCCCACATGCCGTGGCAGGTGGTGTCTTCAGGGCCTGCCAAGCAGCCTTCCCAGGCTCTCCCACCAGGACTTGCAGACAAGGAAGCCGTGTGCAATCTGGGCTCTCTCCCTACTTGCTCTTCTGGGTCTTGCAGCCCCTGGGGCAGAGCCCCTCATCGGCATGCTTTCCGCTGCCCTGAACCCACCTCCCCAAGTTCCAGTGAATGCTACTGCATCCTCCCTGCTCTGTGCTTACCCTCTTTAAAGTGAAGACAGAAGCCCCAGACCTCCGGCATCAGGGCAGCACGAACAGGGTAGGTGTCTCAAGCCCATGCTGCACCCAGGGCCCCTCTCACACCAGGACTCCCTCAAGCCTGGGCGTCCCAGTGAGGGTGTCAGCGTGGCCAGTGGGGAGGGCAGGGCTGGCCCTCGCAGGCGGACATCCCCTGTGCACAGCTGTTTCCATGGCCCACGGTAAATCTCCCCTGATGTCTTGCCCGGGCCCGCAGGCTGTCTTGGATGGCTAAAGAAATGCCAGAGGCTGCCTTTGACTCTTGATGTTCTGCATTCGCAGAGACAACTGAGTTTTGTGTGGATGTTATAATTTGTGCTTCCATCTATTGAGCATCTTCCTGGGGCCACTCATTGGTCCTGCAGAAAGGTGACCAGAGCACAGTGGCCCGGCCCGAGGGGCTGTGGGGAGCTCTTCAGGCTGCTCCAAAGGACGGCGGCAGGTGGGAGCCAGGAGTTGGGCCCCAGGGTCCCAGGTGGGAGGGAGCAATGCTTTGCAGGAACCTGGAGCATGTGCATCGTGGGCATCCAGCGCTTGCCTGTTGACAGTTTAACGTGTGGCCTGAACTGAGCTATGACTCCTTCCCCGTCGGTTAGAGAGAGAAATAGGGCAGGGGGGAGATTAAACCTTCTGGGTGCGTCAGGCTGATGTTCCCAACACACTGGGTGTGTTCTTTCCATACTCCATTTTGAGGAGCTGGGGTGGCCCCACGCTGCATGTGGGGTAAGAGCCATACTCCTACCTCATCCTCTGAAGCCTGACCCCATTGTTCTGTTCCAGACAAATGCTCTGCTGGCTGCTGCTGCCTGTGCCTGTGGATGCTCAGGGGGCCAGCCTGGGATCCCAGTCGCCCCGTGCCCTCCCTCCCACCCGTGAGGCTGATGGTGCATGGCCGAGAACATGTGCTCCTGGGTTATCAGCCCTGCCCACCAGCGGCTTTGCTTGGACCAGCTCACCTTTGCTTGCAGGTTCAGGTACCCAGGGATACTTTGTTCACAGTATTTCCTCAGCCTAATACCTCCTACTTCCTTACTTTTTTATCAGACCAGCTTTCTTGTCCTTCAAGAACACTACTCAGAGCCCCTTCTCAGGGGAGCATGGCCAGAGTCAACCCCCTCGTCCACCTGCCCCTCTCCCCCGACGTGGGGCAGCAGCCTGTCAGCATCTGCCAGGCCTGGCTTGAGCAGGGTCTTCACAGACACCCACTCCTCCTGCCTTTTTGTTTACTTGTGCCTTGGGATGGGGGGTGACACTGGAATTTCCCCGGAGCCCCATGACCCTGGAGAACAACTAGGTTGAGAGACCCCTCCTCGTGTTCTGGGAATTGGCTCCTGTGGGAAGTCCTCCCCATGTGATGGGAAGCATCACGGTGCCCCCTGCTCCCCCAGGACAAGGCCAGCCCCAGGCCCTCCAAATTCCTATCCTTGGCCTCATCAATTATTAGCTGGACTGCTAGTCCCGTTGATCAACAGGAACAGAATACTTGTTAACCCCACTTGCCCCTGACCTTGGCTCCCTCTCCCCCAGCCTGAGCTGGCATTTGCGCCCTGTAAGGTCCTGTCTGCAGAACAGGCTGTCCGAGCTTTCTCTGCCCTGCAGTCCTGTCCAGCTGCCTGGCCATGCCACCTGCCCGCAGCTGCCTCCTGTCTGTAGAGGAGAGACCCCCGAGCCTGGCCCAGAGGGGGCCGACCTACAGTCAGTGCACACCACGCGGCGAGGACGTCCCTCCTCGAAGCACCTTTCAGATGAAGCCCCTACTCCTGGGTGAGTCTGGAGTTGTCTTTATACGACAGGTGAAGAGTGGGGATGCGGTGGGACACTGTTCCTATTTTCTAATCCCTGGGGACCTGCAGGACGTGCAAGGAACTAGCAGCTTGCGGGCCCAGCTCTTCCCAGAGCAGGAAAGGAAGTATCTTCCCCTATGCAGAGCAGCTTCACCTTTGCAAGCTTCGAAACCCCACCCGACCCCCCGTCCCAGGAGAGAAGCACACTGCAGGCACCAAGGAGGAGCCAAGAACCTGCTTACTCATCAGTGATGCCTGGAGGAGGAGGTGCATCCCCTGTGGTCCCCAAGGCACCTCCCCCAGAGGTGGTGGTGGTGGAGGGGGCGTCAGGTGCTGCCTGGCCAGCCTGCCAGGAGTGGGAGGAGAGCTGAGGATGATCTAAGTTGCTGCATGAAGCTGCAGGGTGCCCCCGCTCTGGAGCGCACCCCCCCTAGGGTCAGCCCAGGGGTCTCCCTCCCCTCAGGCGACGCCGACCATCTTCCTTGGGAACCGCTGGGCTCATAGTCTTCTCTGTCTCTTCACCCCCATGCCTGAGGGGGAGCTGCTCCTGGTGGTATGTTGAGGCAGGCCGTTGTCTCACCTTCTAAGGCCTAAGCAGAGGTGGGGCACTCTATTTATAATTTGGGGGATTTTCGAAATCGTAACTCTTTCATTATAAAATGCCTAGAGCCTTCAGACACAGCAATCAAACACAGTAATATCCGGTGTCGTTTAAGAGGGACCTGTGTATTTTTAAAAACATTATCAAAGAGATTAAGCCTAAATGATGTTCACTGAAGGGGTGTGTTGACAATATTTATGACTAAGTGGTGCAAATTTACTTATCAATAGGAAAGTACCAAAGCATCTCATAGCCCTGGATTACTGAATGTTTCCAATATCAGAGTCTCCCTTGATGTGATACTATTTTTTTTTGACACGAGTTTATAGATGTGTTTTAATGCCTCTGGTATAACCAACAATTTACAAATCAACCAGACATCTACTCTATGGGGCAATTCAGGATTTTTGCCTTTGAAATCCCCTAGGGAGACTTGAAAATCCAGTTTGTTGTGTCTTCCTTCAAGACCTAAAATAAACGTACATGGAGCTGAAAACATGCAGAGGGGAATTTGCAGCTTCTTCTGCAAGATTGGTTTCAGTGTCCCACTCACCCCAACCCAGCTCTGCCCCTCACCGATGCAAAAATATTCTTAAGTCTGAAGCTGAACGCTTGTCGTCTTTGCCACTTAGGGCTGATGGGTGCCGTGCTGAGGTCAGTGGCATCTGCTCTGTGGGGATGCATAGATCCCTGGGGCCCAGGGGCCGCCCAGAGCGCAATGTGAGGTTACCCCAGGTGTGCAATGTGAGGTTACCCAAGGCAGTCTGGTATTTCAGAGGCTCAGGCAACGCTCGCAAGAACAGGGGGAACAGGCCTCTGATGCAAGAGGCACGTCACGTTGCTTGAAGCCCAAATGCAGGACTCTCAAAAGCAGACAAGATAAACACGAGGATTGGATGCGCACTTGATTTTTAATAGCATCCCTGAAAATCAGTGCTGAAAGTCTAATATCTGAAGTGGTAAAAATGCAGCACAAATTGCCATCCGTCATGAAAACGTATAACGAGGTACTTAATGAGTAATCCATCACATTTAAAAAAAAAGAAGAAAGAAAGAAAGAAAGAAAGAAAGAAAGAAAGAAAGAAAGAAAGAAAGAAAGAAAGCAAGCTTCTTGCAGGTCCTATTATGTGAGATCATCCCCTGAGAATCCATTCCGATCTCCCCGAGCTGTGCCATCTGCCATGGCTGGCGGGCGCTCCGAATACGGCCAGCCCAAATCGGGATGTGATGGGGTGGGTGTAGGACTTAGCAAGAGAAAGAGGATCTAAACTGCATCTTTGAGAATTTGTTAGTGTGGATTGTGTGTTGAAATGTTGTATTTTGGCTCATTAGGTTAAAAATACACAGTATTAAAATTAATCGCTCTCGTTTCTCCTTACTTTTCGAGATGTGGCTACTAGTGGGAGCTTGTATTTGTAGCCCTTCTGGTTTGCGGTGGATGATGCTGATGTAGAGTAGGGACGAGTGAACAGACACTCACAGAGGGCGGCCTGTCAGGAGTCGTGCAGTGACCAGGGACGAGAGGTGTTCTAGGACTCCACGGACGAGGGGAAGGATGCAGATCACGTGGGCAGTGACAATGTCCCAGGGAAGATCTTTCTGTCCAGCTGTGAGAGTGACAATGATTTCAGAAGAAGGGCCTGGAAGCGGAGGGGTTTCCAAGTCGGGGACTTGCATGGGAGTGCTGGGCCCTGCACAGAATGACGCAGACATGCTCGTAATAGCCATGTGTCCTTCCCGGTTGTTGGGCATGACACTCATTAGGCCTCACCACTTTACAGGTAAGGAAACCGAGCTCAGCAGGTGAGGTACCTGGCTGGCAGAAGCCTCGCTCTAAGAGGAAGGCCCGATGGGATGAGCCGTCTGACTCCAGAGCCAAGGCACTTCCCCCTAAGCTCTAGAATACTCACCACTGATGATTCCAGACATGACGGTTGGGGGAGGGGGTGGCGTGTGCAGTCTGAGCCATGCAAGGAACGCATTGTGCAGATTTCTGTGTTAGGCAGTGGGCGCGACCTGCGGGTGAAGGTGGGCTGAGACACCTGCCCAGCGGGACCCACCACACGGGGTTCTGGCCACCACAGTATTCGGGTGCCGCTTCTGTCCCCATTGCCAGTCCTCCCTCCTGGAGGGGCCAGGGGCCAGTTGGCAGGCAGTGGAGTCTGAACCTTCATATCTAGCCTGCTCTGTAGCAGGCAGGAGTATATCCTCTCCCCACAGTGTCCACCCCGTGCTGTGGGCCCAGCTAGGCAGCATCTTTGAGCACTTGCCTGTCCTCTGCAGCTGACAACAATGTAATGCTTGGCAGGAGCAGCCATGTAAGGGTCAGAGTGCTGGGGACATGTGAACAAAACCTCACTCTTCTCCCCAAACCCCTGTGCCACTGGCTTTTGCTGAATCACACACCTGCCATCTACCACCAGGAATGGGGTGTCCTGGAGCACAACAGCCCAGCTGTGCTCCCTGCCCCCAGAAAGGTGTTTTGAAAGTGAGAACCAGAATTACCAATTCAGAGCTAACAGGGACCTCCAAGTCCGGGTGGTGTCTCCTGGTCCCCACAGCCCTGCAGTCGGCCACCGATCCCGATCCCTTATCATCAACCAACACCAGGAATGAAGCAGAGTAGGGAGGGACACAGAGGGGCTGGACCCGTTCCCAGACAAGGGCACCATCCTGGACGTGAGAGATGGGCCTCAGACGAGTCAGTCTAATCTGTCCCCTGAGATCGGGATGTTGTCAACAAATGTATCAGGGACCTGCCAAAGGAAATACATTCATGATGAGGATGGAGGAAACAGGACTCAGCTACACCTTTCTCTTTCCGGGATCAGTCATGTGCACCCGTTAAGACCCCAGCCACCACCAGGCCTGGGGCAGGTGGAGTCTGCCCTGTACGTTCTCTGACGAGATGAAGTTCAAAGTCTCTCAGACCTTCTCGTTTACCCACTGACCACTGCCTGTGCGGCCGCTGAGCCCTGGACAAGCCCTGTGAATGTTCTGGCCCCAGTCTGCCTCTGGGAGACGAGCCCTCAGCCCACAGGACACCCCTGCGCTGTCCCATCCTCCTGGTCATTGGAAGGCCTCTATCAGGATTACAAAGGCCATCTGGCTTTGGGGACACTTGGTGCGGGCACTACCCCCTAGCGCCTTGTCTTTGACGAATCAATGAAGCGAGTTGGTGCTTCACCAGGTGGGGGGTGAGGACCCGCAGGGGCACAGATAGGACAGTCACTAGAGGAAGATCCCTTCAGAAAGGCTCCCAGGTAGAGAGTCCCGGGGGGAAGGCAAGAGCACAGGGTGCCCACGGTGAAGGGCAATGGGTGTCAGAGGTGGCACTGGCCCTGTGGGTCCCCGTGCTGTGCTGGCCTGGCCAGGCGAGCTCCTGTGTAAGCCCCACTGCTGTCATGCCACGTGGTTATCATCCCCTCTGTTTTTGCAAAAAGGGGAGTTAAGTTTTAGGGAAAGTAGGTAATGTGGCCAAGGCCCCAGCTGGGAAGTGGCCAAAGTAGACTGAGCCTTGTCTGTCCCATGCCAGGTCTGCCTCCCAGGGCAGACGCCCTCCCTCCCGGCCACGGCATCCAGGGATTCGGGTGGCAGGCACACCACGGGGGACTTGGAGACCGTCCCGTCCAGGGCAGCCTCCTGGCAGAGCCTTCGGGATCCCGGGCTGTGCTCGCAGGCTCCCAGCTTCCTCACCGCCGCAGCATCTGCCAAATCGCTTCCTCTTGATGGGCTCCCTTCACCCAGCTGTGGAAGGATGGTGATAATATCTACCCAGAGGACATGCGGCTCACTGTATTATTGCACATAACTGATGAAAGACCCCGCACAAGTTCAAAGGCTCCAGAACTGTATAATTACTCTTTTAAGCAAAACACTTTTTAGAAGCCCTGAATTAGCTTTCTCTCTGAAATGCATATTTCTTCTCAGATGTGTGCTTTCTGTATAATAGGAAATTGGAAGTTGGCATTCGCTCTAGGAGCAAATGCAAGATCCTCAAGGGATTCTATAAGTTGGCTCAAATCTTGCAGAAAATTGACAACAAAGCCACAGCCTATGTATATGGCGCTTTCTGGCTCTGGTAGATCCAGAGTCTACTCACGGGGTGTAATCCAAGCTCGTGGGAGACCCAGAATACACCACGTCTTGCTTTTGGCCCTTATCCTCGTCAGCCGCGAAGCAAGGGCTGTGGCCTGGCCATCCCGAGGCTTCTGCAGCCTGGGCCTGGGCTCGTGGCTCCAAGGCCGCCCACAGGGGTGTTTACACTTGTCCGGTCTTGGTCCCCAAACAAGTAACAGTCAGGCAGAGAATTGCAAACTGATCCAACTTTCCTTTAGAATAAAAGCACCCATTAAGGATCATTTCACTCAGCCCTTCAATTTTCCCAGTGGGGGCAGAGCTGCCGAGAGTGACTCTGCACCCAGCGAGCTCACCCAGCTCAGTGCCAGCCTCCCCTCTGCACCCCAGTCCACCCATATCACTGACATAAACTGCCCAGCAATGCAGGACAGACCCAGAGTCACTCTTCACCCCACCTGTGTCGGCATCCTGTGGAAGGGTAGGCAGAAGAATGAGCACATCCCACAGAGTCTTCTGAGGCCGAGAAAACTGCCAGGCTTCCCTGACCCTGGAAGAGTTGGCATCTACACACTCCGTTTCTCTGTCACGTTCTAGCTCCTAGGGTTTGTGAGTAAACTCTGCTTCTCTCTTCCTTTGCCCTATCTGGGGGAGGGGTGGGGATGCAGAGAAAGGAGGGATGTGACCGTTTCCTGGAGCAGGACAGCCAGAGCCCCCACAGAGGATGCGGCAGGGAAGGACCACAAGCTTATAAGTCTGATGGTGAGGGTTTCAAACCCTGCATCACCTTCGTCCACCTTGGCTTCATGTCACCAGGGACACGTCTCTAGCTCCCTTCAGTTGTATCAGGTCCTCAGACCGTCCACAGAGAGGGCTGGGGTGCCCTCTGCCCCACAGCCCACCAGCCGGCCACTCATCCAGTTTTCCTGGCCCTGCCCATAGATGGCGCACTGAGGGACTGGTGGGGACACACGACTGTGGGAGCCTCAGGTTATGCTCCGGGAGGCAGGGTGAGAGCGGTTCGGGGGCCTGGCAAGTTTGTTCTCACCTCTTGGATAAGGGAAGGCTCCAGAAGGAAACACCATCTGAAGTGGCCTTGAAGGAAGAATTGGGGTTTTCCAGGTGGACAGGTAGGGATGGGTCTACCACCCAAGTACCCACCATCCACTGTGTGCTCAGTACCGCTGGGTGGTATTGAGGGCAGGCGTCCCTCAGGAGACAGGTGGAGAAACCTATAGCAAGCCCTTGGAAGCACCTGCCTCCAGTGTTCTGGGGCAGAGACGATGCAGTGCAGATGGGCTCTGAAGGGAAGGCGTTGGGATCAGACACCATCAGGGACAAGCTGGAGCCCCCAGGACAGCGGCCTTCAGAGTCGAGGGTGCTATGGCCCTGCAATTCTGTGGATGGCAGCTGGAGAAGCTCACCTGTGCATTAGCAGCTGTGGAAGCCACTGTGGCCTCCAGGCCACACTCTGGCCCGACCAAGAAAGCCCAAGGTGAGGATTGGGGACATTCAACTTTTATGAATGATAGTTACTGTTTGCTGGATGTTTTCTCTGCATCCGACTTCATGCTAAGCCCAACATGGTGGGGACCATGGTCACAGGAATTGTAGCAGCAACGGTGTGAGGACTGAAGGGGGTCAGACATTGTTGGACACGCTTTTCACACATTAACTCGTTTTATGAGGCAAGTATTGTTATTATCTCTAGTTCTTAGATGGTGAGGCTGAGGCACAGCAAGGGTAAGGGCTCTCCCACTGCTGCTCCTCTGAGAGTGACTGAGCCAGAGCTCACACTTGGGCTGTGAGAATGTGGAGCCAGCACACACTTGGGCTGTGAGGATCCAGAGCCAGCTCACACTCGGGCAGTGAGGATGCAGAACCAGCTCACACTTGGGCTGTGAGGATGCAGAGCCAGCTCAGACTTAGGCCAAGAGGATGCAGAGCCAGTTCACACTCAGGCAGTAAGGATGCAGAGCCAGCTCACACTTAGGCTGCGTGGATTCAGAGCCAGCACACAGTGGGCATGTCCCAGGGTTGGTGTATTACGTTTCCTTGGTATGACATTGCAATCTAGGGTGTGCTTTGCATCTATTACTGCTGATCCCCACACCACCTTCTGTCATCCCAATTTCACAGGTGAACAGAATGGGTCCCAGAGAGGTGACCTACTGGGCAGGACAACCTGATAGTCGGTGCCAGAGCTACAGGATTTGGGCTCAGCACGACCAACCCACGGTCCAGGGTCGTCCCACTCAGGGACTCTCCAGATGCGCTGTGGGAGGCACCAGACATTTCTGGAGTGCAGGTGTCCAAAGTCAAATTTTGGAAGTTCTCTATCTGCAGTGTGTCAGGGAGCTGCACGCCTCCTCCCTCCCCTATAACATCTGGGCAAACCTGGAATAAGTAATAGGAAATCAGGAAGACAGCCTCCACCTTCCTGGCTCCACGGCCCAGGGTCAAAGGTGTTAAGGTCACATGGCAAGACCCTGCAGCAACCCTCTGATTATTATTATTATTATTATTGGCATAATAACAATCTCTATGAACAACAGCAATAACTATAATGACAGATTTGCAAATGTTGATGATGTTTTGCTTGTTGTATCTTCTTTCATCTCAGGATATCAAAGTACCTTGAAAATATTAATTAAGCCCTGGGAAATAAATATCATTATGTCAATGTTAGGAAGGGGGAAACTGAGGTACCATGAGGTTAGGTTAGATGGACCACCCAGAGGCAAAAGTCAAGTGAAGAGGGTATTCCCCCCACATGCTATGTTTTCTTCACTCTCTGGCTCAGAATATTTGTATTAAGTTCCTTGAAGTACCTATTTTGTGTCTAGAACCATAGTGGGTTATGTGATCTACCTAAAATAAATATTCTAATTTACTCTTCCCGTCCTCTGATTGAAGAAAAAAAAAGGTACATCTGAGGGAGATGATACATGAACTATCTGGTCACCATTCAAAACTGTTGTCAAGAAAGCAAGAGAATGGGACCCTGTGGGGAAGGATGGGGAGAGGGTCCCTTCGGACAGATAGACTTCAGGTCAAGGGTAAGAGCGCTTGTCAGGGAAAAAGTCCGATAAGCCCAGCATGCAGATCACAGAGGAACAGGCTTGCCGGGGGATGCATGATGTGTAGTGAGCAGTGAGCCCAGGAGACGCGCTCTGACGGATAGCATCAGGCCCAAAGTTTCCGACCTGGAGCTGAGAAATCTAGACTGGGTGCCGCAGAGGTTGGCCATTGCAGTTTCTAGAGCATGCAAAGAGGAGCCCCAGCAAGAGGAGCGTGAGCCAGGGCAGTGGTGTGGGCCGCCACAGTGGGCATCCTCTTTCTGTTTCCCCGTGCACCTGCCCATCTAAAGGACGCCAGTGGTTAAAACAAAACTTCCTGAAAAAAAAAAGATCTTTTTCTTCTATTACTGCCCATTCTTAATAATATATAGGTAAGCTTCAAATGAGCACATTTTTTAATCATGTATTCTTTATTAAGCATTTTATTTATATAGAAAATAAGCATAATTACCTCTGGATAGAACCTCAGGTAGACTCGGCTACACACATGTGTTTCATTTAGAGAGCAAATCTGTGATGGATTGGGATCAGTTGAGCCCACTTTGGGCAAAGTCCACATCTCCAAACCCTGCAATTAAAAGAGCAGACTCAGAGCAAGCCATTGTCAGGACAAAGATGCAGACCCTGAATTTCTGTTATTTCTATCTGACTACTTGAAGTTTTAAATTTCTATTTTAAAATTCAAAACAGTGAAACAGATTGCAAACGGCGGACGGATAAGATTTCTGTTGGGTAAGTACAAATTTTTGTTCATCTGTGAAATACGCCCCCGTGTCTGAATAGTAGCTTTAAAGTTGAAATTCATTCTTCTACAAATGCTGCTCGCTTTGACTCCAAAGAACCAATCAGGAAAATGATCATTCGTGTTTGATTTATTATGTGATTATTTCTGGAAATCACCTGTTGTCTAGAGGAGGAGGGGGTTAGAAATGATCCTCTCCGGGGGTTACAGTGCACAAACAAGTGTGGCGTGGCTGGTAAGGTGGAAGGATGGCCCTTGGAGGAGGTTTTAATCAGGGGCAAGTGGGGTGAGAGAAGCAAGTTCAAGGTGACCAGGATGCGGAAGGGTGTAAATCCATTTGCTTTATCAGAGAGAGAGACGTCCAGAGACAGCACAGCAGCAGGAAAGGCTTTTCTTGGCTCTCCCACGGACAACTCAGCAAGTATGTTCTGAAACTCATTGTTCCACAGTTGTTCTTGCTTCTTTCATGGGCCTCTATTTCTCCAAAAATATAAGTTCCACAACAGAACACATGTCTACCAGCGTGTTCTCTGCAGGACTCTTTGCAAACAGTGGCTGTCCTCGTCAAGGTCATTTGCTTCTCCATGGGGAGCGCTTTCTCAATTGGAGATGAGGACTCATTGACGTGTGTTCCTCAATCCCTTCCTCAGATATTTGAGGTCTTGCCATGTGCTCACGACACCTGCACACTGAGTGAGCCTGCAAACAGAATGTGCCATGGCCTCAGCAAGGAGGAGTTTGCAGTGTGTTGAGAACATGACGTTACCGATGCCAACCACTCCAGCCCAGCAAGGTGTATGTAGGGTGGGTGTCTGGATGTGCTTCTCAGACTGCAGATCTGGGAAGTGTTCCAGAGGGCAGCGAGTTCTGGGCTGGACCTTGAAGAGAGCATTGGGTTTGGACAGGAGCCATGAGCGGGATGGGTGCAGTGAGGGATAATGTCGTGGCCTTTTCAAGAACTCCAAGGATCTAAAGTGGGTCCTCAGGACTCCAAGCCCCACCCTTTGTAAGAGTAATGCTTAGGGGCGTCCTCACTAAAGATGCACAGGGAGACCCTGAAATGCTTGCATGTCCAAGGACTTAGGTGTGCGAGAAAAATCAAAACATGTGTTGTTAAACTCTTCCTCCGTCTACTTGGCCGTTCGGAGCCTTGCGGTTCTGCTCCCATGCTTCCGACTTGTCCATGCCCACACTCGGGCTTGGGGCCGGGAGATGTTAGGGTGGACCCCGAGAGGGCGAGATGGGGAGCAGGCACAGGGCATCACTGCTCCTCCCAGGCCTGCAAATCACCTGGGAGCCTGAGAGCTAAGTGGTGGGGTGTTGGTCCCTCCACAGGAGAGGAGCCGGTTCTATAGAGGCTTTTTCACGCGGAAAACACAGAAACCTCACAGTCTGGAGCAAAATGGAGGTGCGCGTTCACTCAGCTATTGGCACACCCTGTCACCCCCTCGGCCCGCATGCCCTGATCCTGGCACTGCCCGTCACCTCTGGTCAGCCTCCCACAGCCAGGCCCGGAGTTACCCTGGCTCGGCTCTGCTTTCAACTCAGTCCCACATTCGAAAGCACCCAGGATATTAGCTAATAGCTCAACGTTAGGGGCTTTCTGCACTTTAAAAGGAAATTCTTTGCCATCAAAGAGCGCCCACGACCATAAAAAAAAAAAAAAAAAAAAAAAAGGTGGAGTAAGTGTGAGCCAATAGCTAGAGGGTCTGATATTTTGGGAGGAGGCCTTCCTCATGCCTCCTCCAGTCATGCCCATACCTACACACGTGCATGAGCACACACATGGGCAGCCCTCTGCTCTGCTCCTGAAGGGCCTGACCTGAGCTGGGGATGCTGTCCTCACTCCCCATGCCTGGGAGGAGTGGTGTGCACCCACAGAGTACGTCAGGTGGATGCCAGGCGGTGGGCAGCCTCGCCAGCACTCTTGGAGATGGAGTCCTCCCTGACTCACCATCCCTCTGAGCACCTGGCTGGTCCCCACCACCACCACCCCCCCGCCACCGCCGCAACCGGCAGGCTCACCAACAGCATCTATAGTGTTGTTTTTCTGTTTTAATAACTGGTTGCTACAGATAATGAGCAGCCGTTTAATGATATTGAAGGATTTCAAACCTAAGCGCTGTGTGGTTGTCTTGGGGTGGTTTTAAAAAATGATCCAAACAGCCCAAATCATGATAATTCCATTCTTATCTGGTGATGAGATGGGGGCAGAACCCAGTGCTCTGGAAAGTGACCGGATGTGCAGTCAACTTGAGGAGTGAGTTCCCATGTGCTCTCGGCTCTGCAGGGATGAGGCGGCACAGCTGGACGGTTGGCAGCGCCAGGCCAAGGTGCTCACCTTCTCCCCTGACGTGCAGTCTCAGACAAGGGCACTTGGTGCTACATCAGGATGTTTGACGTCCCCTCCGGAAGTGGGAGCAGAGAACGCTGTTTCCAGGTGGATCCTAGAGTTCTAGCACCAGGTCGCTAGAGGTCACGCGGCCAAGCGCTGGGGGCCACTCACGGGCCTGTGCCCGGGATCCAGGAGAAGTAGTGGCTAAGGGCCTGCGCACCAGTGACCCGAGAAGACGCAGCTGTGCATCTTGCCTTCTGACAACGTGCCTCACATGGTGTAGGCTGTAATGGTGCAGGATGCGGAGCATCTAAGGCCATCCACTGGCCACCCCCGTCCCTGAGGGGATGTTGAAAGCACCCTCAGCATCACGGTTTGTAGTGCTGAGAACAGAAACACCACCTAATCACCTTTGTGTCTAAAACACTCACTTCTCAGAGCTCATTCCTTGCAGAGATCTGGGAATCTACTCCGGCTGGCAATGATCTACGACCCAGGACAACCATGGAGGTGGAGGGGGCTTCCCTGCCCCCAGTCCCAGGAGAGGCCACTGCCTCCCCACTGACCTTGTCAGCTTGGCTCCAGTTCCCCAGCGCAGCCCAGGAAAGTCTCCGTGGGGACCTCTGGGGCAGGACTGTTAATGATCTAGTGATGGGCTTGCACGTAGTAAACGCATGCAAACCAGAGGAGTAGACGAGGGTGCAGACCTCTCTCCTATTGCTCTGAGGTTGCAGCCCAGAAAACAGAAGGCTTACGGGCATGCGATCGTCATGCAGGTGTGGGGCTCCCAAGAAAGGCTTGCGCCCTAGGTCTGGTACTGGTCAGAACCGCCCTTAATTCCTGACATTTCTCCCCTGGCCTCCCTGGCTGCCTCACCCTCCTGCCTGCTGGTACAGTTGCAGGAACACAGACGTAGCTGTAACATCCGAGACTCATATGGTCCCATCGCTACGGTGAGGGACATGAACCAAGGGTGCCAGAGGAGCCCGTCTATGTCATCAGAGCCCCCCATTTGGGATTCTGTCTGTAAGTTAAGACCAGCACTAAGTACATCCTGCTCTTGTTCTAGACCCACGGCAAGAAAGGGAAACTCTCTGTGGCCATACCTGGCCACCAACGTGATGATACCAACTAATAGGAATTATTTACATGTGTGTAACAATAACTACTAATGCTGTAGATTTTGCGGAAACTGTATTTCTCTTTTAATGAAAAGCCTGTCTTCCCTTGTGAAAAGCCCAGTGGCTCCTAAGGCTGGAAGCTCCTCATGGAAATGTCCCTGTGGATTGTGCCTCTGAGCCCAGCTGCAGACATCGCCAGCTGGCAGGGAGTGAAGCGGTTTTGCCCAAGGGGCCATGCTCAGGGCCCCAATCCCGATGCCCAGCTCCCTAATCTCTGCCCAAATGGGGCAGGAGCGAAGTGTCAAGTTCAATTCCTGTGCCATTTTGGGAGAACGCCCAGGTCCGCTCCTTTGCCCCCTCCTGAGCTGGGATGCTCCTGCCCTGACTGCCGACACCGGCAGCCCCCAAAGTGGGCTTCCTATGGGCAGGCTCCCAGGGCCTCCACGCCGCAACTTCCCGCATGTGTGTTTCCTGCAACCTCAGGAAACCCCCTCGCCTCCAAACGCCAGAGGCTTTGGGCCGGGAGCTTGGCTCGTCCGTGGGGACTGCTCAGGTGGGCAGGCAACAGCAGGCCCCGGATGCTGACCGACTATGACCCACATCTCACCCTGGCTCTGCTCCTAGGACTGCGGGGCACAGCGTCTGTTCTCTGTGGCTCCGCAACTGTGTCCCCAAGCGGCCACTCAGCAGAGAGCACGGCCGTCTATCCCGAGAGGTCCCGTCCTTCCACCTGGCCTCCCCTCAGCCATTCCTGGCTGGGCTTCTGCAGGCCTGCCTCTCCCGCAGTGAGCACCTGCGGGGTGCCCCTGCACCACCCGGGGTTTTCTCTGTTTCCTTCCGCCCACTCTACTCCACAGTGACCTCCTTGCCCTGCTTGGCCACAGCAGCCAAGTCCCCAAGGGGCTGGCTTCTCGCATTCCTCTCCCCTCCACAGTGTCATCTGCTTTTGGCATCGGGCCCTGAGCCTGACGCCCTAGCGCGCCGGTTGGGCAGGTGAATGTGTGGCAAAGGTCAGCACAACCGTGTGTCACTGTCACCTGCCTGTCAAAGGGGAGATGTGTCCCCAGGGCTCATCCAGACATTCCTGTTTCTCCCGGGAGCCACATGCCTGTATTCAAAACATCTGGTGAATGATGGCACCCAGAAGTAGATGTGTTCTAGTTTCCGGAGGTGGAGGAGGCTGCTGCCTCCCTGTGGAGTGTGGAGGGGAACCGACAAGAGGTCCTGCCCCAGGCCCCACGGCCTGTTTGAGAGGCCTCCGGCAAAGGCTGCCCAAGTCCTCTGACAAAATGACACGGGCCTCTGGTGGGGGAGCTCCGTGGGCCATAATCAGCCCATAAAGAACCAAAACGAGCTTATCCGAGCAGCCCTGGCAGGAGCAGGGAAGGGGAGAGAGGAGACAGGTCCAGGGGAAGGGGCGCGGCTGTGGAAGGAGACCAGATGCGCAGCGGCGGTCGGGGCTAGTGTCCCCAGGCCAGGGCCCAGCGAGGACAAAGTGCCCCAGAAGAGGAGATGAGAGCAGCCCCAGACGAGCCCCCCCACCCCCCGCAGGGTGGCCAGACCGGCCTGGAGCACGGGGCAAATTGCTTTGCAGGGAGCCCAAATTAGGCATACATTAGAGTTTCTGCTCTCAAGAAATCAGTTGATTTCCCCTCTGTTTAAATCAATCAGAGACACCCACAAACGGCAATCTGCGGCCTCTCAGCGGCTCCCTCCCGTCTGGCTTTCTGCCCGGCAATCACTCATCTGCATCCTAATCCGAGGCAATTCACCATCCGCGCTCGAGTGGCGCGTCTCTGATCTCGAGAGTCGTGTTTATCTTGCACACGTTCCCTCCAACGTGCTACACCAGGCCGCAGGCGGAGTGCTCAGTGTTCCTGTGTCCACACCTCTGCCTCCAGCGTGACCGCCTGGGGACATACACACCCACGAACAGATGAGGGAAGGAGCTTCCATGGGACACAGGGCACAGGCCTTTCAATGCTGAGGGCCTGGGGCCAGTCTGGGGCGGTCCCAAGGCATCCCCATCAGTGACTGCACACGTCACCGTCCTCACCTGCATTGTCTTCACGTGCAGGTGCACACCTGTGCAGTTCCCACCTGAGCTCTCCTCACCTGTACCGTTCTCACTTCCACTGTCCTCGCCTGTACTGTTCTCACCTGCACAGTCCTCACCTGCAGTGTCTTCACCTGCACCGTCCTCAGCTGCAATGCCCTCACTTGTACTGTCTTCACCTGTATCATTCTCACTAGCACTGTTCTCACCTCCACTATCCTCACTTGCACAGTCCTCACTTGCAGTGTCCTCACCTGCGATGTCTTCACCTGCACTGTCCCCAGCTCCACTGCTTTCACCTGCATGGGACTCATCTGTACTATCCTCACCTGCACAGTCCTCAATGCATGGTCTTCATCTGCACTGCCCTCACCAGAACTGTCCTCACCTGCACTGCCCTCAGCTGCATGGTCCTCACCTATACTGTCCTCACCTGCACTGTCCTCACCTACGGTGTCTTCACCTGCACATTCCTTGCCTGCACCGTCCTCACCTGCACAGTCCTCAATGCATGGTCCTCACTTGCACTGCCCTCACCAGAACTGTTCTCACCTGCAGTGTCCTCACCTGCACTGTCCTCACTCACACTGTCCTCACTTGCACTGCCTTCACCTACACAGTTCTCACCTCCACTGTTCTCACCTGCACAGGACTCACCTACATGGAACTCACCGACACTGTCCTCACCTGCAGTATTCTTACCTCCACAGTCCTAACTAGAACTGCTCTCAACAGAACTGCCTTCATCTGCACGGTCCACACCTGCACTGTGTTCACACCTGTACTGTCCGTATCTGCCCTGCCCACACATGACCTGTCCTTACCTGCATGTGCCCACACCTGTACTATCCACACATGCCCTGTCCTGATCTCTTTTTTCCACACCTTCACTCTATCTACACTTGTACTGTGCACATTGCACTGTGTCCACACCTGTACTATGTCTATGCCTGCTCTGGGCATACCTGTACCATGTGTTTACCTGCACTGAGTCCATATCTGCCTTTTGCAATTTGTTGCAGGGGCTGTAGGTGATTACACCTGGCCCATCCTTGAGGAGCTCAGCCTCCTTGAGGATATGGAAATTATATAGGTCAATCCTGCCTTTGGGAATTTTATTTTTTTATGATCGAGGTACTAAGAATGGTTTTTGCATTTTTAAAGGACTGAAAAAAAACAAGAGAAGAAAAATGTTTTTTGATATGTGATAGTTACATGAAATTCAGTTTTCAGGTTCATAGATAAAGTGAAATTGCAACACAGTGTGCTTGTTCACTCGTGGGTGGTGTCTGGCTGCCTGGACTTACCGAGTGGCAAGCGACGGCTGGGACCACTTGTCCTCAGAGCCTGCAGTCCTTATCACTGTGCCCTTTACAGAAAAAGTTTGCAGATCCCTAACCTAGACTTTCAAATTCCTGAAGGCAGGGACCATGACTTTCCAGCCAACATCGTGTCCCATTGCTTCACCAGGACTTGGCGTCAGAGCAATTTTGATATGATGAATGAATGAATGAATGAATGAACGAACGATTAAGTACCGAAGCTCTTTGATGGAACAAATCTTAAACTTTTGAAGTCTCTTTTCTCTTGGAGAGCATCTTATATGCTGGATGATTCCTGTGGTCCAGTTGCAGACTTTTTTGCCCTCAATTTATTTTAAAAGTATTTCCCATTAGTGATTTCACAACCGAAAGCCCCGGGACAGTCGTCCTCCAGGAATCACCCCCAGGTATCACCTTTCCCTGGCCTCTCCACCCTCTACCCCACTCGGTTCTGCGCTGGCTTCCATGCCTGGAGTTCTGCATGGAGCCCCGCTGTGGAAGACACTGTCCCCACTCCACGGACTGACTTTTACAAAGGTTCTATGTGTGTGCCTCCGTGGGCACAAGCCCTGGGAGGACCTGGGTGCAGGAGGCATGTGATATTCCCCTCTGGTGCCTCTTCTTCCCCTCTTTCCACAATATCCGGGGGCAGCATCGCAATGCTGTGCTGGACATCAAAATGCTTGAAATTTCTCTACAACTGAGAATAGTGCTTTTCAGCTGACTTTCCTTGAGCCTTTCCTGGTAGGGGCATTAGCTTTTATATTTTGCCGTTTTGTTTTATTCCTCAGGGTTGTATCCTGTTAGCTGACTTAGATGTCTTTCTAGATGATTCTAAGCATCTGAGTGGAACTCACAGCTGGACTCTGGGCTCAGATGGTAAGATGGTGTGCTCACAGTCTGTACACGGACGAGCGCAGTTCTGACCCGCAGCACGCGGCACATCAACAAGCATGGCTCAGTTTGGCCCGACTGCTTACACCCTGCTAGTTCTACAGCTTCCAGCTTCTTCAGACTGGAAGGAGAATTACTTGAAAAAATGCAAAAATCCCAGCTTTTGTGCCTGTGCAGTGAAAGCTCCTCCCCAGGCTCCATAGGGCAGGAAGCAGGGTCTTCTCTTTATGTTGTATCCGCAACAGCTCCCAATGCAGGTTTGTGTGGTTCCGGATCTGTTTGTCAAGTGACTGTTGGTGAGGATACACTAGAGATGCCTATTGCCTGGAAATCTGTTGGTTGGCTGCTCTGAAATGAACACACAGGGGAAACAGGATTGGCGGATTTTGCAACTAAAAATAGAGGCTATGTCGTTAAATCTGAATTTCACATTAACGACCAATAATTCTTTGGTATAGGTATGTTCCATACAGCATTCATCATTGATCTAAAATTTAAATGTAAGTAGACATCGTCTATTTATCTGGAAACCCTACATGGGAGGGATTTCAGAATCACATTTATGGGAGAATAGAGGGAAAGATGATGGAAGGTCCTCATTTCTTCCCATCGGAGGGTCTAGGGGGATAACCTACCAGATTTCCTGCAATCTGTGGCTCGTTATCCTCTATGGGGATTTGCCTCTGTCTGTTAACCAAGATCCAAAGCACCTAATCAGGAGGATGTGGGGATGCATCTGAGGTCCAAGAGAGCCTCCAGAGCTCACACTAGCTGACAGTCTTGACTCTCTACGGCATTTCTATCAGAACTTAGGAAGAAGAGGTGCTTGTCTTTCCAGCCATTTGAAGGCAAATAGAACTAAATGTTTGGTGTCATTATTCTTCCTCAAGTTTGAGACATCAAAATGATAATAATAGTTCTCATCGTGGGTCTGATCTGAACTTACTGCATCTTATCAAAAATGCACAAATAAATGTTCTAAGTCTTTACATAAGGAAATAAATACCGGGTTGTGTTTTCATGTAGTTGTGCTTTGAGGAACACTTCTGAAAACCCCGTTCCGTTTTTCCCTCATCGACAAATGATATCTCTCTTGCTCTCACAGTGGTTCTTAAGGCTTCCCGATAAACCAGCAAAATAGAATGATCATTATTTATGGTCCACCTTATTACTTCCCACAGTACTCTGTATACAGCAAAAATGCTCAAAGATAGCAGAACCAGTAAAAAGGTAAAGTGAGCCTAAGGAGTTCTTTCTTTGTAATAAGTAATCCATTAAATGCCGCTGAAGCTGTTCCTGCTGTAAAGCGAATGTCAACATAATCTCAAATACGTTTTATAAAGTACTAGTAGTAAGACATTAAAAATGACAAAAATGTCTTTAATCTATTAAAAAAATGCAATCACCTGGGATCGTTTGCTGCACAATAAAATAGATATTGCCCAGACTTGTCTATCCAGCTGGCAGCTACTCTGCAGGGGCAGAGAGAGGATCACTCTCCAGCCCGTCATCAATAGAAGTCCATCAATTCTTTCCTCTCAATGAAGGCAAATGCTCTTCTTGTGATTTGGGACCCATAAAGGATGTGGCTGCATAGTCCCTTCTTTTGGGAAAAACAAACACACCACGTTTTCGAGGTTGGGATAGATCCATTAATCAGCCGATAATTACTGCTTTTATTTTTATTATTTATTTATTCATGAAGACAGGCAGAGACACAGGCAGAGGGAGAAGCAGGCTCCATCCAGGGAGCCCGACGTGGGACTCGATCCTGAGTCTCCAGGATCATGCCCTGGGCCGAAGGCAGCGCTAAACCGCTGAGCCACCCGGGCTGCGCGATAATGACTGCTTGTAAGAGCCAGAAAGGGAGAGAAAGAGAGCTCTGGAGTTTGGAGGTCTGAATCCTCCTCTATCCCCGCCAAACACCAAGTCCACAATTATGCAAATAGGGCCCTGAGAGCAATGGACACACCTGTGTTTCCGCATGTGGGAGGAGTCGTGCAGGCTCAGGAAATGGGGATGGCCTGCACTGTGCACATCTCTGGGGGCTGAGGGACAGATGGGGACAGAAAGGTCCACCTCGACTGGGCCGCTGAGGCTAGCGCTCTTTGGCTTCCCCTGATGTCCATGCATGATGGGCAGGTGGAGCAAACAATAGAGTTTCCTGCTACATTTATGTGAATAATAAAATGAAATCTCCCGGAGATGCACTGAGAATTTGTTTATTTTATAACGAAAGGTCAATCCTATTTCAGCTTATTATGCAGGGTCTTAGGGCCTGTGTGCTCAGCCCTTGGTCTGCCCAGTACACCTGCTGCTGAGACACATCTTAAAAGCTAGTATGGCTTTTGTCGGCAATTTTTGAAGCTTTTTGTTGAAATTGTGGTAAAAATCACACACAATGTTTATCACCCTTAACCTGTATTGAGTGTATGGCCCCATAGTGCCGAAAATTCTCACTTTGCTGTGAAACAGGTCTCAGGAATGTCCTCATTCTGCAAACGTCAAAGTCTCCCTGGCAAGCAAAGCCCCCCTTGCTCCTGGCGCCAAGCCTGAGGGCTCACTGCCTGGGGAGCGAGGAGGGATCCAAGGATGGGTCATGGTCAAGGCCTTCCTGGCTTCGTGTGATCCTGAGGCCCCCTTGAAGAGGCACCTCTAGCCTTGGCCCCGCTTTCTGACATAATCCCAACTAAGGCACGTTGGTATCAGAAAACAAAAAAATGCGACGCAGACATGAGACTGGAAAGGGCACCTCGTCGTGACCCTTCCAGGCGGCGGGGCCTTGGCTCTGCTCAGCACCAGCAGCATTGTGAGGCAGGGTTCTTGGGAGCGCTGGGCCTCATCTTCCTCACTTGTCTGCTGAATATGACAAACTCTTGTTTCGCAGAGTGTAAGCTAGTTTGTGCACGAGCCATTCAGCTCACAGTGGAGGCTCAATAAACAGCAATGACTGTCACTGTGTTGCTGGCCCAGGACCCTGTTTGTTTAACATGTAGGTGATAAATTTGGGTTACGCACCCCCCTCAGCCGCAATATGTAAATGAAATCACCCAAGGACACGCGACGACATCAAATTTCTCCAGTTTGGTGGGTTTGATTCTTGGTTGCAAATCCCCCAAAACTCTCTAAAAACACCAAGGCCTGGGCCTCAACCAGATGAAATAAATCAGCATCTAGAGGTGGGGGGGTGGTGGTGGTGGTGTCTGAGCATTTCTCAGAAGTCCCCACAGGTGTGTTTTATTGTGAAGCTGAAGCCGAGAGGCACTGTTGCCAATCATGGGAGCCATGAAACCAGAACATTGAACCAGAGGGGAGAGGTTTTGCTGCAAAAGGGAAGTTTGCTGTGTTTGGGGGGGGGTCTGTCTAGGGGGCTTTTGAGGGGAAAGGTTGGCTCCTGGGTGACCTTCTGAAGCAGCGCAGACCTGGGGGAGCTCAAGGCCAAGGGAGTCTACAGGAAGAGTAGGTGTCAGCAGTGGCACAAGCACAGAGTTCAGTCACAGATAAGGTAAGGGGTTCTGAGGGCAGGAATCAGGTGGAGCCGTATGCCCCAGCTTCTCATGCTTCTCATGACCTCAGGGGTTGTGATTGTGTGTTTGCTTCCAGCAATAACATTGCGTATTTTACTAGTAAAGATGGAGGTCCCAGCACCTCAGCTCCTCATCAGTGGGATTTGTGGATTAAATGAGATAATTCGTCCCTGCACTAGGATAAAGCGGCCGCTGAGATTTGAGAGTTATGGCACTTACCCAGCGCCCCCGTCCAGGACCCCAGGGAGCGTGCTCTGCCCATGGGGTGGAATGACCTGCATGTCACTCAGTCTTTCATCTCAATGTCCCACCACAAATCATTTCTACATCTCCGGTCTCATGAGGGCATTTAATCCCACTCGATCCAGCCCCACGCGCTGTCCACCCGCAGCCTAACCCCCTGCACCCCCCCCATGCCCCAGATGGGGTCTGTGCGCCTGGGCCAGGTCGCATGGGTTCTCCGCTTGTTGTAGTTCTGCTAAGTGATGTTTGATTTAACTCGAAATTGTTTCTGTCTTTTTGGCAGCAGCTCTGTCAGTGGCTTGTACAAATGCCGGAAACGTTAATAGGCTGAAGTTCCAATGACACAGAAATGATGAAGTTTTGTGTTTTGGAGTGTCAAGGACATGTAGGAGTGTCAAGAACATGTCCACTAAAGGTGGACCTTTCTGTCCCCATCTGTCCCTCAGCCCCCAGAGACGTGCACAGTGCAGGCCATCCCCATTTCCTGAGCCTGCACGACTCCTCCCACATGCGGAAACACAGGTGTGTCCATTGAGCTCAGGGCCGCATTTGCATAATTGTGGACTTGGTGTTTGGCGGGGATAGAGGAGGATTCAGACCTCCAAACTCTCTACTTCTTCAAAACTCAGAAGAAACCCCATATTCATGGAGGGTGGGCAGTTGGCAGCCCACACTGAGCAGCTGTGAGATAACGTTTTCTCTGGGCTTCTGAAGCTCCGATGTTCAGAGCAGTCGTGTGGCTCAACAGTGCTCCCCATTTCCTGGGTTCTTTCACCCTGCCCCTGGAGGTGAGGCCCCCATGTGGCTGAATGATGCTCCCCATTTCCTGGGTCCTTTCATCCTGCCCCCCCTGGACGTGAGGTCCCCATGTGGCTCGACGGTGCTCCCCATTTTCTGGGGGCTTTCAGCCCTGTCCCTGGAGATGAAGCCCCCGTGTGGTTCAACGGTGCTCCCCATTTCCTAGGTTCTTTCAGCCCTAATCCTAGAGGTAAGGCCCAGCTGGAAGGGTCCAGGTGCTGGCTCAGCAGGATGGAGGCGGGCGGGTGGGCAGCCGGATCACAGCCCCCAGACCATGTCCCAGCTGTGTAGCGCCTGCCCCTGCTGTGCTGTAGTCTCTCCCCAGGCAAACCCAGCACAACTTTGGATCTCTTCTTCTTTCTCCCTGTGCTCCCAATGCCCCATTTGTGAGTCCTCATTGCCTCAAACCCTCGTTGGGACAATTACTAACAAGCAAGAGTAGCCAGGCATGTCCTAGTGCCTCCTGCTTCTTCCTTCTGCACACCTTCTGCTTCTCACCTCCCCAGTCACCCTACAGAACTGAGCCCCAGCCTCGTGTCCAGGCTAGAGCACCTGTTGGCAGGGCCTCCAATGAAGCTACAGAACTGGCCGCTCTGCCAAGCTTGCATAGAGAGGCTTTTATGGATCGGTTCCTAATTCCAGCTTCTTCCCCCAGCCCCCTTCCAGCCCCAGCATACCCACATCACAGTCCTCTCTCCAGAGCCAACCAGGACCACTTCCTCCCGAAGGCCCTCCTGGACCACCTCGTCCACGGAGTCTCTTCCAAGGACTGTCCACACCAGCGACACAGCCCCAGGCCTGGGCGGCATTGTGGGGTTAGTGATTCTTTCTAAGCTGGTGTCCAAGAGTGTGTGCTGCTCTTGAAGATAAGTAGAGGGTCCTTCCCCCAGGCCAGGGATGCAGGGAGCCCTCCATCAAAATGTACTGATGAAAAGGCCTATCGAATGTGACACAGTGAAATAAGGGGTCCCTCTGCATCACTTTTTATTGATGCAGGAAATACCTGGACACCTGAGACACTTATGACAACCTTTTATGACTTTACAGGCACCACGTGCAGGGTGCCAGGAGCCCAGGGACAAATTTGATTCCCTGATCAGACTGACATGGTGACATTTTCCAAGAAGTAAAAGAAATCTGAAGCATTCAACCCCTCTTCCTTAATAGCCAGCCGGAATAGAACTAAAACAAAAGTGTTATTAAGGATGCACGTAATATCTGTTTTTATGTAATACCGTATCTCTCCATTCTACACACATTTGCTTCTAGCTTAGCCACTGGAATTCAATAGTGAAGATCTACCAGTGTAAGGGTGAGGCAAAATGTCACAGGCTTGACATAATATTGGCATTAATATTCATTTTCGAGTCTCCATGTTCAGAGGACATTTTCTAAATTTGAGGGCAAGCTTTGAGGGTTCTAAGTGAAAAGGGAGCACCCACTGCAAAGCTCAGGTCAAGACCAAGTGTTCCCGTGCCTGATGGAGGACACCTGGCTTGCAGCCTGTGTAAGAGAAAGGGGGGGCCTTCGCTCTAAACCCAGAGCCTTGTTTGCCTTTTGCTGGCAGACAACTCCTGCCATGTTGCACTCACTTTGCAGTCTTACAGTTTAAGAGGATCTTGATAAACTGGAACGCGCCGGGAAGGGGGCGGGATGGTGGGAAGCCTGCATGCCATGTCACATACGATGGGTTCAAAGGATGAATGGACTTTATTTGTCCTGAAGAAAAGCAGGTAGCAGGGGTCTTCATAAAGCTTGTTAGAAACATCCTGTGTTGCCTCTGATGCTGGAGCGACAGGCCCCAGGACCACTGGCAGAGCGTCACGGGAATGGAGACTGAATGGGGAGGGGGTATCTTCGGGGACGGGGGGACCCACGCACCTGCAGCACTGAGCTGAAGCTGGGCTGCCCCAAAGGGAGAACCCAGGGCTGGGCTGAGTCCTGGCATCCTTCCCGACCCTAAGGGTGTATAGAGCACAAAGAGGACACAGGAGGTGGGGACTGGAAAGCCCACCAATCCTCTGCCAGAGAGGCTTGTTCTCCTGGGAGTTCACCTCCAACAAGACAGTATCAAGGACAAGCAGTGGCCCACGAGCAGGGGTGGGAGTGCTCCCCCGGGACGGAACCAGAACCGGAGGAAAATGGCTCCTGCACACCCCATCTGCCCTGGTATTGTCTTCCACTTCCTGCACCCTGCCCAGCCCACTCCACACACCCGGCACCCTGCCCCCCTGCCCCACACCCGGGGCCTTCCTCTCAGGCCAATCTATGTGACAGGAGGGATGGCTGAGTGCCTGGGATGGGAGGCTATAGGCCATGCGGCCGCTGCCCACCCTTTCCAGAGGTGGCTGCTGCTCAAAATCACTCCAGAAAATGAGGTCTTTCCCACATGCCCATGGATTGCCTCCAGCTCTGGGGAGCTGAGTTGGAAATGAAGGCAGGAAGGAGACAGTGGGGAGGAGAAGCAGCTGTCTTCCTGGGCTCTCGGGGGTCTTCGTTCAATTAGCACCAGGGCTGAGCAGGCCCTTCCCGTGGGACCAGCCAGCTCTGCCTCCTTGGGGAAGCCTGCAGAGGAAGTAGTGTGGCCACAAGCTCAGCCCTCAACAGCCGGCACGTGAGATGTCAAGAAGGGGAACATGGTGCAGTGGATGAAGAATAGCTGGGCGTCCGGATGGCTTGGGCTCTTGGATTAGCTCTGCCAAAGCTAGACCTATGATCTTGAGCAGGTTGATCCCCAGAATTACAAAATCCTAGAAGATTCAACTCCGAAAAATCATCCAATTCTTAAATTTCCTGTTTACATATTTGGTCTCCATTTGTGTAGCTGAAAAATATCAGCGTGGTACCTAGGATCACAGACGCTAAGGGTGGGAAGACTCTAATTGTGAAATGCTTCAGCTGGCAAGCTGCAAAAAATCTTTTACGGGAAGGGTAAGAAGCAACATTTCATAAAATTTTAATTTTCCATTAAAAAATTTGTGATCAGGATGGATGAGTTCATGTAAATCATTTGGTAAAAGTGACAAATGGCCATGGGGAGGGCATTCTCTCTTTATTCCATATTCTCCAAATTCCTCCAAATCTAGAAAACCATTACTTTGAATATACATCGGAAAACAAGTTCAGTTTTTTACATAGCATTATTCCAAGCCCATCATATTTTGTCTGCAACTTATTCTAATTTTCTTTAGCTGTATTTCCGTCGTCCACTTACAAAGCAGGATGTGCCTGTGACATAAATAGATCCAGTGTTTATATAAAACGTGCGTTGCCGGATAATCAATGCGTACTCTAGAATGCCGCACATTTTAATAGCACTTTTGTTTTACTTGAGTCTCTAAGCTGATTAGTGAGGATGGTGGGATTTTAATTGGGGTCCCAGTTTCCTTTTAGTCTTTGGAAGACATCACTTTTCTTCGTCCCACATAGTTAATCAGTCATGAAAAATCTTCCCAGGAAGAGTTTTGTTCTTACTTTATTCAGAGAGAGAATTACCCAGTTCTGGTCAGGCAGGTTGGCATTCTGTACAAAAGATATCTTAATGATGTCAAAATAATGTGTACATTTCTCACCTTTGGACCAGAGAAAATGGAAGAGTATCTTTTTTTTTTTTTTTTTCTAATAGCCAATCTTTCCAAAGTACTCAGCCCTAACTTCATTGTAAGCTGGACTCACACAAATCCTTACAAGTGTGGGCGCCTTTGCAGACCTTCCCGCCTGGGCCTCCGCACGGCAGTGTGAACGGGGCTCTCCCTCGCAGCAGGAATGCATTTATGATCATGCATTAAGTCTGTTTTTATTTCTCGTTTTATGGAAAATGCAGCGGTAATCCCTTTAGAATGCCTCTCAGCTTAAATCTCAGAGACCGTTCACGGCCGCCTCTTAATGTCTCAAGAGTGCTTCAAGTTGTAAAAGCCCCATATTCAACAGGTAAAGCCCACTTTGTTCTATAGACATGGCTGGAAATAATGTGAAATTAAAGATTTAATCTTCTGGGGGCAACTCAGCCTTTCCTTAGTCCGTCACAAAGAAACTAAAAAGTCTAGCACCTTTTCAGTGAGTAGAAAAGTCTTTGATTGGCAGGGCCTGCTGCATTGATCCCCAAAACTATGTTGCTAAAAATTTATTAATACAATTAGGCAAAGAGCCTGCTGCACAGTCCTACATGTTGGGAGAGATTTCATTTCATGATGAAGTTTGCTTCTATTATCAACCTAATTGACAGGATTTGTGTGTGGTGGGGGGAGAAAAGGAATCCAGCTTTGGTGACAAATTAAGTACCTTTTTCTCTGCTCACAAGAAAACCTCGACTCTACCAACACAAATGATAAGTGGCAGTCAAAGCAACATCGATATGAGAGGAAGGGTCAGATGAGCAGAGATTACACAGAACTGAATGTGGTCTTTATGAGTCCCACCACCCTGCACACCTCGACTTTCCAACTGAATATTCTGTTTGTTCTACAATGTAAATTAATTTCCCATATTGAACATTTTTTGGAGCCGTGGTAGAAAACATCAAGAAATACCTGCTACTTTGGTTCTGGAACCCTGACTGACAAACGGACCTGTTGGAGCTTTAGCCCAATGTCCTGAGCAGTGAGTGCTGGGGCGGGATGAGGTCATGCAGCATCTTGTTCCTCCTAAATGCCTTGCCTTCTTCTGCTTCCTGCTGCTGTGGGGGCAGGTCTGCCTCTGTGCTGTCCTTTGGGATCCCCAGGAATAACCATTTTTCTCTCTTTTTTTTACAAAAAAATTAGTAGTAGGGAGGTTGGTGTATGGACTTTTGGTGAGGTGGGGTAATTTTCAGGGACAGAGACCCACTGAGGTCCAGCGAGGCAGGGTAGCCCTGACCCGAGGACTTTACATGTGGCCAAGCCTGATGGATTCACACTGAATGCGTGCTAAGGATGGGTCACCTTCCTACTGAAAATGGAAAAATTGGCTCATACCAATTGCAATGTCTCATTTATGCAGCATCATTAGAAAATAAGTTTACAATTAAGTAAATTAACTAGGTAATTAAAACATACCCATCTACAAAGAAGAGAAGGTTCGGTAGGGGGGATATGTGTTGGCTGGGTACCTAAGACTCCAATGTACCAGAATAATTTCCTCAGTGGTTTCTGGAAAGTTATGCTGACCTCAGCATCTTATTTTTTGCTCACCATCTTTCCCAATAGATTTTTTATTAGTATAGAGCAAATAACAAAGGAGGGTGAGAATTTTTTCATCGTTTGGCTAAATAAAAGCTATCACTGTGATAAACTGATCTTTCAGAAAAATAAAGAAGAGAGGTGAAGTTCCTCTCTTATACAGGAACCCCACAGCTTAACTTATACTTTGAGGTCTTAAATGTTCTGACCACATGAGACATTTGTATGTATACTTAAAAGCATCTACAGGAACCCCACAGCTTAACTTATACTTTGTGATGAAAGACCAAATGCTTCCTCCCTAAGATCTGGAGCCAGGCAGAGATGTCCACCTTCACCACTTTCATTCAGTACAGAGCTGGAAGTTCCAACCACCATAATAAGGCAAGAGAAGGAAATGAAAATCATACAGATTGGGAAAGAAGAAATGAAACTGCTCCTATTTAGAAATGACATGTTTGCATACCTAGAAAATCCAAGGAAATCCAAGAAATCTGCAAACAAGTCCTACAGCTAATGACTGAGGCCAGCAAGTTTATAGGAGACAAGATACACATTCAAAAATTGATTATATCCCTACATGCTAGCCGTGAGTCCATGGGCATCAATAGTAAAAATACAGTACCCCTTCAATTGCTCAAAAAATGAAATATTTATGAGTAAATCTAACAAAACATGCATAAGACTTGGATGCCGAAAGGCGTATCATGTTCTTGGACTGGAAGGCTCAACATAGTAAAGATGTCAAATTGTCCCCATATTGATGTAAGGTTTTTACACAATGCCTATCAAGATCCCAGTAAGATTTTTTTTGTAGATACAAGCAAGATTATTCTAAAATTTATATGAAAATGCAAATGAAATGGAATAGCTAATTTTTTTTTTTTTTTTTTTTTTTGTAGAAGGAGATTAAAGTGGAAAAAATCGGTTTACTGACTTCAGGACTTATTACATGACGACAGTAACCAAGACTGTGTAGCACTGGCACGGAGATAGAGGCATAGATCAGCGCAGCAGAACAGAGAGCCCAGAAATAGATCCATACAAATGTGCCTAACTCATTTTTGACAAAGGTGCAAATGCAACTGAATGGCAGAAGGGCGGCTTTTCCTAAAGATGGTGAGAGAGCAATCAGAAGTTTATCTTCAAAGAAACAAAGGTCAATAAAGTGTGATTATCACACTTTACACAAAAATGAATCATGGACTCAAATGTAAACTATTAAACTATAAAACTTTATGAAAAAATATGGGAATTCTTCTGGATCTGAGCCAGAGCAAAGTGTTCTTAGATTTGATACCAATAGCATCATAAAAACAAAAACAAACAAAAAAATGTATAAACTAGGGACTTGACATAAGTGAAAAATTTGTGTGAAACTCTGTGAAAGGATGAAAAGACAAGCCACAGGAAGGGAGAAAATACTGCAAACACCCATCTGACAAAGGGCTGGTATCTAGAATGTATTCCCAGGGATGCAGTAAGCAGCATGCATGGCTAGTAATTATTAATTATATATTTGAAAGTTACGAAGAGAGTAGGTCTTAAATGTTCTGACCACATGAGACATTTGTATGCATGATGATGGAAGTTAACTAGAGTCATTGTGCCAATCATTCTGAAATACATACAGATATTGAGTCATTATGTCATACACCTGAAACTAACATAATGTATGTTGATTATACTGAAAATTTTAAAATGAAAAAAGTAGACTATTTTAAAAAAGATGATGACAACCCAACAGTAACAGCAACAATGAGAAAAAAAACAACAAAGCTAAATTAAACAAAATCAAAGAAATCAATTAAAAAATGGGCAAAAGAAATGAGGAGACATGTCGCAGGAGAGAACACATGGTTGGCAAATAGGCCTGTAAGAAGACATTCGATGTCATTAGCCAGCAGGAAAATCAAAACCACAGTGGGAAACCAGGACCTATCTGCTGGAATGGCTAAAATAGAAAAGAGTGACAACATCAAATGCTGGCAAGAATGGGGAGAACCCAGATTGCTCTCACACCGCTGGTGGGAGGTGGAATAGTACAGCCACCCTGGAAGACAGTTGGCAGTTTGTTTAGAAACTTATCATGTTGCAAAAATTCTCAATGAAATACTAGCAAATCGAATTCAACAGTATATTAAACGAATTATTCACCATGATCAAGTGGGATTTATTCCTGGGCTGCACAGGTGATTCAATATTCACAAATCAATCAGTCAATACACCACATCAATAAAAGAACCGTATGATCCTCTCAATAGATGCAAAAAAAGCACTTGACAAAATACAGCATCCTTTCTTGATTAAAAAAAAAAGTCTTTTTTTTTGCAACAAAGTTGGGATAAATAGACCATACCTCAACATCATAAAGGTCATCTACAAGAGACCCACAGCTAATATCATGCTCAGTGGGGAAAAACTGAGAGCTCTTCCTCTAAGGTCAGGAACAGGACAGGATGTCCTCTCTCACCTTTACTATTTAACAAAGTACTGGAGTCCTAGCCTCAGCAATCAGGCCACAAAAAGAATTAAAAAGCATGCAAATTGGCAAGGAAGAAGTCAAACTTTCACAATTGCAGACAACAGAATACTCTATGTAAGACCTGAAAGACTCCACCAAAAAATTGCTAGAACTGATAATGAACTCAGCAAAGTTGCAGGATATAAAACCAATGTGCAGAAATCTGTTGCATTTCTATACACCAATAAGGAAACAGCAGAAAAAGGAATCAAGGAATCATTTCCATTTGCGACACACCAAAACCAATAAGACACCTAGGAATAAACCTAACTATAAAGGTAAAGGATCTGTACTCTGAAAGATATAGATCACTTATGAAAGAAATCTAAGAGGACACAAGGAAATGGGAAAGCATTTCATGCTCATGGTTTGGAAGAACAAACATTGTTAAACTGTCCGTACTAACCAAAGCAACCTACACATTTAAAGCAATCCCTCTCAAAATACCACCAGCATTTTTCACAGAGTCGTTGTGATGAGCACTGGGTGTTCTATATAAGGGATGAATCCCTGAATCCTACTCCAGAAACCAATACTACATTGTATGTTCACTAACTAGAATTAAAAATTTTTAAATGACATATTCAATATGATACTGTTTGGATTATAGTCACCATGGGCATTTTTGATTCCAAAAAAAAAAAAAAACCCACAAGAACATGGAATTTTAATGTTTTTAAAAGAGTTCATGGCAGGGGGCACCTAGGCGGCCAGGTAGGTTAAGAGTTGGCCTTCAGCTCAGGTCCTGGGGCTGAGCCCTGAATTGTCGAGCTCCCTGCTCAGCAGGGAGTCTGCTTCTCCCTCTCCCTCCACCTCTTCCCCCTACTCTTACTCATGCTCTCTTTCTGTCTCTCTCTCAAACAAGTAAATAAAATCTCTTTAAAAACATGTTCATGGCATAATAAAAGAAAAAGAGTTCAAAATTTTAAAAAAACTGAAAACTAGTCATGCCACCACCATACAAGCCAGCAATTGCACTCCTGGGCTTAAATGCAGAAAAATGCAAGCATACATTCACATAACAACCTGTGCACAAATGTTTATCACAGCTTTACTCATAAAAACCCCAAACTAAAAACAACCCTGTGTTCGGTGGATGTCCTTCAGTGGTTAAACAACCGAGGCCCATCCACAGAACGGGATGAACTCAGCAATAAACAGGAGGCAATGATACATACAGACCACTGAATGGACCTTCAGAGAATTATGCTACGTGAAAAAAAGTCAACCCTAAGAAGTTACACGTTACATGATTCTGCGTATGTGACCTTCCCAAAGTGACAGAATTACAGAGGGAAACTGGTTTGGCAATGTAAGCATCCCGTGCTGGTGAAGATGTTCTGGGTCTTGGCTGCATCAGGGGCAACGCCCTGGTGGTGATATGTGCTGTAAGTTTTGTAAGATGTCACCACCGGGGGAACAGAGTAAAGGGTTCATCACACAAGATCTCGGTGTGATGTCTGCATGATCTCTCAGACGATATGTTTAATTGAAACAAAGGCTCCCTGGCACAGTGATGGAGTAAAGCCTCAAAGTTCTTGGTGTTCAGAAGTGGGCACAGGCGTCTTTCCATTGAGCTCCTGGCAATGACAGGGTTACCTTCTCTAAGGCTGAAGTTGACAGTAACAGGTGACTATGAAAAGAAACCCTGGAAATGAATGATATGGTTAATGAAACAATGAATGCCACGCATGGAGTGCGCTCGAGACCGGGCGTGGGGCACAGCAGGAGTGAGTTCTCCGGCCAGAGCATCGGATGGAGACCTTGAACCTCAGTGCAGGAGGAGCAGTTAAGAACCTGCAGGGCAAGAATTTCCAATGTAAGTCAGATGGGAATTCTGAAAGCGAAGAAGAAATTATGAAGAAGCAATACTTGAAAAAGGAAGAGCTAGAAATTCCCCAGATTGAAAAAGACTAATTTTCATGTCAAAAACACAATCAGAAAACAAAGGTACCCTTAAATAAAAGTTAAGTCCATGTTGGAAGCTGCCATAATGAAACTCTGAAACATTGACAGTAAAGAATCAACGTGGTATAAACAATACACAACACTCCGCATATGTGTGCCAAATACAGCATAAAGCATAAACGTAGAATAAAGAGTAGAGCATATTAAAAGCACTAGGGAAAAAAACCAGATTATTACCAAACAGAACATTGATTTTCCAGGAGCAAACAATCAGCCACAAAGGCACCAGAAGACCGTGACCTGCATCTTCAAAATGCTGTGGGAAATGACTCTTTGCCTTGAATTCAGCCCCAGGAAACTCAGCAAGGCTGGACCCCGCAAGCCGACGGCTGGTGAATGTGGGCACATGTATCCCCTCCGCGTGGGGTGGCCTGGGTCCCTCAGCCACAGTGCCCTCCAGTTGCCGTGAGTGTGGGTCTGTCCTGCTCCAGCAGGTGACCCACCTGAACCCAGGTGATTTGTTCAATGGCCCAAAGTGGCATTGTAAAGACCAGACCCAGATGCCTGGGGGGATGCCTGGGGGGAGCTTTTCCCACGAAACTGTCAGTATCGTAAGTGCAAAATCTCATCTCTTCTGCTTCCACTTCCTGGCTCTTGTTCGCATCCCTACCTGGAGATGCCTGATGCTTGCTGCCTGGACTTCAGGTGTATGAGATGAGTCTGACGATGCATGTCGGACGGCAGTGACATGCGCTCTGGGCAGCCACTATCGCTATGAAGTCAGGGTGACCACAGAGGTGACACCTGGCCATGGACCTTCTGCCTCTGCAGGCCAGCCCCGGATGCTCTCTGGGGTGGTGGATATTGCTCACACACCCTGAGTATAGGTAGAGGGCTGTTTCCTTTGCCGAATTTCCCATCCATACAGTTGTTGGTTTTCTTTGGATGGCCATTCAAGGCAGCGGTTGGCTTATCTTTATTCGCTGTCAAAATTTGGACTTGAGCACAAAATCATGAAAGGTTCATAGGGAACTGTCCTGACCTAGAGATCTGGGAAAGGATGCTGAGCAGTCGGGTTATTAAGTGCTTGCCATCAACATTCAACGCTGCCCACTAATCATCCGATTCAAGGTTAAATCGGCCCAGTGAGGAGCATGGAAAACTCTGATTCTTAGAACCATGGTCTGCACTGTGTTGAGGTGGGAGGCTGTTTGGTGAGCATCCTCTACCACAGCAGGACACTTTCCTCCTTAAAATCTCAAAATTATTTACTTATTTATTTATTCATGAGAGACACACAGAGGCAGAGACACAGGCAGCGGGAGAAGCAGGCTACCTGCAGGCAGCCTGGGACGCCATCCCAGGACCCCAGGATCACGCCTTGAGCCAAAGGCAGATGTTCAACCCCTGAGTCACCCAGGCGTCCCCAAAATGATGCTTTAAACAAGAACCAGGCTTTCAGGCCACAAATACCTATTTAACCTGTAGTAGAGCTGAAATTAGTTCTGTATTTATTTACTTCTGCACTGACATGGAGATATTCAAAGGTCAACTGTGTATATAAAGTGCTTTATTCTGATTCACTAGTTCACTTTGAGTGAGGCAGCCTGAGAACCTGCCCAGAGCTCATAGCTCCCATAAGCAAATGCGGCCTTAATTATAAACCACTGACATGCAAGGAAACATTTGGAACCCAACAAATTTACAGTTTGGAGATCTGTGCGACAATCTAGTTCACAAAGTCATTGACAGATACAGAGAATGGAAACCACTGACTCACCTAAAAAGTGAACAGAGATTCTTACAATAGTTACTATTGCTTAAGAATAAGTAGATTTGGGTTTGGCACAAATTTCTGGTGACGTGGCCATGCCGTAAAGAATAAACACCATGAAAATAACCAGGCGCGGTGCAGGGTGATCCTCCAACCATCTGATCCCGGTACCCTCGGGGAAATGTTGTGACAGTTGCTGGTGCCTCTGGTGTCCTCGTTGGGGGCCAGGTGACAGATGGACAGAGGCTCCCCACCACTTGGTGTCCAGAGGACCCCTTGTCTGACCTCTGCCCCCCCACCTCCGTGTCCACTTGGCTGGGGTGGGGTGAGGAGTGTCCCACTCATTTCAAGCCCCGGGATCACCCGCTTCTGACCCCGAGCCCATTGTCATCCTGCCCTGAGGATACAGCCTCCCATCCTGGTTTTGTTGGGTGGCGCTGGAGGCCGGGCTTGACACACGGTGGCAGACACCCAGACTCTATCAATAAGGACAAGAAGCCGAGTTCCCAGAATCAGCAATGTAGACCTGGACCCAGAAATCCTCTCCCACGTGGGGAGATGGGTCTTTCAGAGGCACCTCAGAGGGAAGTGAGTTTATCTAAAGACATAAAGGCTCTAGAAGCAAACAGGAAAAGCCAAGGGCTCTCCGGGTGGGAGACTGGCTCCTCGATAACATTTAAATAGACACAAATGTGACCCTGCTGCACCCTGTCCAGAGCCCCACCTCCCCACTTGGGCCTCCCTGCATTGTTCCCTCTGCCTCTCCCCTGGTCTGCTCCCCTTCCTCCCTCAGACCCACTTGCCCTCGCACAAAACCCCAGCTTCTCATTATTTCCCAAGCCCAGCCTCGAGCCAAGTGCTTTTTTTTTTCTTAAATCATTCCAAGATAAAGACATTTGCCATGCTATTTTTCCCCCAAAATATTTTAATTTGAAAGAGAACACGGAAGAAAAGCAAAGGAATGAGTCACGAATGGTGAAATTTTAAGCATCAATAGGTGATCGTTCAGAAGATACTCTTCCTGCCATCCCGATGCTATTCCAGTGGGGGTGAAGCCAGTCTCCCCATGACGTGCCAGGGTCTGAGGTTTATGTTAACATAGGGAACACCTCTGTCTGCCGCATCCTGAACCAAGAATGAGCGTCTGCCCCCCTCCCCCCCAGGTCACTATTATGTCCAATGCTCACTCCTCTGGCAGCAAACAGCCGAAGGACCAATCAGCCGTCCCAGTGCCTGCCTCAGTCTCCTGGAAGTTCCACCTTCCTGCCCAGGTGGTGAAGGCTCCGGCCACCATCATGTTCGCTCCCAATGCTGCCCTGCTAACGGTGACATGGTCATTCCAATGCCTGGCATTGTGCACCATGAGAGGACTGTCCTGGGGCCTTCTCATTGGAGCTCGTTCCATCCTCTGAATTATGGGGGGGGCTGGTGAGGGTAAGCAGGAAAGGCTTCTTGTCCTCCTTCTGCAAATGAGGAGTGGGGCACATAGGCTGTGACCTGCTCAAGGTCACACAGAACAATGATACTCCTCACTGTGTTTGGACAAGTGCTCTCATTGCCGGGCCAAAGCTGCCCACCTCCTGCTGAGTTCTCTGACTGGAGATAATTGCTAAATCGAGGCTCTGATTATTGGAGATTGATACTTGGAGGAAAGACTTCTGGTCGTCAAGGTACAACTGAGGTGCAGTAGTGATACAGACACCTTGCCGAGATTCTCCCCAAAACAGAAAGTCAGAAGTAGAGTCTCAGCCCAAACTTCTTCAAGCTACAGTGTTCCCAGCTGGCGCTCACATGAAGGAGAGTCTTTGCAAAACTGCATTTAGGCAAGAGTCCTGTTTAGTTCACCAATCTGTGGATGCGATGGGGACACTAAATGCACGTCAAGGAAATTCTCTGGCTCAGGACAAGTTATAAAAGGCAAGAGTGGCGCAGTGAGGTCATGGGGTCTGGGAGTGGGGCCGAAGCCCTTCCAATAACATTGTCGAAGCCACAGGAGGCACCTTGGGCCCAAGAGATGCGGGGGGCAGAACGGGAGCCTGCAGCCCGTCATCCTGAGTACCACCAGCAAAGCCTGGACCTGGTGACACGTGCTGCCTACCTTAACTGTTTTATGCGCAGATGCCCCTGGTCTGGGCCCTGCTGGAGGTGCGCCTCCATCACCAACTTTTCTAGGACATAAATCCTGGCCAGGAAGCCCCTTGGATGCAGAGAGCTCTGTGCCCAGCGTGCGTTTTCCTGCACACACAGTCACTCAGTCCAGGAGCCCTCGGGCCCTGCAGACCCCACGGTGGCCACGCAGAGTCCCCAGAGCCTCCCTGCGTGAGGGAAGGGAGAAGACGAACCTGCATGGAGCGCTTCTCTTGGGTCCTCTTCTCAGCCCACCCACCCCTCTGGCCCTCGAATCACATGCTCCTCCCCACCCCCCAGAGCAGAAGCAGCTTCAGATAGAAGCGGGATAAGCCAGTAGGACTCAGGCCTGAGCCCAGGCCTGGGTCCCACCTTGGGTTCCGCCTGGGGACCTGCCTGTTGCCCTTCCCCGGCAAGGGCCTGGGCTGAACCTGCAGCACTGGATCGCCAGGGAAGCGGAGGCCCGTACGGTTCATGGGGGGAGCTTGTGTGTCTTTCCTCAAACAAGGACAGCTTCACAGGACAAAAACCACGAAGGGAGAGCACACTGGGGCTGCAGTGTGCTGCACAACCACACACCAGTGTCAACAGAGTCACCCAGACACCCATGTCGAGCCGTGCCCTCCTACATAGAGCCTGCCCCGGGGAGCTGCCCTGGGACAAGCCGATGGCGAGGCCGGGGAAATCAGCCAAGGAACCAGAGGCTGGCTGCAGCCAGACACAGGAAAACAGCGACTTGGACAGACAGCGACCTCTCTGATGCCTCTGCCTCCAGTGACAGGTAGGGCTCGTGTGCAGGGCGAGGGAGTGTGTACTTCTGAGAAAGGAGCCAGTTTGGACCTGGTGCTGCTCCCCTTCAGCCCCTGCAGCCCTGGCCCCTGTGCCCCGTGTCACCAATGAACGAGACCCCTGGAGAAATGGCTGAGCCACCCATGTTCAGGGGCTGGATTAGGAGTCAGACTCAATGCTGCCATATCTCAGAGGCCTCACTGACAACCTTCCGTATACAGACGACTTGAACTTGTCTGAGCCTGGCTTGGACTTCACCGCGGATCCTGGTTCCCTGGTCAGGCTCAGAGCAGCCTCCCCATCACCCACGGGAAGGTAAGTGCCAGGAGAGCAGAGCCTCTGGGGCAGTACTGACAGACCGCATGCTTGTCGGCACTGGGATTGCATTGGCTAGAGGGAAGGGCAGAAAGAAGAACAGGGGTGCAGAGGGAAAGGCAGAGGTGCAGAGGGAACGGCAGGGGTGCAGAGGAAGAGCAGAAGGAAGGGCAGGGGTGCAGAGGGAATGGCAGGGGTGCAGAGGGAAGAGTAGAGGGAAGATTAAAGGGAAGGGCAAGGGTGCAGAGGGAAGGGCAGGAGCACAGAGGGAAGAGCAGGGGTGCAGAGGGAAAAGCAGAGGGAAGAATAGGGGTGCAAAGGTAAGGGCAGAGGCTGAGGGAAGAGGAAGCGCAGAGGAAGCCTTGACCTGCTTGCAGTAGCAGCAGGACCACTCCAGCCGACCTCTGTCACCCGGAGTGCAGTGCCTTACTACGGCCCCGGGCCTCCGCGTGTGACCAGCAGTCCCCGGGTGTGGCCATTCTCTCCTATCTGTGCGTCCTCCCCTGGGTTTGTGTGCAGCTCCCTGCACCCGTGTTCAGGAACCAAGCCATCTCCTCCACCACCCCTGCTCTCTGTGCCACCCCCCACCAAAGCTCCCTCTCCTCCCGTTCCCACCATGAGCCATTCAGCTCCTCAGGCCTCAAATGCCCTGGGGTGTCCCTGTGCAGGCGGGGTCCAGCATTCGGGGACCCTTCCCACTGCACATTGCCCCTGGAGGTCCCAGGGGCGACCTCCTCGCCCCGGCTCCTGGGTCACTCAGCACAGGCATCAGGCAGGCCGGTTTGCACAGCTGCCCTGAGAGCTTCCACTGGGACCTGCCCTGGGTCTTCGTTCCCTGTCAGCGGACTTCACTTGTGTGTCCTGATGCCTCCTCCCAGCCCCCCACGCACTGTACAGGCCCTGGGGACCCCAGCTGAGGCACCTCCCCTCCTGCCTCCCGGGGATGCCAACGCCCTGCACATCATGTGGACAAGCGGCCCACTGTAAGGTTTTCCAGGGCTGTTGGGCTCCCCAGCCTTATTTTAGGATTTGTGGGCTTGGGGCACCCTCCCGGCTGCATTTACAGTTTCAGCCCGTGTAAGTGCTGTGCCCTGAACCAGCTGCTTCCCCGCCTCTGCTGCAGGTGCCCCTGCGCCGTCGTGGGTGTGACACAGGGTGGCCATGCAGAGGAGCCTGTCCAAGCGTCACCCTCCATGGCCAGGATCCACCTCCCAGAGTAACGAAGGGTGAGACAGATGAGGAAACTGATGGTCCCTCCAGACCCTCCCACCACATGTTTATTCAGACGCGGGCTTCTCCCAGCATCTCGACACTCCCTCCCCCAAGGAACCCGTGCCCGGCAGCTCTTGACCAAGTGTCAGGATGTTATAAATGGAGACAGCCTGTATCCACCATGCCTGCTTGCAGAAATGATGACAAATTTAAACCAGCTGAGCCGAGATTAAGTTTGTCTCTGAGACCACAAACTTCTTGACTTGCTTCCACAAAACAGTTTCACTGTTTCCTCCACTCAGTGAAAATAATTGCATGCACCAGAAGCAAAAATCTCACGAGAGACAAAATAGATCAAAGCACCACTTCCTCTTTCAAAGCCTGACACTTGCCTGCAGGAGGGAAGACACTCCCATACATTTGCTGCATCCCAGTAAAGACGCACCAGTTTGGAGGGGACACAGGGTGAAGCAGGCCACTACTGATGCCCTGACAATTGGTTCTGGACAAAGGGCGTGGTCACAACGGTCCGTGTCCTCCCCGCGGTGGATAGACGATGCGTCTGCACCAACATGGTTCAAGGCTGAGCAGCGCGTCTGTGCAGCAGAGGAGGGTGACCACCGAGGCTGGGCATCTGGCAATCACACCAAGGACAGAGGATGGATGGAATCAGTAAGGAGGTCCTGACCTGAGGGAAAACGTGAGTGGAGAGATGCAGGGGGCCGGCCTCAGCACTGGGGCAGGACATGTGCCAAGTGTCCCCGGATCTGGACAAGAACAGGGAGGACATCGGAGGGACATGGATCCTGGCTCCCATAAGGAGGCACTTCCAACAGCTGGAGCTAGAAATGGAATTACAAGACCTCCAGCAGGTGCATGCAGACTCTGACTCACGTGGATTAGACTCACATCTGGATGAGCCTCTCCAACCCCCTCCTGCCTCCGATGGGAACGAAGTTTGTTGGGCTGCCATCCCCAATCTGACCCCCACCGACCTTATGAGATGGTGCTTAGTATCTCTCTCCACCTTAAGGGCTTGGGAAGTGATTATGTGTTTATGTTTTTCGTGGCTCTTCGGTAGTTTTATTTTTTATTCAAAGTCATAGGACTATTACCATTTTTTAGAATTTCCTTTGATTTTTTCCAATGTCACATCCAAATCCCCTTGAAATCTCAAAAATAACAAACAGGCCTAATGGTTTTCCACAGCTTGGGGCTTTTTGAATTATATTTTTATAGTAATTCCCATGACGGAGCCTTATGTAAGAGTCGCACTAGCTAAATTTGCTTTGGAACTTACATATATTTTGAACTCATGACATGGGACTCTTTCCAAAAGTAATTGTAGGTAAAGGGGTTGAGATGGAGGATTTGTTGCACATTTTTCCAAACGCTCTCAGCCCTTGGTGAAAGACTCTAGCAAGGGTAACGAGATGTTCAGCACATTGCCATACGCCAGCCCCATAAGGCTACCAGGAAGGCCAAACTGTCTAAAACTAGAGATTGAAAAGAGAAGATCAGGGTGTCATCGGGCCTCATGTGATATAGAAGAGTCTGACAGTCTTTCAATATTTGTCTCTTATTTCGAATGGGACACAAGAAAAACTGAGCAGCTTGGCTCATCAGTTGCTTGGATTTATTGGTTCTTTCTCTATTAATGAAAATTCTATTCTATACCCAAGACACTAGTCTCTGTTTTCCAAGATGAAGAGAAAAGTCCTCATCTGCCTGTCCTGGCCACTCCTGATTACGTGTTTGTACGTGACGTCTACCAGCTTTGCAGTGCTGGCTGCCATGTGACCAGACACACCGTCCATATCGGTCTGTTCTTCTTTCCGGTTTCTCTTTCATCTTTTCCTCTTACAAGGCCTGACCTTGAGCCCTGCATTCTAGAGGAGGCCTGATATCGGTAATCGTTCTGAGGATAAATCACCACGTTCCCCACGTGGAGGTTTTGTATATGGTGCTTTTGGTCATGTCCATGGAAAAGAAGGCTCAGTTGGAAAAAATCCGGGAACCAGAGAGCAGAAAGGGAGAGGCATTTGTTTTCGGACGCAAGGATGACCATGGATGTCCCTGAAACCACACTGTCTCCTTTTTCTTTTTCTTTTCCTTTTCCTTTTCTTTCTTTTTTTTTTTCTTTTTTTTTTTTTGTAAATCTGCTTCAGTGACTCCTGTTAAGTCTGTCCCAGCATTCCAATAATTCTGTTTCCTGCTGGCCAAGAGTCCCACCCCCAACTGCAAGGTCACTGTTTTTGAAGTTGAGTTTCATCCCCGCTTTGATGAATGGATGTATTTGAATGAACAGAATGCTCTGTCCCACTGCTAGAGATAAAGTATATAGATAGCATTTTTAAAGGCTATAGAGCAGCGACCTTACCAACAAAGACATTTCATTCGCTTTAATTGTGGCTGTTTTAATGCATATTGGAGGTTCAAATCTATAAAGCCTCCATGAGATAATGCAATTGTGTGTCTTAAAAAAAAAAACTTTCCAGTTTTATAAATTGGAGAAATTAATCAAATTAAAATTGTCTTGAGAAAGCTCTCAGTGGGACTCCATCCAAGTGGTCGACAAGATCTTGGCCTTTCAGATGGCAGAGCGCCCGACCCCCTTCCCCGCCACCATCCTTATGGTTGCAGAGCGTGGCCGCTCATGCAGGTTCAGTGGAGCTACCTCAGTGACTTCTCAGGAAGTGACTGGTAATTGTTAAGAAAATTAAGAATGCTAATTTGCATAAATTCAAGATTAAAGAGCAGCTGTGTTAACATTATATCATCTTTCGATAATAGATTGGACTTTTAGAAACAGCCAAGAGTTGTAAACCCATGAAAAGAATTTGATTTCCCTCACCAATGTTCAGAATGAAATGGAAATTCATTGTCTTGTTGCATGTCTTATTGCTCAGAAAGTTAAAGATTTTTTCTTTCCAGGCCTTTGTTGAACACGTTGCTTTGTGTATACTGTCTTTTTATGTGTTTTGATGCTCAATGACTCATAATGTCCTTTATATATGAAGGCTCTTAAGCTTTTGTCGGGCATGTTTTGTTTACTCAGGCAGTTCTGTTTGCTGTGTTTTCCTTTTCCAAAATGGAAATATTGTCGTCTTCAGGAACCATAAAAATCATACATTTTCATTGCCAAAAAAAGAGGGGATTCAAACATACAGAAAAATAGGAGGAAGAAAACCAGAAATCATCCAAAATTACATCACCAGAGAAAACCACCATTTGGTTTGTAGGTCGGTGCATATTTTTCCAGACACTTTTGTGTGATTTAGAATTTTATACAAAGGCACGTGTTTTGTTAGGTAACCTCTTATTCACAGAAGCAGGTGCCACAGGTCTACTACTTGGTGAGTATAGACGTGTATCATCAACTTGGGCTTTACAGGTCACTCTTTCAACATAATAGTAAATTTAACTGGTTTGTAAGATTTAGTGTGTGCTACTTCTTTGTGCTTGATTTTTGAGCGTTTATAATAGGCCAAGAAATGTGCTAATACTGAATGTGTCATGTTATTTGATCCTCATTTTTCCTCCCATTTTGTACATTTAAAGCAGAGGTTAAATTGTTTGCTTGAGGGTGAAGCTAGTCAATACAATGTTCTTTTTTCCTTATTTTCAATTACCATAATTTTTCAAAAAATATTGTATTTATTTATTTAGAGAGAGGGAGAGCATGAAAGGGGCAGGGGTGCAGAGGGAGAGGGAGAGAGAATCCCAAGAGGACCCTGTGCTCGGTGCAGAACCCGACGCAGGGCTCAATCCCATGGCTCCCAAATCATGACCTGAGCTGAAATCAAGAGTCGGGTGCTCAACCCACTGAGCCCCCCACCCCAGATGCCCCTCACTTACCATATGTTTCAGGCCTTCCTTCCTGCCTCCCGCCCTCCCCTCCACTCCCCTACTCTCCTCATTCCATGTCTGCACGTCTCAGTTTTAGAATGCAGCCTGTATACTCTTCACTTCGGCCAGTTTGAAATTTTACTTATGGCTACACTACTTGATACATTTTAGCCAATTGTCTATGTGCTGCAGAAAACTTTATTTTCTCTAGGACATGAACTTCTATATTACATCCTTCTTAATTTATTCCTTCATTCCCTCTGTACCTTTTTTTAAAATTTGTTTCGTTGAAACATTGGGTCTCCTAGGACTTTTCGTTTCTGGGGTCGTCTCTTGAATTGTTACATGTCCATAACGATTATGTATCTGTGCTGCCAATGGGATCCTTTAAAATACAAAATTATCATCTTTGTCTCTTTGGTTCCTCTACTCTGATGTCTGCGGTGCATGCTATTGATTCTTATAATCTCATCTTCTGTATGCACACACACAACTCATCTTTTGAATACTGTCCTGTCACTTCATTTCATGTGCTTGTAAATAGCATGTAGCAAGTTTGAGTTTATGACTTCGTCCAGGAGCTGTGGTTTAACCAAAAAGTCGAAGTCATGCACAGGGGACTGGTCCCCAGCGCGTTGGCCTCCTACTTAAGGAGTGGACTTGAATGCCAGCCCCATGACCCCGGTGTGAGAGAGACTGGGCTGCTGCCAACTGCAGAGCCACACTGCCCAGAGGACCATGCCCGGGCTTCTCCCAGCTGGGTCGAGCACCCCCCATCCCTGCTAACACAAGAGAGGGGCAGGAATTCTAAAGTATGCATCTTCTGAGCCCCACAGTCCAAGGGTCAGAATCTCTCCTGGAGTAGAAAATCAGGTTCTGCTGGAATCCTGCCCGCTCCCAGGGACTGTGTTTGTAGGTCTTCCCACTGATGCGGCTCCAGGGGATGTGGTGTGTGAGCGGCTTGGTCCTTTAGCTGTCTGCCCACCAGTCACCTGCTGGCTGTTCCACCTGGTAGTTCCAGACATACTCCATTATGCGGGATGCTCCATTCCACACGTGTTACCACTACCAGCTACTTGGAGCCCAGGTACAATATCACCCATCAAGAGCGTGACCCCCAGTCAAGAAATAAGTGGGAGCAGAGGCATCAGAAGACCCAGAACAATGTGGGACAGGTACACATCCTGTACTGCAGCCTTGGGGAGTCAAAGGGCAGGATGAAATCTGGACCTGTAGCCTTGGCACAGAACTCCCTGTGGGTCAGGCCTCGCAGCCCCCTGACTTGCTCCTGTTCCTCTCCTCTCTGCTCTGATCCCATTGGGTGGCCCATCATTGGACGTCAGGTGTGCCACATGTGACCTTCCTTTGGTCTCCGCGTAAGCTGCACTCCAATGGCCACATTGCTGCTCTGGGTCTCCTCATGAAGTCCCCTTCTTGTGACTTGGAGAAAAGCCCCACTGGCCACATCATCCAGAGCAGCCCCCATTCACCCCAAATGATGTCACCCCACATGGGTTCTCTGCCTACACCTGCTGACCGTGTTCTAGTTCTTTTGTTTTTGTTTGCTTGTTGACTGGACCAGGCCACGCCACGGTCACCTGCTGAGGCTTGATTCATCCCAAGCTCAGGGCTTGCCCACACTGCCTTCCACGACACAGGCCCTGTCGCTTTGTGCTGATGCTCGTTCACCTGATGGAGGGAAAGGAAAGGGAATCATGCCTGGTCTTGGGCTGCCTCAGCCAGGAAGTGACACACGTCCCTCCACTCCTGCTTCCCTGGCCCCGTGACTCAGTTCTGGGGAGGGGAGTGAGCCAAATCTTTAACAAGCATCACCATCCGGCTTCCAGCTCACCTCTCTGTGGCCAGTACCTGTCACTGTGCTCAGCACACACTAGGTGCTCCATTAAAAGATGCTGATGGAGTAAAAGAAGACATGCTGAGGTCTGCCCTTCAGGGAGCCTATATCTACCGAGAAACACGTGGGTAAGCACAAGAGATTTCCTGACGATGGTGGCAACGTGGAGTGACCACGGGAGCTGGCCTGAGCGTGGGTCCCAGGGAGCCGGACAGAGAAGAGGAGCTGAGCTGAGTCTCGTAAGAGGAGAAATAATTCATGGGGAGAACAGGGGCGAAGCACATTTGAAGAAGAGGATCAAGAGCTCAAAAGCAGGAGCCAACATGCGTGGTGCTCTGTGTGCTTGGAATCTTGCACACCAAACCAGAGTGGCCGTGTCCTCCTTTTGGGGAACTACTGAAATGCTCCGGAGAAAGTGAGGGGGCACGTGAGGGTGTCAGTGTGAAAGGTCCCTCCAGCAACTTGACCCTTGCTGCAGGGACAGTCCAAGCACACGACAAAGAGCCCTGAGTGAGCAAATGAAGAATTCAGGAAGAAAAACCACCACGCAGGTGTTAGTGGTTAGGGTCCTGGTTTGCATAGTGATGGGTACGCTTCCCAAAGCAGGGAAAACTGAGGAAGGAGCAGGTTGCCCGCTGGCCCTGGGGCTGGTTCCACATCTTGCTCTCAGAAGATCCCCTAGACCCACTGCCACGCTTGCTTCCTGCCGCTGGGTGCACCTGTGTAAGGAGTTGGCCCTCTGGCTTCTAACCTCATAGCACAAATCTTTCTATTCATTTGGCTCAGTACTTTCTAATGGTGGATAAAGGAACACACTGTCCCTCAGCAAGGCAGAGGACTTGTTCTCTAGAGTCCCCTGTAACTAAGTTTTTGCCGTGTTGATTACGTTTGTTTTTTGTTTTTTTTGTTTTTGTTTTTTTTGTCTTAAATTAAGACATTGTGACTTTATGGCTCTGCTTCTGGCTCATCCCTTGAAATTAAAATTTTCTGAGTGTAGGATCTGCTGGAACCCATTTGGCAGAGGGGATGCCAGGCCTGGATGCCTCAGAACTAGAGTGCTGAGTAACCTGAAGCTGGATCCAAAGTGGCCTGGATCCCAGGTCGGCCGTGTCCCTGCCTGACCTGTCTTGTCCTGTGACTCGTGGCGATGTGACAGGAGCTTGTCCTCAAGCCCACGGGAAGGAATGAGGGAAGGTGAAAGTGAGGGAAGAGAGGGACGCAGGTACACCGGCCATCCCATTAGGTCCACAGACAAAGGTCATGAATAAAAACCCCAATTCTTTAGGTGAGACATGTAAGATGAAGCCGGGAAGGTCACAGACCCATTGAGATGCCCTCTGATGACCACCAGGTAACACTTGCTCCCTTTCGGCCAGCCCTTCTCAATGAGAGTGGCTGCGAAAGAGGTCCCCTAGGAGATCTCGGCCTGGACTGTCCCTGGATTTTCTCATGAAGTAGCAAAGGCAACTGCTAGCTACATCCAAAGCAGGCCAAGTTAACTTAACAAGCTATAGCCCTAAAAAAAATATATCCTGCTGCAGCTTTCAACTTAGAGCATCCAGAGCGTGGGGGGAGGAAGGCCCAAAGGAAAAAAGGTGTGTGTGAGCAGGTGAGGTCCTAAATCCATTCCCCAGGGGCGTGCTGCATCCAGAGTGCATCTGCCCATCTGTGGTCAGGGCCTCTTCAGGGCACGTGTCCCCCACGTCCTCCACTGGTTAGCACAGCCTAAAGCCTCACAGATACACGGACCTACCTACCCAGGATAATCGAGGGCAGGACCCTGGCCCCAGGGCAGCGCGCGGCAGATCTGAGACAGGAATGCAGGCCCAGGGCTCCGTGTCCTGTCTCCACTCCCATCCTTCTGCTGCCAGGAAGGTAACTCACTGCCCACATTTCCCACATGCACACAATATCTAGATTTTTGAAATCGAAAGGTTTCCTAAAACTTTCCCATTTTCTGAGGCCTCTTAAAAAGATGAAGCCTGAGGCCATTTGATACAGCCACAGGTAAATGTCCTCTATGCTCATCTACTTCTCTGATTTAATATATTTTTTAAAAGGCTCTTTCAGGCTGCAGCATTTGCACCTGGGGGAATTATGGCTTTAACTTTTCTTTGTAAAAAGAAGATCAAGAATTTGTTGCCAAAATAAATTCTTCTCTATTCTTCTTTTCCTCGGTTGTCTCCAAAGAGAAATTAGCAGTCACATTCTCTACCTCCACATTATCCTCAAAAAATACTATTGTGTTTGCTGCAGAATTAAGGGTAGCGCACTATCTGCCGCTCCTTTCTTGTGGTTGTCTGCAAAGGAGCCCCCGGCTTTGTGCTAAGACAAGAGTCTCCCAAGCATTTATTAGGTAATGTTCGAAGGCACCAGAATCTTCTCTTTCATTCTGCTCACAAATGACACGCCAGATTCATTCAGGAGAGATCAGCCTGCCGCAGACACACAGCCAAGCGAGACTCAGCTCCCCACCCGCCCTCGGCGCATGCACTGGGCCAGGATCCCTCCCCTTTCCAAAGGGTCCCATGGAAATCACAGGGTGGGGGCGGGGGGTCACAGCACAGATGCCACAGACAGGAGGGACTATGTGGTGTCCATCTCCGCTCTTCCGCCATCCAGCTTGCAGACCTGATGCCCGACCCTTCATTCCCTCCTGCCTCTGAGCTCCCTGCCGTCAGATGGCAGTCATGGCTACCCGGTGGAAGGTGCTGGAATCTAAACCCTGCCTGAGGCCTCACCCAGCTCTCAAATATCCTGATTGTTCTTTATAATTCTGTCAGCAACAAACCAGAAGAATGGGTGTTGGTGTGGAGAAGTGCTACATTCTTCATTATAGAAACCACACACACACACACCCTCCTCCCCAAAAATTAAAATTTCTACAGTAAAAAGATACTCAAGTTAGTTAGGATTTCAAAGCTTGGTCTTTGTTCCTTTGCTGGTCGACATGCCCAGGACCACCCGGCTTCTCTTCCTCAGTTTCCTTTTCTGCAAAGGGAGAGCGTGGGCTCAGGGAACCTCTCCAACCTGTGAATCCCGAGGTTCATCTTAAGAAAATAGTCTGCACATGTAGCTGTAGCTGCAGCTTCAGGGCACGTGGACAGCAGAGTTGCCAACGACAACTTCCAGAACAAGACCCTCATCCTCTTCCTGTTGGGCCCAGCTCAGTCAAGGGCCCATGAGGCAACAGTTTGTATTTTTACAGCAATTTCATGGGCTTGAGAAAGTTCTCGATCTGTGGCTGCAGCACCCCGGTGGCCAGTGTGGGACCCTACCAAATTCCCCCAAAGTTCCCTCTGGGCTTCAGCCCTCCTCCCTGAGGCTTTTCTCCCTATCAAAGGCAAACACTGTCGAGAGAGAAGATGGTAGGTATCATGCTTTAATACGGATTATCAGGCAGGAAAAACAGATTTTTCCTTTGAGAAGTTTAGACCAAGGGGAGGCTGTGCCCATAGGACATCGGGGTCTTCCAAGAGCAGCTAGAGGGCAGAGCTCCATCTCTGCCCCTGCCCCTGCCCCCAGCAGACGGTTCTAGGTCTGCCCATTGACCCTGGGGGCACCCTCTGGCACTCAGAGCCCCACAGGCCCCCGAGGACCTGAAACCACAGCCACGATTGCTTTCCTCGGCGTCTCTCCTGCGGGCTCACCTGCGCTCTGGGGTCGGTTGAGTCAGGGCAGTGTGAACGTGGGCGGGTCGCGTGTCCTGCTGCGCCTGCTGAGGGCTCAGGGCTGGAAGCCGCGCCTGGCTTCCCGGGCCCCTCCTGCCACCAGCTGTGCCCTGAGACAATCAATACAGTAGAGGGCAGGGATCCGCCTCCCCCGGGAAGGAGCCCACAGTGCAACCCGAATGTCTCAGCTGGACTGCCACCTCCCCACTCAGCCCTGCTCCCCAAGGCCTCTGCTCTGCGCGGCCCCTTGGGCTCCCCCCAACCCCGCTGGCTCTGGCTGCAAAACCCTAAGTGCCCTCTAGGTTCAGCTTAGTGCCTGACCCCCACCCCGTGGTGGCCGCAGCCCCCCACCCAGCCGGCGGGCACCCAGCGGGACAGATGCAGCCCGGAGACCCCACAGCGCAGACTCAGGGGCAAACTGCATTGTCCCTGTTGCCCCCATCGGGCCTGCCGCGGCTCTGAGCGGGGGTGGGAATGACTGAAGGGCCCTCTGAAAGGCACGCATGAATCCTTGGCGCCTCCTGGGAACAACCTGGCCTGGGTCACAGAGCTTCCGGTGAACGGAATGGGGGGGGGGGCGTTTTAAAAGTCTGACAAGTTTCAAAGGAAAAATTGCAGCGTTTCCGAGCACAGCGTAGAATCAGCTCGCAGAGGGATCCACCCAGGATCCGGACCCGGGCCGGGGGCGGGCTCCTTGTTTGGTTTGTGCAGGACCTGTTTAAGGGGAAAGCATAAGTAAAGAACCTATTTCTTATTTGAGCGAGTGTTCCTGTCCAGCAGCTCTCGAGGAACCAAAACAACTGTTCATTTTGAGGTTCGAGCAGCGGCTTCAAAGGGTGTTTGCGCAACGTGCTGACGGTTTCAGAGCCTGTAGCAGTGAAGGCCTGCTTGTCTTTCTGGAGTCCTTCTCCAGGCACGGCTCACCCATGGCAACCCTCAACATTGTTGATTCAGTGGCGCATGGGGACACAGGAGGGGCGAGCACGGTGTCAGCCCCAAGGCCACAACCCAGGAACAAGGCTGTAAGTCTGTCAGTGGTGGGGGCCTTGCTACCACCTCTCCCTGGGCTCCACTCCCCAGTGACATCACTGTGGACCCAGGGCCAGCCCGATCCTACCCCCGCCTCTGCCTTCCTTCTGTCCATCCATCCCGTGTGGGCTGGGCACCTGATGGGCCCTCAGTCCCGGCCAAGAAAGACACCAGAGGCACAAATCTGCTGGTGAGAAGGAAAATGCCTGCTGTGGGTCTGTGGGGGGCAGCCTTCCAGGAGTTTCCTCCTGCCTCCCTAGGGTAACTAGAGAAAAACCCACAGGTAGGGCAGGTAAAGATCCGTACTGGAGGGTAGAGGACACATGGCTCTGGCTCTTGCCCTGATCTCTGGGATACCCTGGGGTATCTGTCCTGGACGTGGGGGAGGCTAGGGCATCTGCAGTGCCATGAGCCCTCGGGGTCCAAAAACAGCAGAAAGCAGTGACTGCCACACACCTGGATGGAAAACTAGAGAGAACATGTACCAGGACATGTGACCCCAGCAAGCCACTGAGGCTCCAGTTGTCCAGAGAGGGATGGGGAGAGGGAGATTCCTGACCTCTCCCTATCCCCGGGGCTGGCGTCCTAGGGTACAGGGTGGGGTGGCCCTGGAGACCCAGTTGTGGATTGCCAGAGCCTGAGAGTGTCTCCTGGAGCGCCTTTTTGGACCCTGGGGCCGGCCCACCTGCTGCTGGCCAGCTCTGACCACGTCTGCTAGCACCCTGCTGGCCGCATGTCTGCTGCTGGCTGGTCTCTGGCATGCGGCCCACTCACATGGACTCCACACCCCACACCTGCCGCCTCTTCCACCTGGCACAGCACAACATACCTTCCTGCTAAATGGGCCTCACGGTCCTTCTGAAAGCTGGCTTGGCCCGAGATATGCTGGCAGTCTGGTGCCCATTTAGCAAGCCATCAACCACCGTGTAGGGAGTGGCCACATCTATGGGCTCCAGGGTGTGAGCCTGACAGCCTGCTAGAGACATTCAGGTTTAGTTTTGTTAAGATAGTTACAAGCTAGCGATTCCCCAATTCTATATTTATGAAAGCCACATGTACATTAAAAATGGATTTAATTTATCTTGCAATTAGGCTCATGGAAGCTGCCCTTTATTTAATTTTAATACACACTCCCTGGGAGGTCCCTAACATGAGGGCTTCTGATATTACTGATTAATGCATTAATTGCTTTGTTTTAACTATGAACACTACGACTCTTGTAATCCGCCACATCCTCTTTGCTTTGCAACAAGAAAACATGGGCCTTGAGTTTTGAGTCACCTTCACAGCAGCACAGGACAACACAGTACATTTTCGTGTATTAGCTCCACTGCTGTCTCCATTATACCTTTATCTTACATTCGTCTTAGTCTCTCTACTGATTTTGCATTATGTATGCTTCATTTCACTGCCTCTAATCCTTTTTGGAATGAGTCAGTATTTTAATTAATAAATTGATTCCATTTTGGTATCATCCAAAAAGTGAAACTGTGAGTACTTATTAAGCATGCTGAACTATATTATAGTTCATAAATTTCATTTCTGAGAAAAGGCAAAGTTAGTCATGCAAATTTAAAATGATAGGTCAAAGCCAGCTAGTGGGTGACCGTGGTTGGCCAATGGGTCACACACACACACACTTATCTGCTGGGATTTCTCCTATCTCACTTGACGGCCTCATAGTTAAGGGCACACAGCACCATTGTCTACATAGTGACTGCTTGGCTGGTTTAGAAAGAACATTTCCTTATTCCTACACTTTCTCTCTTCAGTAAGTAGGTAAATGTCACTTGTCCTTAGAAATTCTCCTATATGACCATCAGGATACTTCATGCTGTTGATTTACATTTTTTTTAACTCATAAGACTTTGAACAAGCAATAAAAGAATAATTCCCTGAAAGTTGTGATAAAGTGCTCTTTATTAAGTGATTCCTAAATCAGGGCCACTTATGAAATATCTAAAGAATAATGTGGGGGCAGCTGGGTGTGGGGACAGCTTGGAGATGCTCAACGGTGGAACATCTGCCTTTGGCTCAGGTTGTGATCCTGGGGTCCTGGGATCAAGTCCTGCATCAGGCTCCCCGCAGGGAGCCAGCTTCTCCCTCTGCCTGTGTCTCTGTGTGTATTTCTCATGAAGAAATGAATGAAATCTTTAAAAAGAAGAAGAAAAGAAGAAGAAGAAGAAGAAGAAGAAGAAGAAGAAGAAGAAGAAGAAGAAGAAGAAGAAGAAGAAGAAGGAGAATGTGGTTTCCTGATCATTATAAGACCATTCCACTGATATACAGGGAAAAAAATTAAAATGAAATCAAGAATTCCAGCATCAGTTAACAAACACAGCGTTAAAAAAGTCAAACCTTTGCTAAAGAATTTAGTCGCAATGTAGAACATAGTTGATACAGGTAGAATTCCTACCTTGCAAAGGGAGGGAAAGAATCTTTCATTATAGATGTTCAACATGATGATAATCGATTTGACAAAGCAGGTGCAACCATTATGCAATGGAAGCCATGGTCAATCTTGTGAATTTCCTTCCACTTGTACATGTCATTCTTCTAAGTCAACGGGACAGGTTTGCAACAACATTCAACACTTACTGAGCACTTTTATGTACTCATAATAAAGAATGTGGAGATAAGCAAGTCATGGTACCCACACCAACAGCCAGGCTTACTCAGCCTTGGCACTACTGACATCTTGGAGTGCTTACTTCTTCGTGGGGCGGTGATGAACACTGCAGACTGTTCATTGGCACCCCTGGCCTCTACCTACTCAATTCCGGGAGCACCGTAGCCACTGGGGATGATCAAAAATGTCTCCAGACTTTCCAAATGTCCCCTGGAAGAGTAACCCCCAGCCAATTCCTAGAGCTCCAGGTTAAGACAGCATCTAGTGCTGTGGGAGTGCAGGAGAGATGCCCAATCCTGTGAGGTGGGCTAGCTGGTGGTGCTAGTTTGGAGCCCTGGAAGATGGGCAACTAGGGGCAAGGGTCCACCGAGCTGACAGAGGCTGAGTAGTTGGAATGCTTGGTGACTGGTTAGGTCTTGGAATGAGAGGGGCAAGGTCAGCTGTAACCTCTGTTGCCCTTACTGAGATAACAGCTAGGAAGGAGGAACCCATCCGTATGTAGGTTTTTCCCCTCTAGTTCCTATCATGTCTGCGTGTAGGAACAGGTACGCTCACACACACCAATCAGGACTGCCAATATAGAAGGTCCTCAGTGAACCCAGCAAATACTGGCTCCTGTCATCTGGGAGGAAGTTTAGTGTCAACACTCCTGAAAGGGAAAATTCTAGTCCCTACAGGCCTCTTTAAGAAATTACACAAGGTAACGTGCATGCAGCATGGCCTCTGATGGGTATTAGCTGCTCGACAACCAGTTTCCCTTTGCTCTTTGGAACCATAGAGCAAGCATTGTTCTGCCCTAGTGATCACTCGGTACTTTTATTTTTGTCCATGCCACCTCATTACAAATGAACAAATAAGAATATAAAAGCTTTGAGGAACTGAATTAGTGATGAGACTCAGGTGAAAAGCACACAAAGGCAGGTGTCAGTGGGAGACCCAGCCTCCCAAGGTAACCCATGCAAGCACGTGTTCCAAGAGTGGCCAAGGCCACTGCATGGTCCTTAGTAACAAGGTGGGCCAGTGATCCCAGAGACAAGGCTCTCACAGCCCCATGGGGTGGCGGGCACAGACAGGAGCCAGGTGGCTGAGTATCCAGACATTAGTTAGAGTAACGGGCACTGCTCCCAGGTTCTACCTGCCTTTGCAGGCATTCAGTAGGAAGGGCTGGAGGGGAAGCAAGGTCCATAAAAACACCGCAAAACCAGAGCAACAGGGGGTTAGGCAGAGTCAAGGGTGTGTTCTGTCCTGGTCCTAACACAGCAAGGCCTGGCATTCAGAGCTTCCTGTACCGACAGATTCCTTTTTTCCCAAACATCATTAGAGGTCCCCTACACCTGTTTCAGCAGACACCAGCATCTCGGGCATTCCTCAGAACGTAGTACACTCCAGGGAGGAAGACCCTCCCAAATGCAAGGTGGTAACCTCACCCTGACCGAGTCGGCCAGCTTTACCTTTACTCGGGGTGGAATAGATCCTTGCACCATCACAGAGAATTACAGTCTGAATATTACATGAAAACGAAAATGTGTAAAATGTCTCTCTCGTCTCAAACAAATGTCAGATTCTGCATGTTATACCTCAGTCCTCGACCGAGGTCCAACCGGAGCAGAGACTTTATCTCCACCCACAGATAAGCCTGCTCCACCCTGGGCTTCACAAATGCTGCATCTGCATGGGGAGATGTTTGGAAGCGACCGACATATGGTTTCTGCAAAGCTGTATGTGAGAAGAGGCCAGCCCAGAGTGGCAACCCTACATACATGTCACTTCTAAAGTGCAGTGTCCAAGCCAATTGATCACTTCGAGAAAAACTGTCATTTGATAGAATAGAAAAGATCTCTTTTTCAACAAGTCTGATGGGATTGATATGGTCAAATTATGCTCCACAACCTGACGGATGAGCACTGGGTGATATGCTATATGTTGGCAAATTGAACTCCAATAAAAAGAATAAATTAAAACAAAAAATAAACATATATGTATGTAGGAAACAAACACACACAAAAAAATTATGCCCCACAAATCCTGGACATTCCCAAGGCTGAGACAAAGAGCATTTGCTGAATACAACCTCATTCTCGTCTCTAAATTCCTATTTTGGGCCAGGTCCTGGACCAGAGGGTCCCTCCTGGGATACTCTACCCCAATTCTAATGGATATAAGTTAAAGTGTGAGTTTTTCTGGAGGAGGAGAGGCATACCACTGAAGAGGACAGGCCCCGGTATGGGAGCAGAGGCCCGACTTTAAGGTGTGTCAATGAGGCTTTGGACAAGTGGCTCTGTGAACAGGACCACCGTGTCCTGGTCTAGGAAAATAGGCTGAACTACACACTGTTCCTCCAGCTCTATGGAGAAGCAGGTCTGGGTCTTGCCATCAATCACTTGTTTCACAGACACTAGTATCTCCACAGCAACTCTGATGCTAGGAGAGAAGGGCTTGGAATTCAGTAGGTGAGAAGGAGTGGTGCAAGGTGGCTTCTCAGGAAAGAGGCATCACCAGTATCTCCACTGTGCGGTTTTGCCTGGACAGGCTATGTTGCAGCCATGGTTCCTCACATGCCCTATATATGGAGAGAAGGAGAGACATGTAGATGATAGATGGATGAGTGGATGGATGGATGGATAGTTGATAGATGAATGGATGGATAGATGGAAGATAGATGACAGATGGATGATAGATAGATAGATAGATAGATAGATAGATAGATAGATGATAAAATATAGATTATGAGTGGTTAGATACATGGATAGATGGAGGATACATACATACATACACACATACATACATACATATACATAGATGGACACACAGATAGAGCTTAAATAAAAAAGGCTTTTGAAGGTTGACATGGGGCAGGGATATTTCAGGCCCCAAAGGACTTTCCTGCTTCCCTTCATTTAATACCTGTCTCCAATAAAAGCAGCATTTATGGCATTTCCTGGCAAAAACTGTCAGAAATCAAGTATCTAGTTGCCAGCCTCTGTTCATCTGGGGAGGGGCAAGCACCTGGAATCCAGCTAACGGGAGATGCTAAGAGGACCTTGTGTGGCCAGGGACAGTTTACATGGGCCATGCCCATGGGGGCCTTCTTCCATTTACCGTGGAGAACTGGGAGTCCAGCAAGAATGGATGGGGGGAAGACAGAGGGCAGCAGATTTTCCCAACAGTCAAATCTACCCCACAGTGGAGTGTGCTGCTTCTTGAGGTGGTGAATATACTGCAAGGACCATCCCGGGAGACCGAGGCATGGGAGGCAGGGGTGGACCACCTCCTAGAGCTCCTCTCCGACCGAGTTCTAGTATCTTAGTGGTTCTGTGGCTCCTTGGCTAACAAGATCTTAATCAATGGCCACACTGCCTCATACCCTCATACCCAAACAGAAGGGAGCTAAACAATTCACGGAAACAAATCTAAACAGAAACTGGAAAGGCCCCAAATCAGCCCCAAAGTGAACCAAGTCATCATAGAGAATCATAGATGCTGAGAAAAGAGCAGTGCAGAGTTCTGTTATTCAAAAAAACAAAAACAAAGCAATTGCATATTTTTGTCTTTTTGCCGGAGCCTGGAATGCATGAGAACAAAAGTGATCTGCCACTGCTGTCAACATTGGCCCCTTGGGGCCTCCTCGTGTCAGAGGCAGGTGTGGAAGAATCATGAAGTTTCAGAAAACAGTTCCCCCTAATGACACCAAAGTGCATACAAGGATCACTCAAGCAGTTTAGAACTTTCTGCCATCTGAAAAGCCAGTTCAAGAAGTAGGATTACAGTCCTGTTCATGGGTATGACCTAGCTGTTCCCCATCTTCCCAGGAGGATGGTAAAGACAAAGGATTTAAAGAGTTAAAAAAAATAGTTTCAAGAGTCTTTTGCTTCAAGAGAGTTTAGCTACAGAAGAAGATCAAGGAGAGCTGGAAATAGGCCCCCCACAGACCCTGGGGGCACCCAACCTCACCTGCCACCCCAGCAGCTAAAGGAGGCAAGAAGAGCCCAAAGCTGCTCTGACCTTGGGGGTGAAATGGAACCACCTCCCACTCTCTTTGACCATCTTCCCTAATTTCTTTCAGATATTCGGGTATAACCTAAGACCATGAACTCAAACTAAGAACAGGTATTTTATTTTGGTTCAGTTCAGTGATTCAGTGATTACACGTACACACACGCACATGCACACACACACACATTTTTAATTCTTCCCTGAATTTTCAAGCTTAAGTTTCAGGAACACGTATTCAAACATACATGTCCTAGACATTCTCTAAAATGCACCATAGAGGATCCCTGGGTGGCTCAGCGGTTTGGCACCTGCCTTCAGCCCAGGGTGTGATCCTGGAGTCCTGGGATGGAGTCCCACGTCAGGCTCCTTGCATGGAGCCTGCTTCTCCCTCTGCCTCTGTCTCTGCCTCTCTCTCTCTCTTTCTCTCATTCTCTCTCTCTCTCTCTCTCTCGAATAAATAAATAAAATTTTAAAAAAAATAAAAAATAATAAAATGCACCATAAATTCTGGGTTTTGATTCATGGGTATACATAGTTAAATGCCTTCTTGATAGTGAGTCACCCTCTTTCTAGGCTAGCCTTCTCAAAAAAATCATTGGTTTGGCATTGAATGATGTCTGTACATCTCATTTCCTTTTGGCAAACTGCTCTAAAGACCAAACACTCTGTTTTCATCCCTTATCAACGGGATATGTTCAGTAGGATTGTCTACATGAATACAAGAATATCCGTATTCATAGACTAAAACCATTCTAAACAATGAAAATCCAAGGCAACCTAACTGGTTTGAAACCTCAGTGCCAGCATAGTAAGGAAAGTGTTTTTCACTGAAATGCCATTGGATCTTAAACTCACCTGAACTCCTGCACAAATGTCAGAAGGATGAGATTTCTGTTTTGGTGACTAGATATAGGACAGATGCATGGAAATGCTCCATGCAGGTCTCTTCCTCTCTGTTCTAGACTCCATGTCATGCTCCCTAAAGTTTCAGATGACACAGATATTGCTGAAAGGAGCCTTGAATTAACAACCACAAAAAAAAAAATTATGAAGAAAGAAAAGTGACACAAAATCATTTCTCTTGTTCTCTTTATCAACATGTTCAAACTTTAACAAGAGTTATTATAGCAATACACAGATTATCTTTTTCTTTTTTTAATTAGGAACCTAAGTACATGTTTAAATATGGCTTAAGTGTCCGTAATTACACAGTGAGTGGTTTGGAGCTCTGCTCATTGGGAGCTGTCAGCCAGTGTAACAGAAGGACTCTGAGAAATGATGCATCTCACCTGGGGTAACAGAGCGCCCAGGACCGAAGAAAGGCTCCCGGCTTCTGGCTTCTTGTCCACTGTCTTTTCTCCCAGGCTGTAAATGTACGGGGTTCTAGAGCATGTCACAGTCTCTTTATAGCCAGGATCACCTGCTCAGGGTACAACCTCTCAGGGTACCACAAGCACATCACCCAGAGCTGCATCCTATCTAATATCAATTAGTTGTCTGGAGAGTGGACAACAGCAGTTGTCAGATTTCCTAGTACAACTTCCAGCTCAGGAAGAAACACACAGTCTTTGTCTCTGGATCTTTCCAGGATAAAACAACCCGAATTTTCACAGTGCCTACAGCACAATACCTCAGGGCCAGGTTAGAGAGCCACAGGCTGGAAGACAGTAGCAATTCTCGTTTTGGAAAACAAAAATTACAAGGCATATTTATCTGTCATATTCTTTTTGATTTTCAAAGTCCACACAGGCCACCAAGTGAACCTGGTCCATCTGATGCCAGGCCACTCCCCCTTTTATCACCTGTACCAGTGCAGGGGGCGCCTCATCACCTTCTCCACATGGCCGTGACTCCCTAGTTTCTGATGGCCTCACATCTCCCACTGCAAGAAGAGTGATGAGCTCAAGAAGCAAGTGTTAGAGGCGAGTCTGGGATAAGATAGCTGGGGCTCGTGCCCACCCTGGCAGCTGAAGCTCCCGTGAGAAGATACCTGGCCACCTGCCCCTCTGGACCTCGGTTTTCTTGCCCACAGACTAGGGATTGCAGTGGAATGCGTGTGGCACGGTAGCAGATGCGGCCAAGTGAGGCAGCCCTGCGTGCAGGTCTCCGAGGATGGGCTGAGAAGGGCACTCACTCCAGGTGGGGGAGGCCCCCCTGCAAAGTTCTGGGAGGGCCACACGCTCCCAACGGAGAGGGGCTATTCCAGGAAAGAATATGCAGGTGAAAACAACTCTAATGAGGACAAACGAGTCCTTAATGAGCCACCTGGTAGGCTGGGTGGCTCTGTCCAGGGCAAGGTGAGTTCAGGATGGCATTCAGGGTCCTACAGCCCAGCTCCCAGTGAGGCCTGCATCCTCCCAGCTGGCAGAGCCAGAAAATCAACCAGGCTTCAGGGAAAGCCCTGAATGTGAGCTCAGGCTGGTGTGGGGAGGAGCAGGGACTGGGTCTGTGATCCCTGAGGATGGAATGGCCAGGTGACCTGAGTAGGGGCCAGATATCCTGGCCCGTGGTCCCCGACAGCCCTTGGGCTGCTGCCTGCTGCATGTCTACCTTGAGAAGCCTCATGCTGCATGGAAGGCGCTCCACACCAGCAAGGGGACTCCTGACTGGAGGGTTCCTCCAGGCAGGGGCACCCAGGAGGGTCTGAAGGAGCCAAGGACAGCCCTAGCTTGGAGCGTGCACTGCGGAGAGGCGTGGAGGTGGTGCTGAGGGTGCCCTACGCAGCCCCTAAGGCCACAGCCAGGCCATGGCACCTACCCAGGGCGTGCACCCTTAATGCTCTTTCATGCAGCCCCAAGTTCCTCATGGGGCTCCTCTCCATGTGCTTTGAAGACAGTAGAGGCCTGCCTCGTCACCTCTCACCTGGCCGGGTGGAGGCTGACCTCTAGGCAGCCTGGACGCCATTCCAAGTCCCACAGCTGGAACAAGCCTATGGCTCCTTTATCTCACATCCACATCACAGACACAAAGGGGACCCAGAGCCTCCACACAGGGCTCTATCTACACAGTTCTTCCTTCCCAACAAGTATTAGGATCTAAACTCCAACCTCTGGGGCTTCCCGGTCGCCTCCTGGGAGCTACCTTAATAGAGAGAAGTACATCTGATGTACAATTCCACCAACAGGTTAACAGCAGACACTGTTTCCATGTGTCACCTCCCCTGTTTGCATCTCTCAGGACTCTGACAGAGACGAGTGGCTCTAGGGTGATGGCATTAGGGACAGGAAAGCAAAGAGCTCTTTCAGGTGGGGAAGCTTCCTGCTATTTCCCAAGGCCTGGCTCTGGACCTACCCCCCAGGTAGGTAAGTAAAGGTGCTCCGAACAGGAGCCATTGATCCAATTTAATCTCGTATTCTAATTAATTTAAATTGAATAAAATCTAAATTTTTAGTTTCTCCATCACATCAGCCACTTTTTAAGAGCTCAACAGCCACATATCCAGTGGCTACCATTTGGGGCACACAGAGAGCTTTTCCATCATCGCAGAACATTCTGTCAGACTGACAGGTAATACTGACGCCAGAAAACTGATAAAAGGGAGTCTGTCTAGCATGGAGATGTACTAGTGCCCAGTACCCAGGTCACTCAACGGAGTTCATTTCCACCAAACCTCACCATCCCACGTCCTTTCTGCAACGACACAATCGCCCTCATGGGTCTCATTATCACCAATCGGCACACCCACGGGGCCTAGACCATCTACCACTATGGCAAACCAGATGCCGTGCACTTAAGGAGATTTGTCAGAGGCGACTAATCTGAAGTCAATCTGTCAATCCCAGGTTGTTTTGTCTGCGGCAAAGTGTGGGTGGAGTCTCCAGGACCTGAAAGGTGAGCCGCTAACAAAGCCCAGAGACAGCTCCATTTCCAGCCTCACTCTGCTTGGACCCAGGTTTTGGTTCATTACCCATGAAACGTTTCATTAACAGAAAGCGAGTGGCATGCAATAAACAGGCCAGGCGTGCTCTTGCCTTTGCTGGCGTTGACAGGAGAGACAGCTCCAGCCTGAAGCCTACTTCTAAGGTGGTTCAGAAAGTAAATGACAATGTGGAGAGATGGCCACATTTTGGGGGCATACTGGACTCGTAAAATAATGTGTGGTTTTATGAACCTCAGCACACTGTGGCCTTTCCCTCTACTGCTAGACAATGGGATACCCCCCACCTGATGTACAGTTGGGAGCCACCGAGAAAAATTCCTGGGTCAGCCCTTCCCATCCACAAAGGTCAGGGATCCTGATGCCCACTGGTGGACCGAGGTTCAGAACATCCCCATGGGCCGCTCAAGGGTATGTACCATGTAGTTTGGAGCTGGGGATCTGGGACCACTCTCTCTTGGCACCTCAAATAGGAAGCACATCTAAGGGATGCTCCAGGCTTTCATGTTCTAAAGGTGGAGGGAGGACCGTCGGTTCCAGGTGGCCAGCTGAGTACATACATGTCCAAGCCCTCTTTCCAAAGTTGACACTGAAGTGGAACTGCAGGGGGTGTCATCACTGACCAGACCTGGTGATACATTTCTGAAAATAGGGAGAACAGGGGCCAGCCTGACAAGGAGAGAACAGAAGAAAGCACAGACACCAGGGATAAGTGTACTTGACCCAGAGGAGGTCACAAGAAGATCCAAATACAGAGAGTCAACAAATGTGAAGAGTAGGAATGGTTCAGTGGTGATTGAGATGAGTTATTCATTATGTGTATTTAGAAGAGCTTGGTTGCCCTCATCATAACTTTGCTGGAGACAGCTTCGTTTTCTTGAGTTAATGTCAAGGACCAGCTCCCAAAGGTAAGGATGAGATCTGCCTGCAGAAGATGATGGCAAGAGGGAATTGGGGAGCAGAGCCTGTACCTCAAGGCCCTGCAGGAAGGAAAGACAGAGGCCACTGTGCCTGAGAACAAAACACGCCCTCTGTTTTCACAGAAGATGAAGGCACCTGTGCACAGGTAGTGGGTGGGCCACACCTTTGTAAGAGCGGCCCAGAGCCATCCCCCCAGTGAAAGAAACGATCCCCTCACTCATTAACAGGAACCCCAGGACCAAGGTCAGCAGGCATTTTGACAAAACTAAAAGCATCAGAGAGGAGCGAGATGAACACACAGAAACTTACCACAAAAAAAATGGTGACAGGGATGTCTGGGTGGCTTAGCAGTTGAGCATCTGCCTTTGGCTCAGGGCGTGATCCTGGGGTCCTGGGATCGAGTCTGGCATTGGGTTCCCCACAGGGAGCCTGCTTCTCCCTCTGCCTGTGTCTCTGCTTCTCTCTGTGTGTCTCTCATGAATAAATAAACAAAACCTTTAAAAAAGGAAAGAAAAGGAAAAAATGGCAACAGTTCAGGGGATAAACAAGGAACTTTGGAAAACTCTAATTTGCATCCTGGAAAAAGTAGAGAGAACAAGGCATCCCCAACATAACAAGCTCCTCTGAAAAAGAAACAGAAGTTAAAAAGCATGCTTAGACCTCAAAACGCTTCCTAAAATAAAGCATTCTGTGGGGGGGCCAAAACTGAACGTGGAGAGGACTAATTGATGTTACAGATGATGAAGCTGAAACACGTCTAAGAGCATGTGAGGGAGGAAGAAAAGCAAGATGGGAAATAGGAAAGAAAACTTAAGAGATGTGGAGAACAGAGTGGGAAGTCTCACATCCACCCAGCAGGTGCTGGAAAGGAGGGAGCCAGGAGGGCAAGACATCAAGAGCTCCCGGGCAGAGGAGAAGCCAGGTCTTCAGCCCAAATGGGGCCACGGAGGGCCAACCTTGCCAAGAGCACCCAGCAGGATGAAGCTCTGATGACATGCCTGTACCAGGGCCAAAGCCAACATTGGTGGCCTCACAGTCCCCAAGATTTCTGAACCCGAAATTCCTTCCATAGACAAACCATTAATCACATGGGGGGGGTGGGATACAGATATTTTTTAAATTTAGGAAGTCACTATTATGACCATTCTGGGTGGGGGGAAAGCTATTTTTACAAAACGAGAAGAGCCCAATAAGCACAGAGGGCCGCAGGGCGGGGGGAACACCGTGTTTAAGGCTACCTGAGAGGGGCTGTTAAAGATTCCTTAGCAAAAAAAATAAAAAATAAAAAATAATAAAGATTCCTTAGCTCTTGAAGGTTAGAAAAGGATCCCAAATGAGTAATGTTTATGTAACCTTACTCCTGGGAATGCTGCCTATTGACGGTCAATCAGTAGAGACACCGTGTCATCAGGTCTGTGTGGTAAGTGACGTAACGTCAGGAGCCTCGGTGACATAATGTCAGGACCTTTGATGAAGCAAGTGCTATTGCACCACAGTCAGAGCACCACGAAGGCACGGGAGGCCCCCAGGAAGGACTGGAACAGGCATCCACAGCATGATCCCCGCAGTTCTGGGGCCTGTGGACGACCGTGTGTTCACGTATGCTCTTCCAAGCAGATGAGAGTTCTGGAAGGAAGCCTACAGAGCTGTTGACAGGAGCTGTCCCTGCTACAGGGGTCAGGAAAGGTGGGGGGAAACCAGTGGTCACACCTCTGGGCTCTGGCTGTTTGTACAGCGAGCAGGGGCTATACCTAAATAACTCATTTTTTAAACGTGTGTTTTGGGGAGGAAGGGCTGATGTGAATCCGGACCACCCCATTCCCCCCGCCCCCCGTCCAGAGCTTGGGGGTGGGGCTGGGGACGCGAGCACACAGGTCACCCCCACCCCTCCTGGATTAAGCTGGGATCTCTGAAACCCCTCGGATGTATTTCCAGCCCAACCAGACAGAAGTGCCAAGTCTCTTGGGGAGATTTGTTCTTTCAAGACCAGGAAGCGTGCAAAGTCAGGGACTCTGGCCGGACCCCGCGTGGGCCTTGCTGAGGAGAACGGCCACCTGCAACTCCCCGGCTGCTGCTCCCCAGCTGGTGCACGCACCCCCTCCCAGCAACTGCAAATCTCTACACTCCTAGTATGTGTCTTCCGTTCAGAAAGAAATCGTATTTGCTAATCTTCTCCATAAACATGTATTACAATCTTGGGATTTTACCAAACTGTGTACACAAAGTAATTACAGAAAGAATAGTGGATTATTTGCATATCTAGTATTTAAAGGGTTACTTATGTAATTATTGAATGTAACTTAGAATAAGCTGTTTGATCCCTTTCATCGTGAGCCAAACATTGGGCTTTGAAAGGAATCCTTTTAAACTTCAATAATATAAAGGCACATGGTAATGTTAAGTTACAACTCTAGCTTAGGTGAGTCAGACATGAAAGTATTTATGAAGGTATTCTATGAGCAAGCTCACTTCAGACGCTTTTTTTTTTTCTTTTAAAGGAAGGCAAGTATCTGTCATGAAGACATTATCTCAATTAGAAATTCTTGTGCTCCTTGCCGTCCGCCAGCGTCCAGCGCCCAAACTTTTGTTACTTTAAGTGCCCAGCTCCACACACACCTCCCCGAGCCGCCAGCATCTGAAAACAGGTAAAAGCAATGCCTTTATCATCACCAAGAGGCCTTGGCCTCCAAAATGCATGGTGTGGGGTGGGGAGTGGGGTGGAGTGGGGTGGGGTGGAGGGTGGAGAAGAAAGAAGGCGGCAGGGACAAACCCAAACCCGTGGGTCCTGGTGAAAAGTGTGGCACATGAAAGAGAGAAATGCACTGAGTGTTGTTTTTCTTTCCTGATGAAAAAAGCAGATTGGGTCTCAGCTTTTTTTCAGATGGGAGACCAGGTGACTAGCATTTGTTCTGTCAAAGACATGTTCCACGACAAAGCTGCTGTGACTGCAGGACCCGGCGGATTGCAAGGGACCTGAGACAGGATCAGAGGACATTTGTGGGACTGCTCACCGAGGCCGCCCTGACCGCCGGGGGCCAGCTCAACCACAGACGTGACCACCGGCCGGCCCGCAGCACCAGAAGTTGGAGGTGGGGCTCCTGCTAACAGCTGAAATGCACGCGCATGCACGCACACGCGCATGCACACGCACGCACTGCTCTATTGAAGGAGTTTTCAACAGGAACTTAAATCCAAGTGCTAAAGAGAGGAGCGAGGTTGAAAGGGATTCAAGCTCACCTTTGATGTAAACATCCCGAAGTTTTGGAGGGCAGCCATATCTTTGATCCTACACAAATTGTTCAGAATCAAGTGTCTTGAATCCTGATCAGTTGAAGTATAACAAATTTTACAGTTATTTCCAGTTCAGGTTAACGTGCAGGTGATTAATAGCAGGATAAAATGACAAGGAGCACGGTCTCAGGAATCCCTCAAGCTAACAGAGACATTTAAATAAATTAAACCAGTCCCGGTGTGCTAGAAAACTAAAGCTGCGTGCATGACACTCGTTTGACACCTGGTAACAACCTTTAATGTTTTCAAAGTATTTTCTCTTCCTTTTCAGATTTGCCAGGGAGCTTTCTGTGCCCGTGGCTGTGTTGCCTCATTATGTTTAGCCTCCCCTTCGACATGTGTGAGATCAGGTGTTATAAAAAGAACACAGGGCTGGAAATCAGGTGCCGTGCGTTCTAGACTCACCACTAACCATGCGGCTTTGGTCAAGTGACTCTGCCTGTGAAATGAAAGGATGAAACTAGCCAGGTTCTGAGACTCCTTGTGGTCCTCACAATTAAAATTCTTCACACCAAACAAGTCAAGCCCTGTCTCCAGTGTGGGGTTTGATCCTGGCTTCAGTCTCCAAGGAGGGGAGGGACCTTTAAAGAACAAACAAACCTCTGCTTGGGCTCCCAGCAGATATTCTGGGTGGGTCCTGGGCATTGGGATTGTTGAAATTTATGTATATAGCTAAGATTGATAACCTCTGGTTTGGAAGGTAAGAGGGGTATTATTATTAATATTATGGAGGAGATGATTATTACTCGGTCACCTAGCAGGGGGCGCGGTGGGTGGACGAGCAGAGCTTGGGGTCCGAGTGGGAGTTGGGATGTCTGCGACCCCTCCCTTGTGGCACTGTCTCTCCTCAACTCAACCTCTCCTTGCAGGGTGGGGCACATGACCCAGGACAGCTGGAGCTTGTCACTCATTCCCCTGGATACAGTGAGCTGAGCCAGGAGGCTGGAGCTCTACATAGTTTGTGGGTGCCCCCAGGACCCTTATGGGCCCCCAGCCACCTGCCAGCGGACCTCTAGGTGCCTCGAAGTCTCCTTCTCCTGCTCACAGCAGCTGAGCCAGGCTTCCGACACCCGTCTCTGAAAGTTACCTGGTGAACTGCACGCGCATGAGATGACCAGGGTAACATTGGGAGCCTCCCTGGGTGAGGTAGTGCAGGCTTCAGATGCTGGGGCAGGTCAGGGAGATAAAGGATGGGACCCAGAGGTCATGGCTCCTGGAGGGGCCCTCTCTGTGGACTTGGGTTGGAGGACAACCCACCACGGACAGGGACCTCTCTCCCATAGGCCCTGTGCTCACACATCTCAAAACCCAAACCGCCCCATGTGTGACGGTCTCCCTCCCCAGGTGAACAAGCCAGGGACAGGCTCCAGGCATCGCATGCTGAGTGGGCACTCGGGGGACAGAGTGACAGCCTGGGCAGGCACACAGCATTACACCGGCATCGTGGACACCCACTTACAGTGCAAATGGAGCCCACTGGTCTTTTTGGGGCCCGGGAGAGCATGCTACGGAAGTGAGAAGAAAATCACCCCAATTTAAAATGACAGACCTGTGGTGCCTCAGTGTCTTAACAGCCTGACCTGCTCCGCCAGCGTGCTCCACACAGCTCAGCTCCCGTGTCACTTGGAGCTCGCTGGAAATGTGGAATCTCAGACTCCACCCCAGACCTGCTGAATCCTGATTTTCATTTTAATAAAATTCCCAGGTGAGACCTTGCACATTAAAGTCTGAGAGATGCCACTCTCGAAAATCCATATGGCCAAACGCCTTGCCCAGAGAATTACGAATACGTACGGCAAAACCCTATTATCGTCAATTCCAAGGGGCAAAGAAATAATCCATCTTTAAGTGGGGAAAATAGCACAGGATGTCAGCCCTGAAACTGGGTCGCCTTTGTGGGGACTTTGAGACTTGAATTCTGCAAGGAGGGATCGGGGAAGGTAGACACAGAAGAACTTGCACTGCACTGTGTACGTGAATTTAGCTCTTCCCTGGACCCTGAGCTGCCTCTCGAGGAAAAGTTAAAACCCACAGAGCTGCCTCAAGCCGGCGGGGACCTGTGCGTGAGCCCAGGGCTGCCCGTAGCACATGCAGACGTGGCCTGATCCACCTGGACCACTGCTGTTTTTGAAGGCTCTCCCAAAACAGGGCCCCTCACCAGACACTGTGAAAGGGCTGTGGTTACTGTGTGTCCATGGAAAGACACTGTTTCCCATGGGTGTGTTCTTTTTTTTTTAAAGATTTATTTATTTATTTATTCATGAGAGAGAGAGAGAGAGGCAGAGACACAGGCAGAGGGAGAAGCAGGCTCCGTGCCAGGAGCCTGATGCGGGACTTGATCCCGGGACTCCAGGATCGTGCCCTGGGCTGCAGGCGGCGCTAAACCGCTGAGCCACCCAGGGATCCCTCCCACAGGTGTGTTCTGAAGGCAGAGCCTTGTAGCTGGTGAGGCTTTTCCTGCTGTACCCAAGTCCACAAATCCTCCTGACACCTGGTGCCCACCCAGCAGGCAAGCAGGACATTGTCAGGGAGGAAGGAAGAGAAGACAGGAGCACAGAGCCCCTAGGACAGGATGGGTGCACATGTGCCCTGGGAACAGGACAGCAGAGGCCCAGAAGGACCAGCACAAGGAAGAAAGGCCTGGAAGGCAGAGGTGCCCAGCGAGCCCCGGTCGTCCTGTTCAGCAAGAGCCCAGGACATGGTGGCCACCAGTGCTGAACGAGGGAGATGCAGAGGGGCAGAGACAGTATGGGAGAGCCAGGGCGAGGGGTCAGAACATCCAGAGGGGGAGCCTGTGTGCACATAGAGGGTGGGGAGCATGGGCTCTGGATGAGACGGGGCAGGGACCACTGAGCACCTGCCAGCAGCTGGGCATAGGTCGACCTCCACTGGTTCCTGCGGCTGTGCTATGGCCATCCAGCCCTAGATGCCAATGGTGTCTTTCACACCACACTCAGCCCTCCTCTTCCCCCACCACACCCAACTCTCCTCTTCCCCCAGCCATCAGTAAAGTACCATCCACACTCTAGGCTGAGATGAGACCAGATGTCCTCTTCCGGGCTGTTGGATGTTCTCACGTGGGGCATAGGATGGGGAGGGGAACAGGTCCTGTCCCTACAGATAAATGTCCATGGAAAGTCCCCTTCCTCTGGGCACCTCACACAGTCAGCTAAGGATCTGACTCTTGGTTTCAGCCCAGATCATGATCTCAGGGTCCTGAGATTGAGGCCTGTGTCAGGCTCCATGCTCAGCACAGAGTCTGCTTGGAGATTCTCTCTCCCTCTGCCTCTGCCCCTCCCAGTCATGCTCTTCTCTCTCTCTCTCTCTCTCTCTCTCTCTCTCTGTGTCTCTCTCCCTCTGTCTCCCTCTCTCAAAATAAATAAATAAATCTTTAAGAAAAGAAAGAGAGTCCCCTACTTCTTCCCAGAGCAGTGTGAGCAACTCAAGAGCCAAGTGTGGACCGTACCTGCTAAACTTCCACCCTACTTCCCACCCAATATGGCACCTCAAACACACACACATGCACACACAGATACACATGTGCACATGGGCACAGAGACACACACGTGTGTGCATACCTCACACAGTGCCATGACCACTCCCAGCCCATGGCCAGCTTTCCTCAGGATTGACTCAGGAGGATTCGAACCTGGTGGCAATCCACAGGACACACGGGGCAGGCCGGTCACGTGGACAGAGTCAGAAGTGCAGAGGTAGAGTGAAGCAGCCAGGAGGTCCTAGCACATCTGAAATCCTCAGGGCAAGATCACATTTGTTTGCCTGAGGGTCTCAAAACACGAGACGGAGCTTGTTTAGTGCCCTAGTTTCGAGGAAGGAGGAACCGTGGCTTCATGCTACTAGACTCAAGGGGCTGAGGGGACCAGACCCCCACGGAGCTCAAGAGGCAGGAGGTGGATGGTCTGAGTGGTGTGAAGCTCTGGACATCAGCAGAAGTCTATGAGACCCAGGCTTTCCTGGGGCAACCCCCTCCCACTGATGACATGGCTCTGCACACCTCAGTGGAGCCTCTGGGAGCCTTGGTCCCGATGCTGGTAACACGGCACAATAGCAGCTGCTCTCAGGGCCAAGGGGAAGAAGGAAGCACGATGCCTACCCCACAGTCAGCGCTCTGCTGGCAGCCGCAGCTGCGATCAGGTCACGTTGCTGGTAGAAAGGAGGGGTCGTGGATCTGAGCCCTGATGAGGTCCCAGCAGGGACTCTAGAGCCTTCCTCAACAAGGGGCCTCTCTTACCATACTCCCATCTTCACATCTCTGATTTCCAGAGGCCAAACCAAGCTCCACGAGTTCTGTAAGCAAGAGCTCCTCCCACTCGGAGACTTGATAAAATTACAGCACTCCAATTATCTCTGCCTTCTCTGAGAGCAGCAGGTGAGGGTTATCTTTACAGACCCTTCCCAGCCTGTCTTAGAAGAACGGAGATAATTTTAGCTGACTTAATAAGGAGAAAACATAACTAGCTTGGATTACTGGTGCTCCCTTTCACCTTTCGCCGAGATCGATTTGGATGTGTGTGAAAGAAACATGTTGCCAGTTGCATAAAATATACCATACCTACTCCATACTTGAAAATCTCTTTTATCAAAAAAGAAAGAGAAAGAAAGAAAGAAAGAAAGAAAGAAAGAAAGAAAGAAAGAAAGAAAGAAAGAAAGAAAGAAAGAAAGAAAGAAAGAAAATCTCTTTTATCAATTAAGGCATGAAATGCAGAGAAGGCTTGAAATGATAAATCTCTGAAAGGATCGTTGGGTTCACCTAAACACTGATTGATAGGAAACATCAACACAGAAATAATTGGATGCACTTGAGTTGGATGTACTCATAAATTGCCATGACGGTCGCCATGGGGTGGCATTAAATGAAGTTGGGTTACGTGGGGCACGAGTCTTAAATCAGTCATCGTTGCTGAACTCACACCTTGTTTCCTTTCCCACCCCCACCTGCTCTGTTCCCCTGAACCAGCGTCACCAACTCCCCAGGCTCCAGGAGCGCTTGGGCCCAGTTAGTACCCCTCTGGGCACATGGAGGGTTTGGAGGGGGAGGCAGCCTCCCAGGCTGTAACCACAGTGAGCCTCCCAGGAGCACCACACCAGATGAAGAAGGAGGACATGAGCCACATCCGGAACGTGAGGGTTGTGGGGGCCCCCGTGGTGCTAACTGGTCATCAAGTAATGGTGGAATCTTAATTAACCAACCACTTGAGGCAGCGAGGCCCCGGTCAGGGCAGGAGCCCTGGTGATGAGGACCTTGAGGGCTGGGGAGACTTCACTTCTTTAAGAAGAGAGAAATTGGTTTGGGTGGGGAGAAGAGATGGCTCCCTAGTATTGGATGTTCTAGATGAAGACACCCCAGGGCATCGGGGAAATGCCCAACTCGGTCTATCCTTAACGACTGGTAGTGCCCTCAGAGGACCCTTACACATAGATAAAACAGAAATATGTATTTTTGGTCAGAAATCAGGAAAACACAAAGAATCAACCATCAAAAACTGAACAAAACAGGAAAGCTGATTAATAATCACCTGACGGGTTATTCTCTTTTTTTCTTTTTTTTTTCATTTCCCAGAGAAAATGTAGAGCACACCTTGGTTTTGCTAACATGTATGCTGTTTGGTTTGATTAACCTCAGCTGGTTTTTAACAGTCTTTTTTTTTTATGCTTTACAATGATTTCACAGAGAGAGAGAGACCCATCTCTGACTTTCTAACACTTAGCTCCTTTTCTTGGGCTCAGGAAGGGATGTTCAAACCCAAGTGTGAATCTCCAAAAAAAAAAAAAGGAGTTCAAGGCCAAAGTATTTGGACAAGAAGCTCACGAGAAATAGATTTCGGGAGTGACAGGGATTCTCATGGAATCACAGACTTCAGTGCTGGGAATTCAGCAATTAATTTCTAGTTGGAGCTAGAACCCGGCTGCACCTGTTACAACACTTGGTGCCGCAAGTGACCAATACCCAACTCAAAAGCGATTTACTGTTTCGCATAATTGAAAAGTCTCCAGGTAGCTCTGGCGTAGCCGGGCTGGGTCTAGCGGCCCTAACTCTAGTGGGCTTCCTCAGCGCCACACCAAAACCCCTCCTGGCTCCGCGCCCCTCACAGCAGCACAGTGGCACCACCACCCCTTCCTCAGTGCCTCCCCCACAGCAGAGAGCACCTCTCCCCCTTCTGGTCTTTCCTGCAGAAGTTGAGGCTGTTTCTTCACCGCCCCAGTAACTGGCTCCTTGCTTCTCCCAACCTCTCCTTAGCAATCCTTATGGCTCAGGGTGGGGATCCTCTGCTCTCCCCTGGAGGTAGGGGCAGCCAGTCCCTCCCAGACCCTTTCAACACAAGCTCTGGGTTTAGCTACAGGGAGGAGGACGCATTGATGTTGAGTTCATCTGGCTTGAGAGCACTTCACGGGTTTCTTACCAGCGCTGGCATATTTGAAACTTACCTATGTGCATTTTGGTTCCTTAATTTTCTCCTTTTCCTCTCCTTCCACCTCCCAAACTTGGGAAGGAGAAAACAATGAGTGGGAGAGGTCCTGGGGCTCTGTTGATGGCCTCTACCTGGCCACCCGGGCCCCGCAGAAGCAGGAAGAGGCCCCACCCGGCGAGGTGAGAGAGGCCTGCAGAGGAAGCCCAGGGGGCGCCGCATGGGCCCACCTGGGGGCTCATGGTGCCCTGGGGCGCCGCTTGTTTCCCCACTTGTGGCCTCCTGGTCCCACCTAGGTTTGTGCGAGCCCTGAGGCTGTACAAAGCCAGTGGTGGTGAAGAGCATGCTATCTGGAGAGACAGTCCCAGTCCTGATGCTGACAAGCTGGGTAGTCCGGCAAACTCACTCGAATGCTCCGAGCCTCAGTCTTCCAGCCTATAACATGTGTAACGATAGTGGCCTCTTCATACCCTGTGCTTCAGCCTGGCACAAAGTAGACTCTAAATGAATGTTGGCTCCTATGGGGACTCAGATCCAGGGGTCTTGTCATTCACAGGCAATTAAAATCTGTGATACTTCCTGTGAAGTCAGGCTTGCAGACTGTGCCCCTCACACGCAGTGGGCGCCCTATGACTCAGGGACCTAAGAGGCTCCGACCTTAGGACCCCCGGCATACCCCGGAAGGCGGCACCAGTGTCCTAACGTTAAGGCATGTCTTCCATATGAGTGCTGAGGCTGCCTGCAAGAAGAGACATTAATACAGTTGACCTGTGAATAACATGGGAGTTGGGGGCGCTGACCCCCATGAAGTAAAAAAGTCTGCTGTAACTTTCGACTTCCCCCAAATTTAACTATTGTCAGTAGTTAGCCTACTATTGACTAGGAGCCTTACCAATAACATCATCAGCCAATTAACACATAATTTGTATGTTATGTGTATTACATACTGTGTTCTGACAATAAAGTAAGCTAGAGGAAAGAAAATGTTATTAAGGAAATCACAAGAATGAGAAAATACATTCACAATCCTGTTATGTGTAAGTGGGTCTGTGCGTGGGAAAGCCAAGTCATCCGGGGTCACCTGTACTCACCTGCAGATGATAGGCTGATCTACGGGCTGGAAGGAAATCAGTGTGAAGTCAGAGACCAGGTTGGGCGATGACGGGACATGGGCTAGCACCACCACGGACTGACTTAAAACACGGGCTTGACATGCAGAAAGGGCCTAAGTCGTGCAGCGCATTCCCACAGAGCTGAGGGCGGCAGACGCGGTGTTCCTGAAGGAGCAGAGAGCATCCTCAGAGGACAGACTGCTAGTAACCCAGGAAACGACAGTAGCGACTTGCGTGTTTCCAGGAACAGCTGCTTTTAGAAGAACCACCTGCTGCACTGTAGCCGGCGGCTGCTCTGTCCACAGAGGAGGGAGCCTGGCCCTGTCCAAGGGCAAACACAGCAGGTGTTTCTGGCTGGCGGGACGAAGGGAACTGGAGGCTCGCCCCTGCTGGCACCACATGGGTTCGGGTGGTGGGCAGCTTAGGGCCACTGCTGATTTTCCTGCCCTGCTGCCAAGCAGACCACTTACTTGGTTTGCAGCCGCAGTATCTGAAAAGGGGGGCTGTGTATGCAGAACGGAGTCTCCGGCTCCACTCCGGGGGGACCTGGGGCCACAGAGGAGGCTAAGCTCATGGACTTCAGGGCTGAAAAGAGCGGGAGGCCAGACCACCAACCCCAGAGACTGGAGCTAGGGGCATAACGCTGCCCCTGACACAGGTGGCAATGGGCCTGCAGGGACAGGTCACTGCTCTCCAGCTGTGGTAATAGGACAACACCGATGTCATTCCTCAGTGGGGTCACTGATCACCCCAACTCAAGGGGAGATATGCACTGGGGGATGTGTTAAGGGCCAGATTTTAGGTAAATTTCTTTCACCCTTCCTAAAGTGAACCCCCACTTTAGCCCAACAGGTGCATCCCAAGAGCCCCTAACAGCACCAAAAGACAGACATGGACACTGAAATCCACAAAGCCAAAAAGCTTTGTATTTTTAGACATTGACTTGTGTTTGATCTGAAATCAAAACATCAAGATATGAATATTATTCAAAGACTTTACTAACATGAAATAAAAGATATTAACAAAGAGCATCTGCCGTTTTGTCTTGTTTGAAGAATTAAAAGGAAAGAGAAAGGGACACCTGGGGAAGCTCAGTGGTTAAGCACGTCTGCCTTCGGCTCAGGACATGATCCTAGAGTCCCAGGATCCAGTCCTGCATCGGGCTCCCTGTATGGAGCCTGCTTCTCCCTCTGCCAGTGTCTCTGCCTCTCTCTCTCTGTATGTGTTTCTCATGAATAAATAAATAAAATCTAAAAAAAAAAAAAGGAAAGAGAAAAAAATAATATGAATTGGAGAAATCCAGAGAGGAATCCTTAGAGATGGGATTGAGGAGAGCTGGATGTCTATGGTTTATTCTTAGACACTAAGAAACTATACTTATTATTTTTTAAAACAAGTACCAATGCATGAGTGGGGACGAAGGTTCTGGAGGTGTTTGCTGTAGGATTTGCAGAGAGAGAGAGAGAGAGAGAGAGAGGCCTTCCTCCGTCTGCCCTTGGAATAGTAAAGGTGAATTACCTGTTGCCTCCCAGCTGGCGATATATCAAATGCATTGAATGTGTGAATGAAAACATATCCCCACTATCCAGCCAGAGACTCGCCTCCAAACCCAGTAAGAGGTGTAATGAACCCGCCTACACTAAGCATAGTCCATCTATCACAATCATTTAACAACCAGTGTTCCCAGCCATTCACGGGGCTGTTCCTGGGCACGAACGGATGTCCCGGGAGCGGGGGTCAGGGGTGGCTCTGCAGGATGTGCGTGCGTACAGCCAGGGCAGGGCTTCCCCAGGCCACGTCAACCTTTCTCTGTCAAGGGTCCCCCAGCCTGTTCTACTTGTTCCACTTCACTTTTCATAGACATGCAGCTCGTGACCTGCCAGATTAATTTCAAAACCCAGTAAGAGCCCACAGCCACGGTTTCAATCCAGGAAGATCGCAGCGCTTCAGGGGGTGAGTGTGAGGGTTGGGAGTGCAGCAGTTGGTGCTCGGACAAGTGGTGCTCTTGGCTCAGCTCCCGTTTGACCCCTGATTCCAGCAGCGATCTCTGTGGCAGAGAGGAGGGAAGGGGCAAGAGGGCGGGAGGCCTACTGCACAGGGGATGGCGGGACCCTGCAGACTTGCCGGAGACAGCTACTCTGTCTGGCAGCTGCACTGAGTCAGGGCACAGGTGACCACGACCCGTCCACCCGATTGGAAGCCAGACCAGGCACTAGCCGCTGCTCACGCCTGGCCTCCCCAGGCTCCCAGCCATCCTGGAGGGTGGGTGTGATTTACACCCTACAGGAGAGAAGACTGCAGCCTTGAGAAGCCAACTAACCCCAGAGAGGACCCATCCATGTGGCCCCATCCACCCTCAGGGGGTGAGTAGGGTATGAGGTGGCTCTGGAAGGAGAAGGATTCTCAGGGCCCGGGACCAGCTTGAAGAGACAAAGCACGTGTGGGGCGGCAAGAAGCCCAGTGTAGCCAGAGCCCTTCCACCCAGCACCGGGCACATAGGAGGTGCTCAACGAACACAGCTGGACGTGTGGGCAGGTTCTACAGGGCCTGGTGGGAAGCACTGAGGATGCTGCTGGACAGCCAGGACTGGCCACCTGCCCTCCACCCTGGGTTCCTGTGGTCCCCGAGCCTGGGAGCCATCTCTCACGGCCCTCCGCCCACACCTGCCAGCCTGTGTGCCCACTGCCCCCAGTGGCTGCCTCTCCTGCCTTTGAAGCGGAGGTGGGAGCCCTGCAGGCCTGGCGGGGACTCCAGCTTCAAAAGGCCTGGCATGCTGGGATTTCCCGGGAGTGGGAGGCCCAGGGGTGGGGGGCTGCTGGGGAAACTCCAGGGGAGATGGGGGGTTCCCCGGGGCAGCTCCAGGCTTCCTCAGGCACCACGGGGTAGTGGCCCATCCCAGGGCCATCCTGGGGCTGCGGGGGTGTGAGGTGCAGGAAGGGCCCCCACACTGCAGTCACTTAGTCATTCGTGGAACCATCATCCCAGCTCCCAGCCTCCTGACCCATCCCCGGCTCCCACCGCTTGTCACCCTGTCACCTGCAGGAACACGAGTCCCACTCCTGCTGAGGGCAGATGTGTGCAGGGAGTCGGGCACAGTCTCTGCCCAGCGTGCTCTGGGCTCAGGTGCTCCAGGGGTCCTGCAAGCCTTGGGACATCGCAGACAGTCACAGACCCGCATCCTGCTGCGGGAAATCCCCCCTCCCCTCAGCTGGCTTTGTGCCAGGGCTCAACCAGGAGATCCAGGGGTGGGGGGGCAAGCCTCCCAAGCAAAAACGCCAGGGTTCAGGGGGCCCTGGGGTGACTGCTGTGTCCAGGGAACAGACCAACGCACACCGTGTCCACGGCGCGGCTCTGAAATCGTGCAGGCCTGCAGGCGGGGTGATGTGGCCACCCTGGGGGAGCTGGGTCCTGGTTCCCTGGGCATCACACAAAGCTGCCGGCCCATCGTAAACTCATCGTAAGCGGCACCTCCCAGGGTGCAGCTGGGGGACAGTGAACACATCTGGAGGCGGGGAGCCTGGCTCCCCTACTTTCTCCCTACTGTATGTGGGATCCGGGCACATCCCCTGAGCTGCTCCTTTGTTCCCACTGCACTCCTCAGGTCACCTGCAGCCCAGAGGGATGCTGATAAGAAAGCCCTCAGATGCTGGAGGTTGGTGTGGAAGCAGGAGGATCTTGGGTTGTGGGCGCTTGAAAGGACGGTGCTGCGTGGGGTCCAGGGCGGTGTGGGGGGGCTGAGCATCTGGAACTGGGGCTCAGGCCGCTAAAATGCGGGACCTGAACATGGGGACATGCATAAAGAGATCTCCTCTCCTTGCGTGATACTTTCTCACTAAAAAAAATTATTCAGAACACCTAGTTCACAGGGTTTCATCTGCAGTGCCTGGAAGTACATATGGAGCTGAGCTCCTTGCAGGTAGGACACCCTAATGGCTTGCGCGTCTTCATGGGAGGGGCACGTTTCTCCTGGCTCTCGGCTGCCCCAAGACTGTGACGCCCCCAGGCCCAGCCCCACCAGACCGAGTGTGGGGGACTGCAGGGACAGGCTGTCAAGGGGAAGCCCTAGGAAAGGAGCGTCCAAAAAACTAGATGGGGCAGGTAGAGAAACAGGGGTAAGTAGGGGTGATGACCCCAAAGCTGAGGGCAGGGTTTGTGCTCCCCCATGCTATCCCATCCCCCCGAAGGGCCAGCGGCTGTCTCTGTGCTAATGGTCACTGTCCAAGCCAGCAGAGTCACCCTCCTGGATGGCACCAGCCTTCCCCACCCTGCCTAGCCCCCCTGGGCCCCCACAGACCCCTCTTCCCTGCACTGGTCCTGTCTGTGGGGGGCGCCATGGGCCATCTGTGAGAGTGGACCTCACAGCCACACCATAATTTGCCTGCAGAAGGTGCCCAAGATGGCTCAGGAAACTGAGGTAAGAGGGACCTTCGCTCAGTCTGTGGCATCGAGAGCCTTCAGAGTGGTCCCGAGCCCTCGCTCCAGGGAAGGAGGAGCTGCGCGAAGTGTGACACATGCACCATCTCCTGGCACTGTTGTCCCATTTCACTGACTAGGAGCCGAGGCTAGCCGGCGGGCAGTAGACTAGGACTCTGCTCCTCGCAGAGTCCCGGCAGCCCCAAGCAACAGCCTGGACTGCCCCATGGAGTCAAGGAGGCTGGCGGCCCCAACAGGTGTCATGCCACCGCTCACGCAGACGGTGAGCAGTTTTGTCCACGCTGTCCTGAATATTCTGGTGTATCGGAAGGATGAAGCAACCGTGCTTCCCCAGTGTAGTGAAATACGATGTGACCACAGGGAGGAAAGTTCACTGACAATGCTGGCAGAGAATTTTAGAAATACAAAATCCCAGTGTTGGGAAGGGTGGGGAGAAACAGGCCAACAATTTTTATTCCCAATCTGGAAGCCAACTGACGCTATGTAGAAAATACTTAAAATATTCATATACAGTGGCTCAAAACTCCCCTTGGAGAAACTTACCCTGGATCCTATGTAAATAGAGTCATGGTGAAGGAGATGGTCATTGCAGCATTGCTGACAATAGAAGGACACTGTAAACCCTTTAATACCTGGCACTGGGACAGAAGTAGAGTATCACACGGGCTTTGCCATACTAAGAGGGCTTTCCAACGATCTAGAACCTCATGATGTGAAAAACCTAAGTGAGAAAACGAAACCAGAGCCTTGCACTAGGATCTCATTGACAAGTAGAATTCCTACAATGTGCATCATCCAAAGGACAGAGGGAAAGGCTTTAAGGTCTGTTTTCTTAGGTGTGGCTGACAAGGTTGATTTTACTTCCTTCTCATGAAATTGCTTTTGTTTTTAAGTTCATTTTAGTTTGCTCACTTTTCCGCAGTGAAGCGGTTTCGCTTTTATCCATCCATCCATCCACCCATCCACCCATGTGATAAATCCCCATTGTGGGGAGATGTTGGTCAAGGAGTATGGAGTTTCAACTGTACAGAATGAATAAGTTCCAGGATCTAAGGAACAGCAGTGTGCCTATGGTTAACAACATTGTAATTATGTCCTTGAAATCAGCTGAGAGGGCAGACTTTGATTGTTACCACCATGAAAAAAAAGACAGAAAATAAAACAGACAATGGAACAAAACGAGGTGATACATAATGAGTCAGCTTTTTGAGGTGCTTACTGTATACACAAGTCTGTGCACCTGCAGAATATATACAATTATTTTTGAGCTTGAGCACGAAAGCGCTGCCGTTTTGAGGTTACTCTTCCCCGACCCCAGAAAGAGTTTTCCTTTTCCCTGTGCGCTCCGCCTATGATATTTGAAGCTGTCTCTGCGAGTCTCCAAGCACCTAAAGACGTTCTCCTCCACCTCCCCACCCCCGAAGGAAATATGCTCTCCTAGTCAGACCAGACGCTGCTCGCTCTGGCTGCGGTCTCTAGATAATTTTTAATTATCAATTTATCTTGACAAAGCTGGAAAAATAACAAATTGCCGTTGTGTCGAGCCACGGAGATTTCGAGTTCTTTGCAAGAGCTGGTTGGTGGCGTCCTAATCCACCACATGGGTCAGCATTTGCCATCATGCCAGTCAGTACCCGGCCCGGCTCCAAGAGCCGGGGACACCAGCTCACCCTCTAAACGTCATCTAATCAGGTGAAGACCCCCACTATCAAGCTTCATCAAGAGCATGAGAGCGAAATGACATGTCCAACCCCAGCTGGCTGGAAGTGTGGCTGAAACTAATAACTGGTAAAAAATCTATTAGGCTGGAAATGAGAACCAAGAGAAATAAATCAGGTGCTAATTATGGGCTGTTGCAGAGAGTGGGGAGCGGAGCCTCCCTGGCAAGTGTGAGCCCTGCCTGGCTGCGCACCTTTGCAAGGGAGCCAGCCCGTCCTACCTGCAGGTCCTGTCTCCCTCGCAACACCATCATCTTAATTATGGATAGAGGACTTGGAGTTTCCTTGAAATATAAATGAATGTGTCCTATCTAATTATTAAATGCAAGAACGGTTCAACCCTTTCTCAAAACCATTAATACTCAGAGGGAGAAAGTGCTGCTCTTTCTTATTAATTCTGACTTCATTGGCGAAATTGAAGCCAAGTACCTGGGCAAGCAGAGAGTGATGCTAATACCAAACAGGCTGTGAAAGTCATTGAGACTGTCCCCAGCATCGCAGGTGAGGGCCAGTCCAGAACCAAATGAACGACCGTCGCTTTTAGATCTGGACTTTAAAACTTAATACCAATCCTGTCAATAAAAATAATAAAGAAGGATATTAAGAGCAACTGACAGCTTGTATTAAGTAATTACTATGTGCAGAGCACTGTGCTAGGCATTTTGTGTACCTGATCTTATCCACCCTCGGGACCACAAGCAGGTGGATTTCAGAATCCCCGTGCTGTAGATGATGACCCTGCGACTCTGAGGGATTTGAATCACAAACAGCAGCAGCAAGATTTGAACCAAGATTTGTCCGATTCCAAACTCGACGTGTGCATTTTGCATCTGCAAGCAGGGTTTTCCTGCTTGTTCCAGACATGCCAGATGGAGAACTGGGTACGGGGTTGGGGGGTGGATCTTTGTGACACCAGGCATCCTGCCCATGCTGGACGGCCTCCCGTGGAGGATGCCAGAGAACCCCAGAGAAGGAATATCTCCCCAGTGTCGATTCCGTTCCTCCCATGGCTGGATCCCAGGCCCTAAAGCTTAGGAATGGTCCCTGGCCTGCCCTTGTCAGCTGAGTCCCCTCCCCAGGCCAGAGGACACAGACAGAAGCCACACTGTGGGGCCTGAGCATCCAGGGCACTTACAAGAGTCAGGGCCGCCCATCTTTGCCTCAGCTTCTGCATCTGGGAACACGAGCACCACATGCACCCCTCATGGGGTTGGCATGAGAACTGGGGGGGCTGGCTGGGCATCGCAGACTGCCATCCATGCCTCCCCACTGTGAGCCGTGTGTCTCAGCAGCTCCCTGCTGCCCCAGCCCCATGGGAGGCACCTCATCCTGCACGTCCAGAGACACAGACCTCAGGAGGCACAGGCCATGAGCCTGGTGCACAAGACCACCTGGCAGCTATGGCCTCATGGCCAGTGTGTCTCCTCTAAACTTCAGAAGCTGGAAGTTGGTGTCCTGAGCAGCCCCTGGCACCGTTTTCCTACTTCTTAGGACAGTTTCTGGAGAGTCTCCAGACCAAGGGTCTTGGGTGGGAAGGATTAGGGTCCATAGTGAACTCAGGCTCTCTTTGACACACAGACCACGTGCTTTCATTCTGGAACAAAACCACTGGTGTTCCAGGACCGACACGCCTGGGCTGGCATCAGTGTTTGATCCAGAAACCCATCTGCCAGTCAGCAACTGTCTCGTGTAGCTGGACAGCCATTGGAGGGAGGTAATTCCTTCCAGCAGCTTTCAGGGACTCGGTTGCTTTGAGATCATCAGCCTCCACTCCAGGGCAGGAAAAGTCAAAGCTGAGAAGTATTGAGTCTCAATGAAACAAGTCCTGTGATGAGGCTCACCAGGGGGCTGTGACAAGTCCCCCATATTTACCTGTAATAAGTGGCCTATTGCTCTGTGGAATCTGGGCTTTCTCACTGATTTGATGAATTGGCTCCAGGGACAGTGCCAAGCACAAGGGTATAAATCATGAGATACATGCAGGTCCTGCAGATGAGCTGAACTCTTCCTCACTCCCACCTTCAAAGGGGAGAAAATAAAATAAATGTCCACAAATGTGCACATCTCAGAAATAAATGGTTTGAGCAAAACATCCTCATTCACCTCAGTCTGCAGAGAGCAGGCTGTCCCAGGCCCTGGAGGAGACTGTTGAGGGCAGACCGACTGTTCTAGAATCTGTGACGAGGCCGCGTGGAAGCCCGCCTCTGGCCTTCAGAGATCCAGTCTGCTCCCCGGTCTATCCCCTAACCCACTTGCACACGTTGCACCTGCACCCACCATGTCCGGGCAGAAAGCACCAGGCCAGCTTCAGAGGGGAGGCAGCAGATGTCCCGTCCAGAGGCAATGCTCACTCTGATCACCACTCAAAATGTGACCAGTCCCAAGGCTCACCGTGCCCCCATCTCTGACTTCTGAACACAACATGGACCCCGGGGTCATAGCCACCCTGACCCCAGGCTTGAGTGCCTGGGGCATTTGTGTGGCACTCAGAAGAGGGATCCCCCCCACCCCATTACAGCCCATCAACAGAGGGGCTTTCCTGGATGCAATCAGAAGGAAAAGAGGGTTTTCATAGAAAGAGCTTTGAAAAGAAGTGGGAGAGTCGTGAAGGGGGAAGGCTTGCCCTGCTGCAGCATCACCCCACCATTCCTCGAGGACTGGCTGGCTACCCCCCACCCAGAGGACAGTGGGCCTATCCCCACACCCATGAAACCTGCCTCGAATGCTCCTAGCAGGAGGAAGTCCCAAGTCCTGGGAGTGCGGGGCTACCAGAGAAGAGGGTCCCTGCCTCCTGGGCCGTGTACCCAGCTCCAAGCTGAGTGACCTTGGGGCCTGACTTCCCACCGAGCAGGGCAGGGTGGAAGGATCCACGGATAAGCAAGCCACCAAGGACAGGCCGGAGACCCGCAGGTGAAGAGCGTGTGGTCCCCTGGCATCCAGGATAAATGCTCCATGTGGCTTCCAGGCTCATCTGTTACTAACTGTGACGATGATAATCACTTCGTCCTGAATCACTACCAAACACGACTGTTTAATCTGAACTTCAGCATCCCACTTCCTTCCGCAAGTTCCTTTCACATCCGCCAAGCTGCTCACGAGCCACACCAGATCCACCAAACCCGTGCTCCTCTAGGATGAGAAAGAAATCCCAACAATGCAAGATAGTTTCATTCCCCAAAATCAAAGTGATTACCTGAAGACACATTAAAGAGGGGTTTTATTTTTTTCTTCCCCAACAAGGAGCATAGTTAATTTATATAATTTTTTTTAAAAAAGGAGAAAACACAGCCAACCCCCCAAAACATACAAAATCACCATCGTCAAGACATCCTCCTGTGTATGCAAATGGAGTGCAAGGCACCACACTCCAGATTTTCAGAGCAGCATTATATCTGGGGACATGTCATCTTTGGTCCAGTCCTATTACTTCCAGGGCTAAATGCATGCTGGTAACAGGAACCCCCACCCATGCCCACCCAAGCCTCTCCTCTCCTGCATCAGAACTTATCAGCCAGGGAACCCGTAGTGTTTGGGCACCGCTGGTCTGCACTCTCCGGCACCTCTCTGTAGGCCTCCTCCCCCTCTCGGGTCTGGGGGGCAGGTACCCAGGAAGAATCCAGAATCCCAGCAGCGTGAGGCAAGAGGCTAAGGCCGGGGGTGGGGGGGTGTAGGGGGGGTGAAGGGCAGGGAGGCCTGGCGGGGCTGGAGGGACGGACAGGGGACGTGCCCTGGGAGTACAGCCATCTGCTCACTTAGCTTCCCATGCACCTGCCCCAGGACCTGCTTCCAGACGGCAGTGACGGAACCCACCAGCCACTCACTCCCGTGAGTCGCGCCCACACAGCAGCTCAGGGAACAGGAAAGTGAAGTTGGCAGATGCCTGCCATTAGGCTGCTCATTTCAGACACTCAGTGTGGGGAATCCTTCTTTTTGCTTGATAACATCTTGACATAAGGTGCTTCTGGAAAACTATAAAACATTCATTTTCTCTTCGCTGTCTTCAATCTGGGTCATTCTGGGGCTCTGCGTATGCACAGGGTGGGACCTTTGCCTCCGGTAATCGATAATCAGCCATGGGATCCAGACCAGTGAGCCTCTGGGAGGCTGCTCTGTAACTGGGAGAGGGACCCACTGGACCAGCCCCTGGCCCTCCCCGTGTGATCAGAGGGCGGTCACTCAGCAGGCCCCTGGGAGCCCCCTTGCTCTGCCTTCACAGGTACCGCAGCTCAAGGGAGGGACCCTTGCTCCCTTTCCAGGTGCCTCTCGCATCCCAAGAGCCTGCCCTGCCGCCTCAGTCCTTCCACAGCAAGAAACACAAACGGGTCCTCAGGTCCAACCACCACCTCTCTGGTTGGACCAGCAACACAGATTGCCAGTACCTTCATCCCCCGAGGCTGGTCCAGGGTTGGGGGCATCTCTTCTGCCCCCGCCCACCCGCCCTGGCCTGGGTTTACTGCTTCCTGACTCCTCCCATTCTCCTGGAGCACAGGACGGTGGACGGGCCGGGTCAGCTCTTCCCCACCTGCAGGTGGACCTGGGGAGGCTCGCGTCCCTCCCTGGGTCTGACCATTGCCATTTGTGGGGTGGATAGTCATCAGGCAGTTTTCTCAGACCCCTTACTTCCTTATTCATTGGAGATCCCACCACTAGCGGCTGCTGACTGTCCTTGCCCCACCACTCACCCACCTGTGGCAGGTTCTCGGGGCGGGGGGGGGCGGGGGGCTCCTTGCTGACAGCGGCATCCCCAGCCTAGCTCCAGAAATGAACGGATGGGACTGATGTGTGTGTCTGCACACACTCTGAAGAAGAGGCCAAGGCTAAGTCTGGGTCCAGGGGAACTTGGGCCACATCCAAGGTCCACACCCCATCACGCTGAGGAGCCAGGGGAGAAGGGGTTCCGTCCAGGCAAGTGACAGCCCCAGGGGCCAGGACAGGCAAGTCTGTCAGGAGAATCCCAGGAGAGGTGACCCAGAGAGGAGTCTGGGTGCTGGGGGTACCTGCAACACAGTAGGACCCACCTCCTGGTTCCTCTAAGTCCCGGGAGAAGCGGGCCCTGCATTCCCATCTAGGAGATGAGGAGACTGAGGCTCCAAGGGGCTAAGTGAAAATCAGTCAGAGCTCTTGCCGCTCGAGCAGGGCGGGTATGATCCCATGTGTCCATCTCTGTCCCCAGTGCATGACTGACACGGTGACCTGCCCACCACTGCGGCAGCACGCAACTGTCCTGTGATAAAGCAGCAGAGACATATTGTCCCATGGCTCTGGAGACCAGACCCCAGATCACCGGGTCGGCTAGGGCTGCCTCTGGTGCCGGTGCTGGGGAAGGCGGGAAGGCTCCTTCTGACTGCCGGCCACCTCGGCATCCCTGGCTTGTAGACCTGTCTCAGCCTCCACCCTCACCTGGCCACCCCCTGTGTGCATCTGTCCCTGTGTCTATCCTCCTCTTATCAGAATGCCCATCTGGGAGGAGTCAGGGCCCACTCTGCTCGCGCATGACCTCATCTTAAGTGGCATCTGTCATGTCCACTGATGCATGGCCACAGCTTTGACCTCACTACTGGGGGGGACCTGACCCAGTCCGCAGCAGGTGGTAGGCCAAGCTCTGACTCTGGCTAAGTACTGGATGCTGGGGTTCCTCACAAAAACAGGGGCAGAAAACCCAGCTCGGTGACCAGAGTTTTGGGGCTGAGGAGGGGACACAGTCCCTGGGGGCAAGAGGCTGCACAGGACAAGAGCCAGGCACTGGGAGCTGGGGCGGAACCTGGGAGTAGGCCCCATGCTGGAGGGGGCAGCGAGGCCAACCCCACGGAGCAGGGAGGTGTCCACACTGTCCCTCCAGCCATCCCCTCGGGGTCAAAGCTGCAGGCTGAGGGGCAGAGGAGTCTGCTTGGGCTCCACTGGCCAGGAACGAAGATGGGAACCTGCCAGGCCTCGACATAAGGGTCGGTTCTCTAGAGCTAAGAGCCACCTCGTGTACAGTAAGGACACAAATAACTACTCAATTAACGGACAGTCCTTAATTGTGAGCTCTTGCCACATCCCCTGGATGGACTATCACACACGCACAAAGGCCATGCAAAAGTGGGAGCAAGCTCATAATGTACGAGAGGAAACTGTCTGTGCTCTAGGAGGTGTGATGGAGGCTTTTGAACCTCCATGGGGAGTAGGGGGGAAACATACGCAGTTTTAAAAAGGTTGTTTTTGAGACTGGGGTGACTTTTTCTCCAACACTTCTCTCCCAGAGTGACATTATTGTGAATATTATTTCACGACAAGACAGGCTTTATTTTAAAATCTTCACATGAAATGATGAGAGAGGAAGAAATTATACTTCAAATAAGCAGGAATTTCTTTTTTGGGGACGCTCTTACTGTTAATCTTTCTAAAACGGAGCGTGCGTTTTCCTGCAGGAGAAGCCGAAGGACTCCTTCTGGAATGCTTAGGGAACTCGTCAGACACCTGCGTCTTCTGATGGCAGTCAAGCCCGGGGCAGAGGGTCATACACAGGGTGCTACAGGCAGAAAGAGGTAAGTAAGGGCAAGGTACCCGACCCAAGGAAACTCTCTGGGATGTTTTAGAACATCACATCTCCAGATGGCTCATGTGATGTTCTCTTCAAGGAGGTACGTGAAGAAAACTGACTGGTGTTCCAGCAGCTCTGCTCATCTGGGTCCAGGATATGCTTTCTCAGCCAAGGAAGACCCCTCAGCCTTCCCCACCTCCTGCAGATACAATGAGCAAGCATGTGGGGCAAAGGCAGACACATGCTTCTGGTTTTTAAAGTCTACCACCACCCACTCACGAGTCGCCTATGCCAATGAATTGCCAACTTAAGAAACTATTTAATTCCATCATGAATCTGTTCCAAGCAATGACACCCTCCCACAGATGAGCTCGCATGTCTTGGTGGAGGGGGCAGGGAGGCGCCTGCGGGGGATATTCTCGCCATCTTGCAGAAGGTGGACCTCTACCCTCCTTTTGTTGCACATTTCCCAGGTGCCTTCCTTTGAGGGTGTGAATTTAAGACGGTTATTGCTTTCCCAAGAGCATTTGCTCTCATCACCAAAACATTATCAGAAGAAATCAATTTTCTCGTAAAGCTAGAGCAAACCTTAAACTTCATGTTTGTGCAACAGGACATCTATTTCTCAGCAGTTCGCTCCTCGTGGTGTAACCCAGACACTTCATTTCTCAAAGTCCGGGAGCACTAGAGACAGTCATTCCTTAAATTGGCAAAAAAGTAGCGACAGGGATGATCATAGCCCAAACCCAGTATTTAGCAGACGCTGTGCGTGATCCCGCTGAGTCCCCAAAACAGCCCGGAACTCAACTGGCAGGGACAAGACAACATGGATGATCAGAGCCCAAATTTTCCGTTTTCTCCCAGGAGCCACAGTGGGAGTTGAGCAGGGTGATTAAGAAAATTAGAAGCAGTAAGAATTTGCTTTTACTCCAGGACATAAAATGAGTCACTCCTTTGATTTAGTAAAGGAGTGAGGATCTTATATGGAACACATAGATGGAAGACAGCCTGAGTGAGGAGGGTGTTGTCGGCACGGTTGATGAGAGGACCGGGGGTTTTGGAAAATGATGATATGCATTCAAGGGTCCTGGCTTTACCGTCATGCAACTTAAAATATTTTTTGTTCATGGTTTTCTCTTGATGGAAAGTGTAGAGGTTTTCGTCACCTTTTCTTTGTGTTCTGACCATTAATAATGGACATTAAATGTATATTTTTAAAAATTTACCTTAAAACAAAAAAAATATTACCTTAAAGCCATGTCCTTTATTCAGTTAATGAGGCTGGAACGTGAGAATAAGAAAGTCCTTGGTAAATTAAATCATGAAATACATGGACACATCACAGTAGATCAATTTACGGTTCCCTAAAGAGACGAGGGTGTGCTGTGGTCAGCAAGACCAGCATGGGAGCCCTGCAACAAGGTCCAGCTCCTTTCCACCTAAGCAGGATGCCACCGAGGCTGCACTGGGCTGTGAGGACAGCGACCGTGGCCTCCGGGTCACCTGCTGCTCCAGCTGGGAAGCAGTTTCGGAAGAAGACACACCCCTACTGAGCCCTCTGCACGTGTGGGGGGCCACTGCTGACCCCACATGCCCTGAAGAACGTGGCACAAAAGAACGGAAGTGTTAGGCCCTAGGCCTGCAGGGAGGTTTCTGGCCCACCTTGAAGCAGGTATGGGTGGGGGGAGGACAGCAGAGGGAGCTGGTCACTAACTGGTCAGGTCGGGGGTGGGGGCATCCTCTCGAAGCCGTTGCCCAGACCGTCTGCGGCTCAGCAGACACACCTGGAGGTCCACAGCTCATCTCCGTCGGGCACCGTCTGTCCAGCCCCAGCGAGGCGGCTGGCAAACCTCAAAGCTCGCCTCTCTGGCTGGTGCGCCCCTAGCCCTGAACTGGGCTGCCTGCCGTTATGGTCCAGGGCCAACGCTCCCTCCAAGGCCGCGGTGCTCAGGGTCTGCTGGGGCCAGCCGGGGTTAATTAAAAGCGAGTGAATAGCAGAAGAGCCTCCTCCCAAAGGACGAACATGTTAATATGTCAGGCCCTTCACAGAGGGAAATGTCCACAAAATTGTGTCTTTCTACCTCAAAGAGATGTTTTCTGGGAACGTGGTAAAACCTAGTGCTGGTGATGAGCTAATCCTGCCTATAGACGGTGGCCATGGGCCCGCCATCCTACTGCGCTACAGGTCCCTATGCACGTGTGCATATATGTGCAACCCTGCACCAGCGTGTTTCTGCAGCAACCTATGCATATGTAAATAGACATGCACGCACTTGCACCCACACCCCAGCCCCGCAGATCTTTGTCTCAAGTATTAGAGATTCCACACGACGTGGGAATATTGACCATTCTCCCGAAGGCCTTCACGCCCTTTAACACACTGGCCTCCGGGTGCGCGGGGCAGTGGCATCTGCGGGCTGCAGAGCTGAGGGCAACAGACCTGCAGTGAGGACGGTATCCTTTGACGTGGAAATGAAATGGGAGTCTCGGAGGCACACTTTCCCACTCACATGATCTGAAGAGGAAAAGCACTCCCTGGGGAAGGCAATCTCACAGGGGGACTTCCTCCAGGCACAGGGAGCAAGGATGACTTCAATGGGACCAGGACCTCTGTGTTAATTAGTCGGTTATTTGATCTCATGTCAGTGATAGGGGGCCTCGGAGGGGAATTAACTGTGCTTAAGTCTGAGACTGCTCAGAACCAAAACACCCTGAAAGGTAAGATTCCACCCAATTAACATGAACTGGGAGCCAATCACATATGCAATAAAATAAAAGCTGTGACGGCCCGCAGCCGGCCAGGCCCCAAAGCCAGATGCGAAGTGGTGAGAAGAGCAGACCCGCTGAAGCCAGCCTGTGGCTCCCTCGCTCAGAACCATCAAGAGAAGAGCACGTTCTGGGAACTCGAGACCCCAGGAGACACACAGGGCCACTGCCGGGCAGGGAGTGGGGAGCGGGGAACGCCTCTGGACCCGGGGGCTCTGCGGCTACCCCTCAAATGCCAGCGGCCCGATCACGCACCCCCTTTGCATGCTCGCCCACTTAGCAAAAAGCAAATAAATAAACGCACAGTGAGTCCGTGAGTTAGCCAGTGAGCTATGAGCCGAACATGCCATCCCCTAGTCCATTTCCCATTTCTGTCGTTTTGTGGTCAGTCTCCATGCTAGACCAAAGTTATTGAAAGATCAGGGGCATGGCTATAATTTACTTCTGGAAACAAATTGTCGGAACGTCTGAATCACTGGGGGACTGACTTTCCTCTGACAGCATCGACCGCGCCGAGGCTCCCTGTTTAAAAGATGAATCTGTAATTCAGAAAATCCCCACATCCGGCAGGACGGGCGGCTTTGAATTAAGCACCGTTTTCAGGGAAGAATGAAAGGCAAGCCGTCAGTTCCAAAGTAATGAAGGCAACTGGTGAATCTGAGCTCACGAATTACCCCTAATTGTCACAATCACGGAAGAGCTTGTTAATGTGCCCTTTATCCTTGAAAGAATGTTAGAGGCAGAGAGGAGTAGGCAAAAAGCAGAAAACCAAACAAGGAGGTCCAAATATTTTGCATTCCCCAGAGTTGCCATCTCCTAAGCAGACAAAGCCCTGGAAGTTGTTTTTGAACAAAGATGGAAGAAGTGCATCTCTGAGCGGGGACCCTGAGACGCTGACAGCCCATGGCCACCGAAGTCGGGACACACGGCCTGCCTGCCATGCACACAAGCTCAGCTTCAGGACTTCATGGAAGATCCAGAGACCTAGTTATGAATATTGAAGGTGAGAGGAAACATTTCTTTAACATATCAGCTCTCCGCGATTCTGCCCTGTTTCCTTCATCGCGATGACAGTAGGAAGCAGAGAGCCCCGTGTGTGGGGACGGGCCCCTGGCGGTGTCCACTGAGCCCAAAGAGCTTTCCTCCAAACCCCCACTTAGGGTCTGCTTCCCCACCCTTTGTCAGATTTGCTGGTCCTGAGACACACGAGTCACACAGAACTCCAGCTCAGGGTCACCAGTGTCACCATAGACCGGAGGAATCTTCTTGCCTTGCTGGTGTGAACAAAACCGCATGATATACCACCTGTGTGGGGAGGTGAGGTGCCTGCATGCGGCTCCCAGCACTGCCAGGCCCGCGAAGGAAAGAGAAAAGAGATGCTCACATAGTCGATGCCCCAGGCCCAGTTACGTGCTGGGAAGTGTCCACACATTCGTGAGGAACTTGTCATGAGTCCAGCTTTATAGATGATGATGTAGAAAATCTAAGAGAGTTCATGCAGCTAGTAAATGCTGGAACTGGGATTAGAACCCAGGATTCTATCTTAAAGCCTACGAGGCACTTGTCCCGGGTCACATGTTCATTCAGATTTAAGCAAAAGGCAGTAAGTGTTCTGCAACGTGACAGTACCTGAGGATAGAAGCTGGTTAAACGTGATATATAGATATATATAGATATATATATGATATATATTAAATTAAATATGTTTAAATTTTATATATACATGCATTTGTATATTTATATATAAGAGTTAGTTAAATATATATATTAAAGGTCAGTAGCATCGGGACTGTTTCTTCTTATCTGTAATTCTCTGGGAATTGTGCCACCAAATGATGAAAGGATGAGCATCTGGCCAGTTACCAAGAAATAACCTACTTTTATCCTTGAGAATATCAAGGGACAAATGCGCTGACTCACACAGAGTTGCCAGGAAGACCCATTCTGGAATGTCTCCTTGTATGAGGGCAGTGGGGACACCAGGGATGACCCCGGCAGGAGAACACACAGCAGCTGCCCAGCACTGGCTAGCATCTGACCTGAGGACCCCTGTTGTGCAGGCAGTAGGTCAAGCTGGGAGTCTGGTGACTTTGGCCAAATATCCTCCTGTCTCTGGCACCCCATTTTCCCATCTGAGAAAGCTCTTCCATCTCCCCCAAGTTGGAAATGATATGATCGAAGGCCAAAAGTTCTAACTGATTCAAAATAGCCATTGATTCAAACCTGGGCTCTGCAAACAGCAAGGTGGCCAGATAAAATACCAAATACCCAGGGCAAGTGCACCCAAAACAATACTCAGGACATACTAAAAAAAGTATTCATTCTTTATCTGAAATTCAGACTCAACTGGGCATGCTAGATTTTCATTTGTTAAGCCTGGCAACCCTTCCTGGGCCAAACTCCAACCTGCTGCCTGTTTTTTTAAATAAAGCTTTATTGGAACACAGCCACAGGCATTCTTTTATGGGTCATTTATGGCTCTTTGCAGCAGGACAGCAGAATTGAGTAGTTGCAACACAGACTGTCCACCCTTAGGGCCTGAAGTAGTTACTATCTGGTCCTTCACTCACACATACACAGAGACACATGTTTTCCGACCCCTGATTTATTTTTTTTTAAGATTTTATTTGTTTATTCATTGGAGACACACAGAGAGGGGCAGAGACACAGGCAGAGGGAGAAGCAGGCTCCCTGTGGGGAGCCCAATGCGGGACTCGATCCCAGGACCCCAGGATCATGACCTGAGCTAAGGCTCAACTGCTGAGCCACCCAGGTGTCCCTCAGACCCCTGATATAGATGATGTTTATCATGTACAGAACGGACCCAAATGCCATAATTGTAGCCCATAACCCACAACTTGACTCATTGTACCGACCTGTTATTTGATGTACTTCCTTTCCCCACAAACAGATGATAAACTCCTGACATTACTACTTTATATGACATTGGACTGAGCAAAGTCCTTAAGACTGCACTTGTGTAGTTGATCAATATATAGTTATGAATTAATATACTCATAAGTATGTGCTTCTCTGGCACCTGGGACTTGCGTGAGGGTGGATGAATAAATGATGCACGTGGACCTCAGAGCTGGAGCCACAGGTAACCTATCAGATCGCAAGGCCAGGAGCTGGCCCCAATCCCTTTTCAGCCCGTCCTTAAGGGTGTCGCGGAGTTGCGATGCTGCCCCATTGATCAGTAATACAACATGGGATCCCACATTCAAGACAATGCTCTTTCTTGTTAACAGAATAAAGTCCTCAGGCAAGATTTAGCGCATCGGTTTCCAGCAAGGACTGTCCAGTTGGTAACTTGCTTCAATTAGGCAAATATTTTTCATACACGAAGCATAACGCATTTGGTTTCCATGACTCCAGGGAAACATCCACTGTTCTCTTAAAGGCTCATGCTGAAGACAACCTCCTAAGGCACATGTACTCCTCCATCCTGCCTTAAACCCTTTCCTGAAAGTTTTTCCAAGAGCTTTGAAAGGGCCGCTCACTCACTTTGCAAAGAAACCCCAAGATGGGCCTCATTCCTCCATTTCAAAGGAAGGGTAGGAGACCTTTCTAAGTCTCACAGAGGAGGCAGCGAGAAGCAACAGTTTCTCCAGCTGACAAGTGCCCTGTGGGGACAAGGTAGGAATGAAAGAAGACCCTTAAAACTTATTGAATCTTCCTCGAAGTCACCAGTCCAGGTAGGTCTCGTGGCCTAGCCCCGGGCTGGGCGCAGAAAGCACAGGCCCACCTGCCTCTACAGGTGTCACATGAGCCCCAGCAAACGTGCGTTTCATTCTCCGCCAAGAGTGGGAAGGAGCTGAGGAATCCATAAGAGCTCCAAGAAGTCGTTGGGCTCCAGCACCATTTATTCCCACTCCAAATGCTCTCTTTCCTCTTCCCTTTTAGTCCTACATTATTCCCAACTGAAGGAAATCGAAGTCTACAAGGTCATTCTTATGCAGAAAATTATGGGCAATTAATTCTCTTTATAGTTACATCTCTGCTTCTGGAAGAATAGTTGATGCTCGTACTGCCTCTAATATAAGATGACTTTTCTATGCCCTTTTCAAGAACAAGGCTGTTGTAGAAAGTCATGGACACTCCCCTAACATTGCTATTTCACCTCCAAGTGCGGACGTTTGCTTAGTCAACAGTGGCCCAAGCAGGAACCTTTGGGCTAAAGTGCTATATTTATTTTCTCTGAATAGCACGCAAAGCACACCATGGAGGCCCTGTTCTATGTTCAGTGCACCATCAAAAGCCCATTGATGGCATGGAGAAGACCCAGCATTCTTGTTACTTCCGTTTCTCTAGATAAAGTGTCAAGAAAACTGGAATGGGAGTCTGAAAACCTGGGTTCTGGCCTCCAATCTGCCACTGTTATTTGACCTTTGGACAAATATTCAGACAGCTATTTGACCTCTGGTAGTTTACTTCTCATTTTATTAATTCTCTCATTTATAAAATGAGGAGTGTGAACTACACATGGGACAGTCAGGCCTGCTTGGCTAGGGCTGCAACTGGCCAAAGCCATTTTCCATAGTTGCGTAGAGCACAGCCTCTGTACACAAGTGCATGTGCTGTCCCTGGGCTCTGAGAGCCTCCCAGAGATGTGGCATTCTGGACAGCCGCTGCAGAGAGGGTGGAGATGTGGGTGCCCTGGCTCTCCCCTGCTGACAATCAATCACAAATACATAAACCTACACCAATTTCATTGTGCACATGCAGATTTCATTAAAATGTGAGGTCAAATTCAGCAGGTCTGAGGTGGAGCCTAGGACTCCACACTTCTAAGAAGCTCTCAGGTGAGGCTGGTGCTGCTGCTCCATGGATCACACTACTGGGCAGTAGGGGTCCAAACACAAGACAACACTGCTGCAAAGGCATTTGGTTTGGGTCATGGAATAGTCACCTTGTGCCTTATGAAGCAATTGGCTTCAGATGATTCAAGAAATGAGAATAAGGTCATGGGCTTCCCCTATTCACTGTGCTCCAAAACAATCTCCACCAGCCATCCCTCAGAAGGGGGCTGTTAGCATTTGGGGACAGGCAAGAGGATGAGGGTGAACCACCATAATATGCTCAGCAGCAGGTTAGTAGCCCCTTTCAGGGTCCAGAGGACAGCTTAAGCCCGCTATCAGGACACATCTAGTAGCTCTTGCTAATGGAGCACCAGCTCCTCCAGCATTTAGCATGCTTCCAAGTGCACTTCGGGAAGCCAGTTTCAACCCACAAGGCTCCACATGGTCTTCATGTCCTCATTACCTTCAAGACGTCTTGAGCGCAAGTGAAAAATCCTGGGGTTGCCACTTGAGCATCCCCACAGAGAACTCTTGCCCTGACAGGGGTTGATTGTGGCCAACAGAGCCCCCAGCTTTCTTGACATTCAAAGCAAAAAAGGAGTCTCATCTGTTTACTCAGGCTTGTGCCTGAGGGAGCTAAAATAATTTATCGGTATTGAAGCTGCCATAAAGGAGGGTCCCTTGGGAGGAGGTAAAATGTGTCAGCATGTTTTCTTGTTGGTCATAAACGGTGTAATTGAGTTCAAGTCATAGAAGCAGCCAAAATATCCTATCTAAAAATGGGAAATCATTTTCTCAAAACTCCTAATAATTATTCAAGAACTTGCAAAATGTCCAGTTCTATGCTAGCCACTACTTCCATTTTGATTTTTAGAAGGTCCTAAAGCAATCTTTCGTTGCAGGAACTGTCCAGAAGTCATTGAAAGAAAGATATGTCCCACATCTAGGGTTGTCAGATAAAATATAGGATGCCTAATTAAATTCGAATTTCCCAAATATTACACAGGGCATACTTATAAAAAAAAGTATTCATTATTTACCTGAAATTAAAATTTAATTCGATATTTCACAATCTCACACTTTTATTTTCTATTCTCAAGACCTAAGTTACGTGTTTATATTTAGTCTAGAATCCAGAACTCCTCTGTTTGAGGTGGGATGGCAAGGCAAACACCATGGTGAGTCCTCCCAACGATGAGCACTAGAAAGCCAAGGAGATTTGATTTAAAACTTCTGTTTAGCATTTACACATATGTCTCTGTTTGGAAGTACTAAGAAAATCTTAAAGTGTAAATATCTTTATTTAAATTACTCCTTCAACATTGAGAAAAGCAATTATCTAAAAATAGAAACAAAATGGTTTTGTGGAAATAGAAAATACTATTCACTCTACAGACAACAAAATACATGTGGATTTTAAATCATACTTTTTGCCATCAGCCAGCACTGTCCACCTCCCCATCTTGATCCACCCAGTCCCACAAGCCCAAGCTCTACCTGCCATCTGGACTCTGCCTACCACTCACCCTCACGTCCAATCATTCCAGCCCTCAGGGATTCTGTTCATTGACACCTCTCAAGTTCACCACCCCTCTTCAACGTCCAGCCAGTCCCACTGCTTTGGTTTGAGCCCTCATAAACTCTGGTCTGGATTCTTGCTGCTGACCTCCCGGTCTTCATGTGGTTTGTCTTTAACCCACCTTCTACCTGGGATAGAATGATCTTTCCAAAATATAGACCCTGTGCTATTTCGATCCAGCTCAAGGTCTTTCATGGAGTCTGCCCCAGCTGACCTTTCCCATATCTCCTACCATTTCCCTACATATGACTCTTGGCTTGATTATGTCAAACTCCTGCAGTTCCCTAAACACTTCATATTAACACATGACTCCATGCCTCTTGCCCAGACAATTCCTTCTCCTGGGGCACCATCCCTTTCATCTTTGCCCAAGTAGCTCATGTAGGTCCCTCAGGTCCTAAAGAACACCCAGGTCAACTTAGCTGAGTCTCTTCTGGGTCCCTATGCATGCCCAACCATAACCCTTAATACATTGTGATCAAATGATGCCTCCTATGCAGTGCACTCCTTGAGTACGGGGTCATGACTTAATCACCGTTGTATCCTCAGTACCAAACTTTAGTGATTAACATAAAGTAGAAGCTAAATAAATATGTGTTGAATGAATGGATATATATGGGGGAGGTGGGTTGAGAAAGGGAGAGGGAGCCTCCAGCCTCCCAATCTGATGTAGGACCAGCCCTGCAGGACCAACAGAATGTAGCAGAGGTGTGGAGTGAGGCCATCAAAACAGGGTCATAAAAAGCATTGTGGCTTCTGCCACAATGACTCCTGGGTAGCTTTCCAGGGGAAGCTGCCACATGCAGCAAGGATACTCAACCAACCCCACAAAAAAGGCCATGCAAGGAGAGTCTGAGCAACAGCCTGCCAGCTGTGTGAGGGGGCTGCCCTGGGAGTGAGTCATCCAGCCCCAGTCCAGTCTTTAGATGAGATTGAGGCCTGACCAACACCTACTGATATTCTATGAGAGATTTTTTTTTTTTTCTATGAGAGATTTTAAGTGAGAAGCGCCCCATCAGGCCCTTCCCAGACACCTGGCCAAGAGAGACAGTGACAGATAAAAATGTCGATTGCTATTTTAAGCCATTAAGCTTTTGTGACAATGCAGCATAAGAAAGAATACACACATGTGCACACACACTCACACTGGTATAAAGTAATTATATTGATTTTTAATAACATACTCAAGGTCATTCGTTCATTCATTTGTTCAAAACCTTTTGTTGAACACTGACCATGAGCTAAGTACTATGCCCCAAAAGAAGGATAGAAGTGAAAAGATGAGACCCCCATCTCCAAGTACTTGGAGGCATATCCAAATTAATGTTTGGGTAATTTGGTGAGGCAGAGCACTTGGCTTTACAAGAAAGACATGTCTGACTGAATCTTTTTCCTTTAAGAAATAACATATAAAGCATATCTAAATATCCAGTTAATTGCCTTAAAGTCATTTAATTTTTTGTTTGTTTGTATATTCATAAATGGCATCATCCTGCTTAATTATTAACTTTTTCATAAGAGTTGGCTCCAAGTGAGTAAACCATTTGCAAAATCCAAGTATACCTTCAAAAGATGAAGATTTGCCAATATTGAGGCTAATCCAAAGAAATGCCAAAGTCAATTCCAAAAGAGGCGTTCCAAGAGTAAGCATTTGCCCACTTGCTAAAACATGGGGTAAGCATATGGCTTACCCAAGGGATCCTGTAAAAGACACAGCATCCATTTTGAGGGAAATTTCTGTGTTTGTTAAAAAGTCACTCCCAGGACATCACTTCCCCCGCAGGTGTATTTTGGAGGAGCACATCTTTATCTGACTCATCTAGCAAGCATGTATCCCATTCAGCTTGGTGAGCTCCTACTCTGTGCCACTGAGCAGCACTGAGGGTACACAGCAGGAAGAGAGGCCACTTATGCTCCAGGATCTTGCATTCTCCTGAGGAAATATAGTACGGACACTGAAACAACTTATGAGCAAAACAAGATATGAAATCCACAGAGAAGGGCAAGGTGGGAAAAGCCATTTGGAGGTTCAGTTTTTGAGACAGAGAGACAGAAATGGATGCCATATGGTCAGACAGGATGGCCAGCTGACTTCAGGCTATGATTTCAAGGACTCGGGCTCTTTAAGGATGCTCTGACCACCCCCAAAACCTCTCCCAGGGCACTGGTGTAAGGTCATTCACCAGGCCTTAATAGAACGCAAATATATTAATTTTTCCACGTGCAGAAACCATGTGGTGTGTAGACAGAGGTAGGCACTGGGGTTCAGGAATCCTGTATTCTACTCCCTCCACGTTTTATTGCCAACATGTGTGCTAGTTACTGAGATATTATAAAACTCCAAGATAAAAGATGTAAAATGCTTTACAAAGTTAAAACGTTCCATGTTGATCCCAAGAAGCATAGCCTGTAATGCGCTAAACATGACAATCTAAATGAATCAGACAAAAATCACTCACATGGAGGTCGAAACGTAAGGTGGTTAAGTCTCAAGGAATGGGACAGAGGTTAGCTTGGAGGGCTGCCTGAAGAGGAGAGGCTCAGGCAGGCCTTTATGGGAATCAGAAGGGAGCTTGAGGGTTCTGGGGGTTTGTAGGAAGATACTAGAACATTATACAAACAGACACCAGAGGGTTCCAACAGAGACTGGAAAGACACAATGATCTTTAAAATTTCTCAATTGATGAAATTGTACCCAGCTCCATTCTTCACCAATTTGCTGTCCCTTTATCTGACTAGGACTCTTAAAAGGACTGGGTCCTAGACTCAGCCGTGCCATGATGATCACAGATAAGCATTGTAAAGTATTTAAGGTACCTTCCTACTTTAATTCATATCTTCCTACCTTAAATTGCTGAAAGCATAAGGCAGCTCAGGGCTTCCCCCAACATCCCAGCACAGGATCCTTAATTCATCCTCACATTTCAGAGATCTGGATCTACACTAGTGTGAGCCCCTTCTGCAGTAGGCAAGGCTGAGGCGCAGCGAGGGGCTGTCACCCTCTGGAACTGTGAAATGAAGCCTGCCTCCAGCACCTGCCACCATCCTTCCTCTCCCATGGCCCCCCTCCTAGGAGTATGGGCTGCTCAGGTTCTATTTCTTTCCTTCTCCTCCTCCTTCATCACAATGTCTTCCTGGCTAGCCCACATGTTAAAAAGGAACTAATCAAGTCACATCAGCATGTACATGACAAATGATAACTTAATAAATTTTGTCTACTAAGGATATTTTAGTAGAGACTAATCCCCTTTATCCATAGAAGTACAACAGCAAGAAGGAACTTCTCGGGCACTTGGCAGAGCAGTGCAGAGGATGTTTTAAAGAGGGGATTTGGGAATACCTGGGTGGCTCAGCAGTTTAGCGCCTACTTTGGCCCAGAGTGTGATCCTGGAGTCCCACATTGGGCTCCTTGCAAGGAGCCTGCTTCTCCCTCTGCCTGTGTCTCTGCCTCTCTCTTTCTCTGTGTGTCGTTCATGAATAAATTAAAAAAAATCTTTAAAAAAAAAAAAGAGTGGATCTTCTCTGAGCACACCTGAGTCACCTGACAGCCACCCACACTTCTTCCACCGAGCTCACCTTGCCTGCGAGGCTCTTCTGCAGCCACCAGCACCTGGAGGAGCATGTGCACGCGTGTGTTTGGCTCCATCCTCACTCTGACGTCTAGGTCAGAGCAGTAGCAGCTCTAACGCAAATAACACCCACATTAGAGATGCTTCTTATGGAAGGAGGGTGTGAGAGCATGAATTGCTCTGGAGGACCGGGGTAAGGGCTTGGAACACAACCCTTTGAGGGCTAAGCCAAAGTGCTTTCTTGGCTTTCTTGTCAGTTTCTGCATTTCACATCCGCGGACACCAGGGTCCCTGGAGAGAGAATCTTTTCCCTGCCTTTGGAAAAGAGCGAAACTCAGGCTTCTTCCCATAGCCCTCAGTGCAGCCAACTAAATCCCCAATTAGCAATTCAAACGGATTAATTTGCACTCTTCCCCGCTATTGAGCAGGTTTGGAGCATCTTATTTTTGCTGCCACTTAAAGGGAACCAGCTGGATTTTCACAGAAGAGGTTGACCTTTTAGAGGTTTTTGCCACCCCCCACCCCTCGAAAGCCGAGCTGCACATTCAACCACAGAGTGTCCAGCAGAGAGAACTCCAGAGATGACCCTGAGTCCAACGTCTCGCTTTCCAGATGAGACCACTGAGGCCAAAGGGAAAGCTTAACTGCCTGTGGCCACAAGACCAGTGAGCAGAGCCTATGAGGACCTGGGCTGCTGGCTGCACCACCGGGGTTCACATGATGGTTCTGGTCTACTTTTGAGTGCACTGATAGAAGAGATTATATGAACTTTGATTTACCCCCTAAGAGAATTTTAGAGCCATTATATATATTTTTAAATAAACTTTTCATTTTGGAATTCTTTCGGATTTATAGAAAAAGTTACAAAAATAGCCCAGAAAGTTCCCATGTTGCCCTCACGCAGCTTCCCCCAACGTGACTCTTGATACCTGGGTCAAAACTAAACATTAACACCCGTGGCGTTCTATTAACAGACTCTTTATAGATCTCATTTGTTTTCTCCCTAATGTCTTCATTCTGTTCCAGGATCTGATACAGGATTCTGAGAGCTATTATGAATCCTGAAATCTATAAAGAGACCAAAGACCTTCTCTGCCCAAAGCCACTTCACACCTTTGCCGTATTAGTGTAGGTGGCTGGTGACTAATTAGCTGATTCATTCATTAGGATCCAAGACACACTTATTAATCACAGGGAGCATTTGTTTCAAGAAAGCTGCTCTTATTTCATTAGTACCTGTTACTGGAAGGTCATGTGTTTGGATTCCACGTATCCTGCTTATCATATCACCATCAACAGTCATGGGCAATACTACTGTATATGACACTTTCAACCAAGGCAAGAGATCCAGCAGAGGATAACAGTTCTGTTTCACAATAGAGCCATAAACAAGAGCTCTGAATTTTCTCACTGTTCTTCTGGCTGCAGCGAGGAAAGAACAAAGAGGCAGAACCATGCGAAGATGTATTTTTTTGCTGAGCCTCATCTGTGGTTTCCTATTCTCATTAGGCCGGTTAGAACACATGAAATGATCCTTGAGGATCTACAGTCTATTTTCATGTGATGTCTGAGATACAAAAATACATTTGCAAATTCAAAGATAATTTTTTGTACATTTCATTAACACCAAGACAGAACATTTTTCTTACACAGAGAATCAATCTTAGCAGCAACACACTCTTTGAACAACAACCAAAAAGATGGCTTTCTGGGGCAGCTCAGGTGGCTCAGCGGTTTAGCGCCGCCTTCAGCTCAGGGCGTGATCCTGGAGTCCTGGGATCGAGTCTCACGTCAAGGTCCCCACAGGGAGCCTGCTTTTCTCTCTGCCTGTGTTTCCACCTCTCTCTCTCTCTCTGTGTCTCTCATGAATAAATAAGTAAAATCTTAAAAAAAAAAAAAAAAAAAGATGGCTTTCTGGGAGCACTGATACAAAGAATTTAGTACTCCACAGGGTGCCATGTATAATTGAGGCTTCTTTAGTCCTCCCCAGTCCACACCAAATAGTAGCTGCTCCTCTCTCCTCAGTCCATGCTTTCCCTGAATGTGGAGACAAATCTTGGTGAGGGGTGGAGGATGCAGGTCAGGATAAAATATGTTTAGTGAGGGGTGGGCTGGTGGAACCAAGAAGGAGCATTTGTGGAAGCCGACCAGGGAAAGGTGTCACAGGGCCACCGCCACACATGTCATGATATGGCAGCATCAGGGATTACTTCATATGGGAAGACTTTCAGTAACTTCCCAAGTGTTCTTTGGAAACATGAGCATGGCCCCCGCTGGTAGAAAACCCTGACACAGGCAACCCAAGACAGGCAGGCAGCTGAGGAAAAATCTCTTCTGTTCAGTGCCAACATCCAGGCTATACTGGTGTAGAGTCATCTCCTCAAATGTGTGGTTCAGATGGGTTTCACATTTGTATTTAGAGTCATGAAGTTTCATCATCCAAAAGGACCTTAAAGGCCACCCAGTCCAACCTCTTGGTCAGGACACCATCCCATTAGATAATCTGCTAGCCTCTATATAAAATACCCCAAACTGGAGCCCTTGTCATCTTCTTCCTTGTCATTTTTTTTCCTCCAGAAATATTTCTTAATCATTTACAACTCGCTAGCAATAAGCATAACATTTGGAGATATAAACACATACACACACACAAGTATATATATATTCCAGAAGTCAGACTAAGGCTATAGTGATTGCCTGGGAGGGCTGAGCCACCAGTATTTCTTACTTCTCCCAGCTGTGTGTTACAGAAGCTATATCCCAGGGAAGAACAGCTGAGAGGTCTGGGGAATCTCTTCTTCCACCCAGGACCCACTTAGAGTTCAAAAGCTCCAGCTTGGGTGCAGCACACCAAGACCATGGGCCCCAATCACTCTTACCAGAGCACACTTATAGGACAGAGATTCCATTCCAATAGAGGCAAGCCAAGACCAGAGGCCAACACCCCTCACTCAGTCCCCTGCTGGCAAAGCAGGGGTGTCACTCAAAAGAAGCAGGCTACTGTCCCCTCCCCTAGTTATAGAAAGGGGATTCAGAGATTTTTCCCAGGAGGTAGGAATAGGCCTCAGGAATAGAGAGCCTTGTAGCTCTTTCCAGGGAAACTGACTTTATTTGGAACAGAGCATAAAGAGGTTCAACCTACATATGCTATAAAAAGTGATGGAGATTTTGATAAATAAGAAATTAAGAAGAAGCTGGTAGCTTTATGAATATAAGCTGACCTACAGACCAGAGAATAGTTTACCAGTGAGAACCAGTGAAAGAGATAGCTAAGAGCCTTCCTGGGACTAGAACAAGACTCAGAGACAGGCCCCAAATACTTACCCTGCAAAGGGGCATGAATTTAATTGAACCTGACTGTGGCAGTTTATGCCCAGGGGCATTGTCAAAAACAATAGAGCAATGAGCCAATATCAGTGGAGGCTAACAACTGAGTGTGATACCAACCAAGGAAGACAACTTAACAGAGAGAACAGGGAAAGAGATAGTCAGAGAGGGCCCTGCTAAAACCACTGTCATCCGAGGGTGACTGAACACACGCCTAAGACTGTGCCCTCTGGGGAGTGACATCAGAGGTTGCACACTGTGAATCAAGTCCCCAAACAAATAAGCAAATAATAACGAGCCCTGCAGATGGAAGAATCAGTACCCAGGGTTGCTAAAATATATTACCTAATATGTCTAGTTTTCAACAAAAAATCATGAGACATGCAAAAAAATAGGAAAGTATGACCCACATATAAAAACAATGAGGCAACAGAAACTGTTTTTGAAAGGGCTCAGATGTTAGACTTAACAAAGACTTCAAAGCAGCTATTATATGTTCAAAGAACTAAAGGAAACTATGCTTAAAGAAGTAAAATAAGGTATAATGACAATGTCTCATCAGGTAGAGAATTTCAATAAAGAAATTGAAATTATTAAATAAAACAACCAGTGTAAATTCTGGAGTGGAAAATTATACAATAAGCACAATGAACAAGTCACTGAAAGAGTTCAACAGTAGATCTGAGCAGGAAGGAGAAAGAATCAATGAGCTTGAAGGAATATTGATAGATATGTACACAATCTAAAGGGAAAAGATTAGTGAAGCCTTAGAGAAATGTGGAGAACACACAACACACCAACAGGTGCATAATGGGGTCACCGTAAGGAGTGAAGTGACACCAAGGAGCAGAAAAAATATTCAAAGAAATAGTGGCTGAAAACTTCCTCAAATCAATGGAAAATATTAATCTATATATCTAAGAAACTCAACAATTTCAAGTATATGTACAGAGAGAGCCATAAACAGATGCATCATAGTAAAAATGTTGAAAGGCAAAGAAAATTTTGAAATCAGCAAGAAAGAAATGACTTGTCACTTACAACCAAATGCTAGTAAGATTTACAGCTAACTTCTCATTAGAAACAATGGAGGCCACAAGACAGTGGATGGAATATTCAAGGTGCTGAAAGAAAAAGCTATCAAGCAAGGCTCTTATATCTAGAAAGACTATCTCTGAAAAAAGAAGGTGAAATAGACATTTCCAGATAAATAAAAACAGATGGATTGGTTGCTAGTAGACCCACCTTACAAAAAATGCTAAAAGAAGTTCTTCAGACTGGAAGCAAGTAACACCAGATGGTAATTTGAATTCACACACACACACAAGAGTGCTGGTAAAGGTAATTATGTAAGTAATTATAAAAGACAGTATAATTACATATATCTTCTCCTTTCTTCTCTTAGCCAATTTAAAAAAGCAATTATATAAAATAATATGATATAATTGTATTGTTGGACTGTGACATAACTATGTAATATATTTGACAATACACATAGGAGGTGAGTGGTAGTAAAGCTATATTAAAGTAAGAAAATAACACCAGATGGTAACTTGAATGTGCAGGAATAAATTAAGAGAACAAGAAATGATAAGAAGATTAATATAATGAACATCAAATATATATATATATTTGGTCTCCTTTCTTCTACCAGCTTTATAAAAAAAGATACACAATTATATAAAGTAATAATTATAACAAGATACTGTTAGGCTTGTAACATCTGTATATGCAATGTACACAACCAGGGGACTATATAGGAGTAACATCTTAATAGTTCCCTGAGTTTTTAGTATAAATCTGAAGTTGATTCGAACTTAAGAGGTATACTGTGAGCCCTAGGAAATAATTTAAGAATATTTGGGAGTTATATGCTATTGATGAATAACTGAACTCTACCTCTGAAACTAATGATGCACTACATGTTAATTAATTGAATTTAAATAAAATAAAATTTAAAAAATAAAAAATAAAATGGGTCTCTTGTAGGCAAAAAATATATATATTAGTGAAAAATCATTACAGAAATTACAATGTTATACTAGAAAATAGCACTTAGAACAAAAGAATGCCCTAAAGGAGAAATATTGAAACAAAAAGGACACAGACATATGGAAAAAAAATGTAAATGGTAGACATAAATCTGACCATAGCAATACTAACAACAGTACAGGTGAAAGGATTAACAATATAGTCAAGAGACAGATTGTTAAACTGTATTAAAAAACAAAGATCTAACTAACCATTCTTCCCACAAGAGCTGCATATAGATTCAAAGATTCAAAAAAATTAAAAGTAAAAGGATAGAAAAGTATACACTATGCAAACAGTAATCATAAAAATCTGCTCATCAGGACAAATAAATTAAAAATTTTAAATGTTACTAGACATAAAGAGGGACATTTTGTAATGATGAAAAAGTCAATCCATCTGGAAGTATAAGAATTATCAATGTGTATGCACCTAACAACAGAGCCCAAGAACACATAAAACAAAAACTAACAGAATGAAAGCAGGAAAGAAAATTCCACAATAGTTGGAAACTTTGATAATCCACTTTTACAAATGTACAGAACCACAAGGCAGATCAACAGGCAAGTAGAAGACTTGAGCAGCCCTGTACCTTGACCAACCTTAACAGGCATCTACGGGATGTGCAACAACAGCATACACATTCTTTTCAGGCACACGTGGCACATTCTCCCAGATGAATGATGTGCAAGACCATACAGCAAGCTTGACTAAATGTGAAGGGATATAAAAGTATGTTCTCAAAAAAATTTAAAAAATAAATAAAAGTATGTTCTCCAACATCAATGGAATGAAATTAAAAATCAGTAACAGAAAGAAATTTGGTAAACTTAAAATTATATGGATATTAAATAGCATATCCTAAGTAACAAATGAGCAAAATAAGAAATACCAAGGGAAATTAGAAAATACTTTGATTGGACTAGAAGAAAAACGCATAACAATACAAAAACTTATGGGATGCAGCTAAAGCAGTACTTAGAGGGAAATTTATAGCAGTGACTACCTATATTTAAAAAAAAAAAAAAAAGACCTCAAACTGATAACCTACATTCCCATGATAGGACATTAGAAAAAGAAGACAAAACTAAACCTAAAGCAAATAAGGAAGGAAATAATAGAGATAGATCAGAAATAAGTCAAATGAAGAATAGAAAAACAATATAAAAAATTAAGAAAACCAAAAGTTAATTCTTCGTAAAGATCAATAAAATTAACAAACTGTTGGCAAGGAGACTCACGTTATTAAAAAGAGGACATTTTAAAAGAGGGACATCTCTACTAATCTTGTGAAAATAAAAAGTATTACAAGATAGTGCTATGAGGGGCACCTGGGTGGTTCACTTAATTAAGCATCTGCCATCAGCTCAGGTCATGATCTTGGGGTCCTGGGATCAAGCCCCCCATTGGACTCCCTGCTCAGTGGGGAGCCCATTTCTCCCTCTCCCTCTGCCCTCCCCTCTTGCTCAGGCTGTCTCTCTCAAATAAATAAATGATTTAAAAAAAAATAGTGCTATGAACAAGTTAGATAATTAGGTAAAGTGGACATATTACTAGAAAGATGAAAACTATCAAAACTTCCTCAAGAAGAAACGAGAAATCTGAATAGACCTATAACAAGTAAAGAGATATCATTAGTTATTTTAAAACATCCAGCAAAGAAAAGTCCAGGACCAGGGGCACCTGGGTGGCTCAGCTGGTTAAGTGTCCAACTCTTGATTTCAGCTCAGGTCATAATCTCAGGGTCATGAGATGGAGCCCCATGGAGCCTGTGAAATGAAATCATAGGAAACAGAACTACAGGTGAGAGAAGGAAGGAAGGAAGGAAGGAAGGAAGGAAGGAAGGAAGGAAGGAAGGAAGGAAGGAAGGAAGGAAGGAAGGAAAGAGGGAGAAAAGGATTGGAACGATCCTTTTGGAATAGTTTGGAAAGGAACTATCTCTTTTCACAGATGACATGGGCTTGTATGTAGAAAATCTTCATGAACCCACTGAAGAAATTATTAAAAATAATTTTAAAAATTTCAAGAGCACCTATATAGATAATTAACTTGGCCATTAATATGTACAATGGGTTTTGAAACCTATTTCTCCATTGTCTTAAAGACTGATTTTTTTATTATTAAAAATAAATAAATAAAAGTAAATAAAGTTTAGTAAAGTTGTAGGATACAAAATCAATATGCAAAAATCTATTGTACTTCTTATACACCAGCAATGAACAATCTGAAAACGAAACCAGGTAAGTAATTCCATTTATGGAATTCACTACCTAGAATAAAATACTTTGAAATAAATGTAACAAAAGAAGTACCTAACTTATACCCCTCAAACTATAAAACATTGTCAAAAGAAATCAAAAAGACCTAAAAAATGAAAAGTCATTCATGATCATTGATTGGAAGACCTAATTTTGTTAAGATGGCAACACTCCCCAAATTAATGTGTGGATTCAACACAACTCCTGTAGTGTCACAGGTGCCTTTTTCCTACAGACATGCTGATTCTGAAGTTCATATGGAAGCAAAAAAAAGACCATAATAGCCTAGATAGCCTTGAAAAATAATAAAGTTGGAAAATTCACACTTCCTGACCTAAAACCTACTACAAAGTTGCAATAACCAAAAGAGTGTGGTACCAGTATGATGCATATTGATCCACGAAATTGAATTCATAGTCCAGAAAGAAACCCTCACGATTATAGTTCATAAAATTTCAATAGGAATTGAGACAATTCCATAGGGAATGAGTATTTTTTTTCCAAAAACGGCACTAGGGCAATGGGATAGATGGCCAAGTGCAAAACAGTGACCTTGAACCCCTGCCTACCATTTGCAAAAACTAGCTCAACATGAACCGTCCACACAACCGTAAATGCTAAAACTATAACTCTTGTTATTATTCTTGTTTTTAAAAGAATCAATGTTTTAAATTTTTTATTTTTAATTTCCAATATAAGAAACAAGAGTTCTTTGGGGTCTTTGGGGCACCTTTGTAAGGGTGCCACAGGGGTCCTGTTCACAAAGAATGTGTGGAAACTGCTGAGTCCAAAGGACAACCCTGCAGACCCCACGGAGCGCAGGGTCAGGGACTCGGGGAGGGACAGGTGCCTGTGCCTCTGAGGATGGGGCGCGTCAGGAAGGGTGGATCAGTGACCTCGCAGTGTTTCTGCGGGGATGAGGCTCTTGACAGTGCAGCTGCTCAGGAGGTGGGGACAGGCAGAGGCAAGTGATGGGACCCCCCAGTCCCACGAGGAGGACCCGGGGGGAGACAGGGGAGGGGAACGCGGCAGGTGACAGGCTGGCAGTGACAGCGCTGGGCTTCCTGTCCGACTTGCTGAGGCAGAGATGAGAGAGGAAGCCAAAGGGGAGACCGGAGACCCGGAGCAGAAGCTGGGGCGGGGGCGCACTGACAGAAGCCAGGTGGGAGCGCAGCTGGGCGGGCGGGCAGCTCCTGCAGACACTGAGTTGGGACAGCGAGGTGGGGACCGTGGCCTCAGCCACGGGAGGAAGTTGTCGAGGGCTCTGTGCCTCACAGGTGCAACCCGCTCTCCATCCATGGCTGTATCCTGGACACAGGCGAGCAAGGATGCTTCCAAACCCCCCGTCGACCAGACTGTCACTGATGGGCATGCCCTTGTGGGGCCGAGGGGGTGAGTGTGTCCTCCTACACATGTTGGCGGAAGCCACCCTCCCTCAGGGGCGTGGGATGCTTCCAGATACTGACACCGCACTGCCTCCCTGGACACTGGCAGGTTCCCCAACTTGGCAGGCTACTTAATTGTCCTGCCTTGGTTTCCCTGGTTGTTGCATGGGGACAACAGAGCCACAAAGGCCAACAGGGCACAGACAGCAGGTGTTAGCTTGCCTGTCCTGCTTGTCGACGAGCTGGCCCACTGGCCTGTCCACCTTTCTTGCACTCAGAGCTGTCAAGCACAGAGTGCAAGGGGTGCGGGAGCCGCTCATCCGGTCCCTCATGGGAAGAGGAACCCAGACACAGAGGGGACGTGGGCAGCCAGGACCCTGGTGCCACTGTTGGCACCATGTGACCAGGGGACACCAGGGCCCCTGGGAAGCTCTGTGGAACAGTCAGACTTGTGAACGCGGCTCACAGGCTGATTTCCTGGCGCTTAGCCGGGCTCTGGCTTGCCAGGCTGCCAGGGAAGAGAGTCATGCCAAGGCGGTTGCATAAAGAATGCAGCCACGCTCCGCACAGAGCCGTTTCTCACACCAGGAGCCGGGGGGATGCGGCGGACGCCTGGCCCCTCCTGCTGCAGGGCCCTGGCGTTCCTTAGCTCTGCGCATCCACACATAAGTTTACCTCTAATTTCCCAAGGATGACAGCTCTGAAAACTGAGGGCAGCAAGCAGCTGGGAGGGGTTGGCAATTCTTCTCCATCAGCATGGAGAAGGGGCTGCGGGACATGGCTCCTGGGGCCTGTGTTGGGCAGGCGTCACTTCCGCTCTCACTGTGAAGGCCAGGGTCAGGTGTGCCCGGACCGGTTGCCCCTCGCATCTGCCCGCCTCCTGGACCGCAGCCCTCGGGCCCCCTCCTGCTCCCGGGAGCCAAGTAGGGCCTTGCCTTCGCCTTCGCCTTCGCCTTCACAGATGCCGGTCTGGCGGGGGTGGAACCTCTTACCCCTCCCCAGGCTATCCCGCTGAATCTAGCTGCTGCCACATTTTGCCAACAATACCATAAAAAGATCCTGGAAGTGAGAAGGACCAGGGAGCAGCTAGACACCCTGACTTCCCCCAGTTCCCTGGCAAATCCTTCCTTTGCAACAAAAAGCTCAATTTGGCCAAGGGCATTTTTTTATTTCAGGATCTTTTTAAAGAGGAGTGGAGAGACCGGACTGGCCTCACAGTCCCAGGTGAGCCTCAGACAGAGATTAGAGGCGCTGCTGGGGGTACAGCTGCCCCTGCTCCAGCACTGAGGCCCCGAGACTCCTTCCTGGCATGCAGGCCAGCTGCCTGCGTTCCGGGAGCACCTCTGGACAAAGTGGGTCTCTCTCTGTGGAGAGCCGGGTGCATCCGGTTCCCCAACCATCACTGGCCCTGAGCGCCCTCCCCATGGTCTGCAGGCTCCGGGAGGTTCTGTGCACCTCACGCCCTTGGCAGCAGGACCCAGACCTTCCTGCGGGGGCTTCTCCGGGTGGCGGCTTCCCTCCCACGCGTGAGGTTTGATGAGCTCTGGGAAAGGTTTGATGCTGATCCTGACCCCTTGTTTGGTACATGTTCCCCAAGGGTTTGGCACTGGGTGTGCTTCTTATAAATCCAAATGATATATTTGGGTTCGAATGAATCAATAAAAATGTCCCTACCTTGGCAAGGAGGTGTCTTGGCTTTAGGAAGGAAAAGGAAATAATCCTGCTCCTAACGCTGAGTGGGTGATGCTTTTTGATAAGAATATCCATTAAATGAGTAGGAACACGTTTTCTAAAAACAGGAATCTTTAGGGGGAGGTCTCCTGAGAGGCGTGAAGGGGCGGCGGGGGGGATTGGCTGTGGGGGTGGGGGGGGCAGCCCGGGGGCAGGAAGTCAAGTGCTCCAGAAGCGCCTGGAGCAGGTGGGCAGTGTCACCTCCCAGCCTGGGGCACCTGCGGCCTCGCAGGTGGTAAGGATGACACTGCCATAGCCACCATTCGCCGAGGACCCTGTGCTAAGCGCTGACACAAATTAGCTCCGTTAATCCCAACAAGCAGCTGCAAAGCACACGGTTTACTGCTCCTGTTTCACAGAAGAGGAAAATCAAGGCTCCGTGTCGTTAGCTCCTGGTCCCGGATTGCACGGCCAACAGGTAGCACAGCTGAGACTCAAACCCAGGTCTGTGGGACCCCAAGGAACTGTGGCTGTTCGCCCGGTGCCATGGTGGTTCTGCAGGGGCTCATCACTGTACTGATCACGATTTACTTAGGGATTTATTTAGCATTTCATGTCCTGAAAAACACATGCATGTTGTTCACATATAAACCTGTACACAGGTGTTCACAGCAGCTGCCTTTGTGGTGGCCCCAAATTGGAATCAACGAGGATGCCCTTCAATAGGAAATGGTTCAACAGGCCATGACCCCCTCCACACTGCTGAGTTCTGCTCAGCAATGAGGAGGAAGGGACCACTGAGCCACAAGACAACTTGTAGGGAAAAATGTGGGATCTCAAAGAGGGCGCGATCCCAAAGAGGGCGTGATAGATGCTGTGCCCTGCCTGGTGCTCCCACTGGCCTGTGCCCCATCACTCTGCGTGACCGCTGCTGTGTGCAAGCCTACAATGAGCTCAGAAAGTTTCTCAAACCCGAGTGTGAACCTGTGAGTGTGGGGATCTTCTGACCTGGGTGTGATCTTGTCTGTGAGTGTGGGGATCTTCCGACCTGGGTGTGATCCTGGGTGCATGGAGATCTTCAGACTCTGCTCTGATCCTTCGTGCTCAGGGATCTTTAGATCCAGGTGTGTGCCTCACATGCTCAGCGTCCTGATCCCGAGGCACCCGCACACACAATGGATGGTGGGTTTCCAAAGTCTAGGTTAGAGACCTGCTCTCACACTCTGTTTCAAACTCTGAGTCTGGCCTAGAGCACCTCGAGGCTGAGTTCAGAGGGGCAACAGTTTGCAACCTGACCTGGATTTTGAGCCCGACCTCTTCCTGCACCCTAGGCTTCTGCCATGGAGGTTTGTCACTGAAAATGAACAAACAAGAATGGGGTGACACTCTGAAAGGAACAAACATTACTTTAGGCTGGACTGTGGCCCTTAGAGCAACACAGAGTTGGAACCCAGGGGCCCTACTTGGGGATGGGGTGGTGTGTGGGGAGGGCTAGGGGCAGGCTGGTCCCCGAGTTCAGTCTGTGTGCCCAGCAGGAGGCACCACGGCCAGTACACACAGGGCTCCTGAGGCAGGCCTGGGTCACACTCTTCTCTGCCAGGTGATGAATGTGATGAATGTGGGAGTCACAGTCCTAGATCCGCGTGGGGGCACAGCAGCATCCACAGGCTGAGGGACCCCACAGCTCCGGGCACCCAGGCCATCGCCCTGCCCTCCCCTCCACAGCCTTCCCTGTGCACAGGGCTAACTCCGGCTAGGGTAAAGGGAATAGGAAACGGCTGGAATCTTCTGGAAGCGAGGGACAAGGCCCCTCCCTTTGTGCTCAACGCCACGTTCTCCGTGAGCTATCCAAGGCACATTGACTCCATGGGGCTCCTCTCCGGGCCTCAGTGACTCTTGGGCTCGGATGGCCCCTGGGTGGACTTGGTAAGATCTGCCTGCCACCACAGCAGCCCTGCCTCTAGCAGGACTCTCCATGAGCCAGGGGGACAGAGGGGCAGCTCTGGGCTCTGACTTACTCCTGCCGCCCCGCCCAAGACGGTGCTCCCCGGCCCCTCCCCAGTCCCAGGGGCCCTGTGTGTCCTCAGAGCTGTGACTGCAGCCTACATACCAGTGCACCCTTAGACTGCAGCTTGACTCCACGTCCCTGCTTGATTCCAGTTGGGGCTGCAGCACTGGGACTCGCCCTGACCTCCTGCAAATAATTGCACACATTTGAACCAGTGAACCCCAGGCTCCCTCCCGCGCACACACGTGACACACACACCCACGCAAGCAGGATGAGCTGCAGGTCTGCTCCTCCTGGGAGAAGACCCAGTGGGCCGAGCAGCCCTGCGTGCACACAGCTGGCCTCGGGGCAGTGTGCAACCGTTATCGGCAGGACAGAAGCCCGCCCCCAGGACCCTCAGGGCTGGGCACGGGCAACATGACATAGCAACAAACTCCAGGACACCTGAGAATGCTGCTGCCCCGGAGGGGGGAGCTCCTGGAGGCTCCAAACCCACCTCGCCCTTGGGGGACCCCTATTTCCAGCCGTCCTCTGTATCCCGCACGTGTTTCCGAGATGCCGCACAGCCTGGCCTGGAGGGTCCTGAAACCAGAGCAGGAGCCGGCCCGCCAGCACAGACCAGTCTAGGGACAGGCCCTGCCTTGGGTTCTCCCCAAAGGCCTGAGCAACAAGGACGGACAGCGGGGGCCACGCCAGCCCCTGCCCCGCCCTGGGGAGCAGCACAGGCTCCGCCAAGGATGCCTAGATGGGGGGCCCTCCTTCTCCTTGTGGGGGCGCAACGGGGCGGGGCACGGGGGGCGCGGGGAGGCAAGGTTCAGTTTCATCCCCAGTGGCGCAGGTGCACACAGCTGTCTCACGGGCATGGGGGACAGTCACACGTCACCAGGCTCCCGCAAACGCGTGGACCTCACACAGGAAAGGCAGCAGCCGCACGCGTTCCCGCTGCCTGGGCCGAGGCGCGAGGCCCCCCGCCGCCCCCCGCCGCCCCCCGCCGCCCCCACCACGAGCTGCAGCCCTCGCGGCGGCCTGTGGCCTGTGCGCTGGCGCCCTGCGCTCCGGTGCTCGCGCTCGCCGCCCGCACGCCCACGGTGCGTGTTCAGGCCCGTGCTTTCGAGTCGCGTTTGCTCCGAGGAAACCATGTCCCTGTGCTCATTACCCTCATCTCATTCTCGGCTTGAACGAACGCTGACCCGCACAGTCCCGGGGCGTGTCGAAGCCCAAGGGGGAGGCGGGAGGGGGAGCGGGACCGGGACCGCTTCCCGGGAGCTGGGCTCCGCGAGTGGGCTCCGGCCGCTGCCCGAGACCCCCAGGCCCCGAGGCCCCCGGAGCAGGGCCCGCGCAGGTCCACGACACCCGGTCTTCCCGCTTTCCCAGGGAGCTCGGGGCCCTGCGTCTGGGAGCCGCCCTTGCTGGCTGCCCTCGGCTCGGCTCGGCTGGGCTCGGCTCTGCTCTCCCTCGCCGCCACCCCGCCCGCTGCTGAGTCAAGTTCAAACCTCGTCCCACCTCCCAGGGCAACTTTCATGTGGTTTCTGTCTAATCTGAAAACTCGCCCCGCCGCCCCACTGCCTTTGCGCTCCTGGACTGTGTCTGAGGTCTCCGTGCGGCGCCTCGTGCCTAGGAGCCTCCGCGGGCCTGTGCACTGCGGGGGCCGGTGCGGGACGCCCTCCGCGGGCCTGTGCACTGCGGGGGCCGGTGCGGGACGCCCTCCGCGGGCCTGTGCACTGCGGCGCCGGTGCGGGACGCCCTCCGCGGGGCCTGGGCCGGGGTCCTTGACTGGAGGGGGCGGGGCAGGCCTCCGCACCCGGGGGGGAGTGCGCTTCCGCCAATGGGCACCCTCTGTGGGTGCTCGCTCGTTTGAAGCTCACTTAGCCCCCGGGCGACCCGTTAATCCCCGAGTGGGAAGAGGAACAGACCCTGCGAGGCTCGGCGTCTGGAAGCCGGCACTCGCACCCGGGCCCGCGGACTGCCACGGGCTGCGCCTTCCCCGCCTGAAGCCACCACCGCGCGCCGCGCCGGCTGCAGGGCACCTGTGCAGCTCTGCACGGCCGCGCCGACAACCTGACCGCAATGCTGGTTCTTCCCTGGAAGTGGGGCTGTTTTGGGGGCACCATGCTGCAAATTCCTCTCTAGAGGGGATCCCTGGGTGGCTCAGCGGTTCAGCGCCTGCCTTTGGCCCAGGGCGTGATCCTGGAGTCCCAGGATCGAGTCCCGTGTCCGGCTCCAGCATGGAGCCTGCTTCTCCCTCTGCCTGTGTCTCTGCCTCTCTCTCTCTCTATGTCTATCAGGAATAAATAAAAACTAAAAAAAAATCTTAAAAAAAAATTTCCTCTCTAGATGCCAAAGAAGCTGCACCGAGCACGTCCTGTGCAGACGCCAGCGCAGGGAGTGCCACCTCAGGGCTCCCTCTCTCTCTCCCTCGAGACAGCCCACTGGGTCCTCGGCTTTCTCCTTCCTCTCAGGAGCAGTGTCGCATGCTTCAGAACTTCCCCTGGGATAGATTTAAACTATGCTTAAGGTTTGACAAGTTACACTTGCAGTTTTCAAAAGAAATAGTTTTCTTTTTCTTTTCTTTCTTTCTTTCTTTCTTTCTTTCTTTTTTTTTGTGAAGAACTACCTTTCTTGGCATAAAATAATTGGAAAGTACCATGGATATCTCAATAAAACACATCAAAAGTAACTTTCTCTGGCTTGTTTTGACACGTCCACTTGTGGTTTCTGTCAACTTTAGCTAAACATCAGGTTTTCTCAGACAGAACAAACCATTAAAATATTCAACAGAAAAAGCAAATAGATATAATTCCTTTTCTGTTTGCCTATTTTCAAATAAAAGGTAATATTGAAAGGAGCGGCCAGCCCAACTCAAAGCACATTTTTCTGATTCATATGTTCGCCATAATTATTTGCATAGGATTTAAATGTCTAAGCCCTGGATCTCACTGATTTTTTTTTAATGTTGCATTGTGAAGCTGAAGCATACTAAGCTAGTTCCATATTTACAAAAGATTGTCCAGTTCTGTTGAGCCTGATAAAAGTCAGAAGAAACTTGTGTAGGTTTGAGGTTAGACCACTGAAGTAGGGGCTTGAATCGAACATCATCTTGGGCAAGACGAGGGGAATCCAGTGCATTAGCCCAGTAATGCCATTCTTATGACTTCCCCAGGGGACAAGACAAACCCACATCCAGAACGGGGACCCTGGAGACAGCACCCTTGTTGCACCGAAGTGACATGAGCTCTCTTCACAACAGGGGGTTGGGTCTCTCAGTAGCAAAGGCAAAACAGAAAGCTCGCCCAAGAGCATAGTGTTCATCTTCTAACAGGAAGAAAGCTTAACAGATTTATCTCGAGACAGAAAACAACATGAAACACAATGACTTGCCCATAGGGAACTGGCAGGAACCCGTGGCCAGAGTCCTGTGTCACACACAGAGCAGCCTTCGAATGGGGCTCAGAAAACCAAGGGACAAAGCCCTTCCCAACCTTTTGAAAAGGCAACAGCCACAGGCAGTTGTTTATAAACCAGGGGAGACACTGCACCAGGAGGCTGAGTCAACAGGGAGGGAAGCTTTGCACCCCCCCCCTTCCGAGAGTGGCTTCCCCAGGAGCAGCTGCCGTGAGGCGTGTGGGGCCGGCCCTGGGGGCTTGGCGCACCCTCCATGTACTCCTGGTAGTAGCACCACGAGGCTACTCCTGGTATCATCCCCGTTCTGCAGATGCACAACGTGAGACAGAGAAAACATCCTCCCGAAGGTCGGAGAGTCACCAAGCCCGAATTGGTGCCCAGGACGCCCAGCCCCCAACTGGCGAGCTCAGCCGGCCCTGCACAGAGGTTAGGATCGGTTTGGGGGCACAAGCCCACTAGGGCCTGTTCTTGCCCTCATGGAGCTCACCGTCTCCCTGGACGTCAATCAGCTGCAGCTGGGCCCACAGGGGTGCATCAGGTGGGCGGCAGGAGAGGGGACAGGAGGCAGATAGGGTGCAGGCAGGCTGAGGCGACAGGCCCTCCAGGCCTTAGGGCCAGCAGGCGAGGAGATGGCCCGTGGCAGGGACACTGGCGAGAAAGAAAGTTGGGCAGACGTGCGTTCTAGTGCAGTCTGGGCGCTGGGCGAGGACGCCTCAGAGAGGAGGGCAGGACAACAGTGGCTCCTGTGGTGGGAGGTGATGAAGGACAAGGGGGCACCCCTGAGTCAAAGGATTGGCTCCCCAGGATGCAGTGACTGCAGGAATATGGGGTGGAGACAGAAAGACCAGATGGAGGAACAGACACTGATGCAGAGAGGGAAGCCCGGGGCGAGCCCCACGGCTGGGGGAGCAGAGAGGCCGTTGTTGGTGGGAGGAGCCCAGGACGCCAGGTAAGTGGCAGAGAGTGAGTAAGTTCAGTGGGACATGCCCTGCGAGGACCGGGTGAAAATGCAGGTGGGCAGCGCCTTGCCCTGGGCCAGGAAGCAGCGGAGGCCCTGGCGGGTGGGGCTGACGGGTTTAAGTGCCACCTCCGCACAGAGGTCCTCAGAGCTCACGGCATGTCCCTGCTCCCTGGGCCGCTCCCTGGGCCTCCATCTGGACATCCCCCCACCCCCTGGCCTTCTCTGAGCCAGGAGGCCCCGGGCTCAGCGTGGGGGTCTGCCACGGGGGCACCGTGTCTCCCGGATCCGTGCGCCAGTGCCCAAACGCCTCACACCTCCAAGCACGGCCTGATTTGGAAACATTGTTGCTGCGGGTGAGGTTAGTTAAGATGAGGCCATCGGGATGGGCCTAAGGCAACACGATGGCGTCCTTATCCAGAAAGGAGGTTGGGACACAGAGACAGGCAGGGAGAAAGCCACGTGGACATGACGATGGCCACCAGCCCACTCAGGAGGGAGCCGAGAGCAGATGCTCCCTCTCAGCCTCAGGACGAGCGCCCCACCTCCGACACCCCGACCCCAGACTCCTGGCCTGGGGCACTGTGCGCAGGGAAGCATCTATTGTGGGGGTGTGCAGGGCCGAAGTCCCAGGAACCTCACCCGGGGTGCAGTGCCACATGGTCCTCACAGCAGCCGCGTCCCCCACTGGCGCTGGTGGGAGAGAGGCCCCCAGGAATGCTGCCCCTCCCACTGCAGGGACGAGGTGACAGAGGCGAGAACTCAGAGCTGCTGGCGGCAGAGACGGTCACCATGGAAACCAGACTCCTGGCTAGGGCAAAGGATGAGTTGGGTGTCCTGGGCCAGAGCGCGGGGGCTCCCGGGTGGAAATCCACCTTCCAATACGGGGCAGGACTGAAAGACATTTTGGGGGAGACACAGCTGAGTCCTTATGTAACAGCAGAGTCGAGGAAGTGCAACTGGATGAAGTCACCAAGCTGAGTGCCCCCAAATAGCTGAACGAACTAATCTGCTGGAAAGCCTAATTTAAAACAGCCGTGGAAGTGGTGGCAAATGCCTCCCAGCTACAGAAACCCTTTCTGAGATGTAACTGGTGCTGTCCACCGACCTGGCCCTTCTAGCTGGTGGGGCCAATGCATCGGGTGGCCCCTGATTAAAGGCCACGCGGTGGCACCACCAGAGACTGACACTTGTCTGCCTCCCGCTATGGCAGAGAAGACCCATGAGGACAAAAGCAGAAGGGAGCGACTTGGGACCCTGCCCCGGTGGCCCCGCAACGCGACGGAAGGTGGATGTGATCCAGGCCGCCCTCCAGCCTTGCATGACCAGCAGCCCCATGCGTAAAGCAGACGTGAGGGTATATCCCTTACAGGATGACATGGAGCAGAAGCTCTTAGAGTCCGCAGCAGGTGCCATACTGCCATTGGTTCTCCCAAGGAGATTGGTCCGCATCCTGTAGACTGGGCCTGGCCACAGGACAGCTGCGGCAGTGCTCTGAAACACGGAGATCTGAGGATTTCACGGGTGCTCGGCTGCAGGTTGAACTGAACGCCATTGCTAGAGCCATGAGCTCCACAGCCTTGAGTAGCTCCCAGGGGCTTCGTGATGGGGTGGCACGAAGTGCAGCAGGTGTCAGGAACGCTGCAGGCAGGCCCAGAGCACTGGCGGGTCCCCGTCTGGATGCCTCCTGCCCAAAAGCCTAGTCCTGAGGCCTCTCTTGGCCCGGGGCCCCATTTCCCTCGGAGATCCCTAACCTGGGATCTGCACCAACACTGTCTGAACAGGCGTATTGTCCCATGAGCTCCACAGGGGAACAGGAGGACTGTGCACTCAAAACCCTGGGGGCAAACCCAGGACACAGCAGGCACTGAGTGAACGTGGGACGCACGGATGATGAGCTCCGGTTTTTCCAATGGTCTCGGGACCATCGCCGAGATCAGCAATTAGCAGAAAGAGGAATGTGACCGAGTCCGGATAATTCACGCAACACCAGTAGCAGCCAGGCAGGGCAGCAGGCCTACAGTATCAGGCACAATAACTCATCTTTGTTCTTCTCTCTGTTTAGAGTCTTCTCAGTCAAATGCTGTATAAATATACAATTTTAGTTTGGTCCTTTCAGTTTGGGTTGCATGTGGAATAGATGTGTTAGCTTAGGATTTGTCACCATAACATACAAAGTGCTAGAAAAAAGATGAGGGGATAGCTAAATCAAGGCTAAGAATAGAATCTCATTTATGCAAGTTGATTATACTTGTAGCAAGAGTGATAATTAGAGATATTTTGAAGGGAAAAAAAGAGCTCAAAAGTGAAGATAATTGGAAGATTTACTTCTCCTAGCTAGTAGATAGGAGAGAATGAGATCTTTAATTACACTAATAAGAAAATAATTATTGATAGTCACAAATAACATCTCTATCGGTTCAGGGACACTCAGCATCTATGAGAACAGAGTGATCAATCTAAAACCTGCAGAAGGTTTTTCAGAATAAGGACAGGCTTCAAGGGAATAAGCCGGCCGGCCTCCCGTGAGAGATGCCACCCCCACTATCGATGTGTGATAGGTGATCACTGGCGGCCAGAAGGAGAAACCCCACAGATGGGAGGGGTGGGGATGCTGGGGCGGGATCACGGGGAGCCCTGGGAACCTCCAACTGAAGCCCCCCACTCGTGGGTTCTGTGGGAAGTCACAGGGATGCCCCATGTAGTTGCCCATCTCCCTCTCTACCGGGGCTCGCTCCCCATACCTCTTTCAGCCCCAACAATGCATATCTGTGATCATTGTCCTTGCTTTGTACTTGGAGAAATGTTTTTTTCCCACCAAACTCACCGGGAGGAGACTTCTCAGAGAAGTGGACCTGCTGTGGGCCAGTTCCTCTTGTCCAGCTCCGGGCTCCCCAGCTTCCCTCAAGCGTCCCCCCTTCCCCCACAACTGCCTGGGTGACCTTGTCCTGCCTCCGCTCTGCCCCCGCAGCAGCCCCCAGCCCTTCCCAGCTTCTAGCCACAGCTTCTCTCTGGAAGACTCGACTAGTCCCAGCTCCCCTGTGACTGGAGCACAGAAGTCCCTTCATGGGTAAGGACCCCCACAAAGCTGTCTTCTCAATTAGTCACTGTCTGGTCTAGACATGGGCTCTGTGAGTGATGGATAGACACCAAACCTGCCAACATGGTGGGGAGACCTCACCGTCTGGACCAACTGACCTGGCCGTCCCCGGCCATCCTTGGCCATCCCCACTGTCATCCTAGGGAGCCTCCCAAGTCCCTGCATTGCTGATGGCTCCTTGTACCCATGGGGCTCATGGCTGACACCTTCTCATGGCACGAACCTTGTAAGGCCAGCCTCAGTCTACCCATCTCTAGTCCACCAGACTGGTTCCTGGAGGGCTGGCCTCCTGCATGACCACAGGGCATTCCCAGGGACAAGCAAAGGCCTGGCACTCCATAGTGCTTGACAGAGACACATGCACTCTGTCACAGACAGAATTCCCGTGAACCTGAGGCACTGACTATGGAAACCATGGTCAAGCAGCACTTCGCCACAGGCAAGAAATCAGAGCAGGGCAGAGAGGCAGGTATTTAGCCCTTGCTCCACACCGCCTTCCGTGCTGTGTGCTTGCGTCCCTCCTACAAGGACTTCATCCCTCCTGCAGGGACTTCATCCCTCCACAAGGATTGAGTCCCTCCACAAGGACTGAGCCCCTCCTATAAGGACTGAGTCCCTCCTACAAGGACTGAGCTCCTCCTATAAGCACTAAGCCCGTCCTACAAGGACTAAGCCCCTTCTATAAGGATTGTGTCCCTCCACAAGGACTGAGCCCCTCCTGCAGGGACTGCATCCCTCCTGTGGAGGCTGACAGGCACCGCCCATGAACCTGTCATTGGCCCTCCCTGACAAGTGGTAACTCACCTCACCTCCTTCCTCAACATATCCAAGTCTTTGTCGCTTCTGTTGGTTGCTCTCACTGGTTTGACATCCACCGCCACCTCCTTGTGGGATACGTCGTGCTCAGCCCTGGGGACCCAGAGCCTAGCGAGCCCCCTGTACTCCAGATTCTCTTGGAGAAGCTGGACTGACTGATCCTCAGCGTCCACTTTACTGTCTTCTGTGGAGACAACCCCATGAGGAATCATAAACAAACAAAACTCACAAAAGGGCCGAATGGCAGAATTTCCTGCGTCTGGAGGAGAGCAGGACCAAGGAAGGCACAGTGGGGGTGAGGCGCCCTCTAATCGCTGACCCGGGGGAGGTGCCTCAAGGCTTCTCACCAGAAGGCTCTTGGGGCTCAGGCTTCGAGCCTCGCCAAGCCCTCCAGGATCCAGGTGCACCTCTGCGAAGAGCTCACGAGTCAGAAGTCACCAAGGAAACCCTGCAGCCTGGCGAGGGGCCCCTTCCAGGAGAGCGTGCAGAGCGTCCACGGCAGCTGTGGGGTGTCATCCACAGACCAGGCGTTCCACACACATCAGTGGAGGCTGTCAGGGAGCGACAGTGACACCAAAGGGCAGATACATCTTCTCTAGTGCTACGGAGTCGTGTACTCTGTTAGAGAAACAAAGTGGCTTTAGAATATGTCTCTGTTAGGTTTGCGTCTAAACTAAGGCCAAATCCCCACCCTCCCCCAGGAGCCCTCACCACTGCCCTGCTCCCCACGGTCATCTCTCTGCAGCTGCAGCCAAGACAGAGACTCCTTTCCGAAGCACTGCTGCGCACACCGAGCCACAGGGACCCCCCTGCCGTGCTGTCAGCCTCCTGGGTCCGGCGGGCTCACGCATTCATGGAAGTGTCTCAGCCATCGGCTAGGCATCACCTGCCACAGATGTGCTGAGTGCTGGTAATGAACCCGGTAAAGAATCCGGGGTTCAGGGTGAGGAGCTCATCCACTGACCCGTGGTCTCTGACTCGTCGCCATACTGTGAAGCCTCACCGCCAAGTCCAGGCCTGTGAGCCCTTGTCCTAAGTGTCCTGGGGAACCAGAGGGAGGATGAGGAGGGGAATGTGGCCACACCTGTGGCTCCCTGCAGAGGGCCCCGGACACAGCACAAGTGATGAGGCCGTCAGGCTGGATGGAGCGGGTGAGCCGCAGCCACACAAGGCAGACGAGTGTGCTGGATGCCAGACAAGGCACCAAGTCACCCTAGAGCAGGGTCAGCCCCGAGACGAAAGGATCTTAGCATCTGCCTCTGATTCTGTTCCAGAGAATAAAGGGAAGTTTCACACCAGTGGGTGAGCTGCTCCAGGGGCTATATTTGAAGAATTACCATTGAGGAAAAAAACCACGACCAGCGCAGCTTGGTCACCATAAGCACCATGTGCTGGTGGTTAAGAGCACAGATCAAGGGCTAGAGCACACATTCACGTGGGACCTGAGCCTCCCCTGGCCCCCACCCCCACTCAGGAGGCCCCGCACTCACCCCAAGGTTCCAGGCCATGGGCCTCTGGGCCACAAGTGCCCCCAAGAAGCCAGAAAAGGTGCTCCTGGCTTGAGTCCCAGCTCCTCTACCTGCTAGGTGGTGCCTTGGGCTGAGATTCTGTGTCAAACAAGGCGCCAGGGGATGCCCAGGACCAGGGTGAGCTGCAAGGCATCTGACCACAGGGAGCACTCTGCACACGGGAGCCCCTGCCATTTCCAGGCAGACCGCTGCACCGCCTCCAAAGGAAACCTGGCTTTCAGACTGTCAAGAAAGATTCAGATGATGTGACGAGCACGACGGGTGATGAGTTTGAGCAGATGCCTCAGCAGTGAGGCAGAGCTTCTTGTGCATCTGGCTCTGGGATTTATTTTTAGCCTTAAACACAGGCGTGCACATGTACTAGGGAGCTGGGGCTCGCTTTCCCCAAGGTCCTCCCTAGGACACTCCAAGACACCTGCAGCTGAGTTGGCGTTGGAGTCACCTGAGAGTTTCACCCCAGACATTCTGAGTCCGTGTCTCTGGCATCCAGATAGCACCACTCTCGGTGGGGCAGGTGCTCTAAACCAAATGTCTTGGTGGTGGGTAGAAGGCACCTCAGGCATGCCATCAGCCAAGCAAGGGAACAAAGCAGATTTGAATGTAAAGTGGTCCAGGACATTGAAGCAGAAAGCTGGACCTCATATCACCTCCTCCCTGGGATTTGCCTCTCCCTCCCGCCACAAGAGTAGCAGACACCCGGGCCTTCTGCTACTTCCTCCTCCCACTTGACAACCAGGGTGCTGAGGTATCATGACTATCGTGTTTCAACATGGAGCTAACATGTTCCTATCTCTCTTCTCCCAAGACTGTACCCCCAGTCTGACTTCCCATTCTGCTGTGTTCAGAGTTTTCTCTTCCTTTGTGTTTTCCTCAGCTCCACACAGAGGCTTGCCTCTCAGGCAGTAGCACCTCTTCATTATGTGGCAAGTATTTGTTGAGTGCCTGCTGTGTACACTGGGCCATGTTTAGGGGACAGGAAGAAGAGAGTCCCCGATCTTAAGAAGAGCATAGTCCACTGGAGGAAGGATGGAGAGAGATCATGATGGGCATGCAGAGAGCAGCTGCCCAACCCGGACTTGAGGCAGGAAGCCTTCCTGGAAGCTGCAAGGTGGGCTTTGGACTGGAGGGCAAGCAAGAGTTCACCAGGTGGAGAGGACGCAGAAGAACATTCCAGGCAGGACGAACAAGTCTTCCATGGTCCGAAGACGAGGCAACCAAGTAGAGTTTCCAGCATGAGGCTTTCTAGGAAGGCCACTCAGGGTGAAGGTAGGGTGCTCAAGTCTTGTCCTGAAGACAGCAAAACAGGAGTGGAGTTGTGCTGTCCCATGAGGCAGCCACCATCACCTTTCTATTGAACATTTTAAGTGTGATGGTTCCCGACCAAGATGCACGGACACCATGATAGACGCACCCGGTGTCAAAGACCTAGAACCAGGGAAGAGTGTATATAAGCCATCTCAATAATTATTACATTGAACACACGTTAACATGATAATATTCTTGACATGTTGAGTTGAATAAATCTATTAGCAAATGATTTTTTTGAAAAGCCTCTCTTCAGATGATCTGCACAGCCAGGGAGGGGATGGGCACTGCTGCGAGGCCCAGGGCTTCCAGACAAGGTTCGCTGCACACTCTTCCCCCACAGCCTCCAGACATAAGGCACTTTTCCTTGACATTTGACTTGTCTGAGGAACCTGGATGAGTTTATGGAAACTGGGTGAGGAACTGGGAAGGAGCAGTACAGCATAGAAGCTCAGGAGCCAGAGAGATTTTGGAAGCGTGCTGGGACAGGGACAGAAAGAGGCACCAATTACAAAGGGATCTTAGAGCCTCCAGGATGGCTGGATGGGCCTTCTCCCTGGAACAGTGGGAGTGGGCAGCCTCCTCCACTAAGACTCCTCCAGACCGTGCCCCCTGCCAGCCGAGCATGAGCTCTCAGTGCTACCCACGCCCTCCACACACTCTGCACAGCATCCCCCTCATCACCCAGCCCAGGGGCCAAGTCAGCACTTAAGCTCCTGCATAAGGTAAACAGGGCCTAAAATCACTGTCAACAAGCTATCTTCTCTGGGAAGATCTGCCTTCTGGAACAGAGATTGCAAAAAGAAGTGAGTTGCTTCAAAGTAAATATAAATATTCCTCATGTGGGGAGCAGAGGACAGATGTGAGGTCCGGAAAGTAAAGGAGATAAATAGTAGATAGATATAGACAAATAGTTGATATAGATGATGGATGCATAGATAGATGGATAGACAGACAGATGATAGATTATAGATGATGGATACATAGATGATGGAAAGAAAGAAAAGAAGAAAGAAAGAAGGAAGAAGGAAGAAGAAAGAAAGAAAGAAAGAAAGAAAGAAAGAAAGAAAGAAAGAGAGAGAGAGAGAGAAAGAAAGAAAGAAAGAAAGAAAGAAAGAAAGAAAGAAGGAAGGAAGGAAGAAAGAAAGAAAGAAAGAAAGAAAGAAAGAAAGAGAGAAAGATGATAGATAATTGATACATATAGACAGATAGATGGTAGAGATAGATGATGGATACATGATGGATAGATAGACAAACATGATAGATGTAGATAGATAATAGATAGATGGTAGATTGATAGATAATAGATGATAGATGAATGATAGATATAGACAGATGATAGATAGATAGATAGATAGATAGATAGATAGATAGATAGATAGAGGCAGATGATAGACAGACACACGGGTAAGGTGGGTAGATGACCAAGAAGCAGACAGGGGGGATGAAAGGGGCCCTGCACAGGTCAGTGATGCAGTGCACCTCAGTGTGAATTGAAGGACATGACGAATTCAAGCCCTACATCCATGAGGTACAAAGTCACCATCATCAAAATTTTATTAATTCTTGCCAGAAAACGAGAAACTTGCTGTCACCCGTGTCCCCACACAGCAGACTGGTCCGAGGGTGGGAAAGCGTCTGGGAATCTGAAGTGATGGAGTTCTCCATCTGGCCTCCCCTGGGAACCCCGGCGTCACTGCTCGCCGGGATCTCCTCGTGGCAGAGTCCAACCTGCCGCCCAGACTGGGAGGAGAGGGACAGCAAGGGAGGCTGCCCCAGGGCCTCGTGCCCTCCACCTCTGGGGGTGCTTGCTCACGGTCCTCTTACATGCAGTAAGGGTGCTATGTAGTCCTTATCACCTGCCCAGAACAAATGACTCTGAGCAGGGGCTCACCCTTCACCGGCGAGATCAAACCTTAGGGGGCATCTTCAGGGTGAGGCGTAACGCGGCCCAGGGCACCCACATGACAGTGACATTTGCTGTGAAGAGTCCACAAGAAAAGGCGGTGGTGTGGGCAGGGTTAGCTAGGGAACCTTGCTGGGGAAGGTAAAAATTTGTGATGAGACTTATTTTTAACTGAGAAAGGCCAACATAATTAAAATATAATAAGTCCCATTAGGAGAGGGCACACCTGTGTTTGCTTACTCCATGGGTGCAGTCAACTCAATTTATCCCAAATTCCAGCAAACAGAAGAACTAATAAAGATTATTTTCATCTACAGCTGTAGACCTATGTATGCAATGCTAATTGATGTTTATTAAGACATCTTTGGGGAAACAGAAAAACCCCAAAGGACCTTATTATCCAAAGAGTCAATTACTTCCAAATTGTTTGGATGTCAAGAGTAAGTTGGTACATTGTCGATTCACATTCAGTCTGGTATTTGAGAAATAAATGAAGATGTTATGTGTCTGTTCACTCAGTTAATTATATTCCCCATAAATCTATCCATACAGAAAATCTGTGACTAGACAGTAATTTGCTTAGATTCAGTCTGCATATTAAATGATCATCTGCTTTTTTTCTCTTTGTTTTTGCTTTATTTCCTTTTTGTTTTCCTTATTTATATTCAGTTACTGCTTCCAGCCTCCTAAAAAACAGAATGTTACTGTAATTAATTTCTAATAAGAAATAATATGGATACAGACATCATGTAGAAAGTTAATCTTTTTTAGCCTAATTCCACAGAATGTCCTCAGGAGCTTAATTCCATAGTCATTAGTCAGGCAATCATGTCAAAGGCAAATTCATTTCTAGCAAAATGGGAAAACAGATTATTTTAGATCCATGAAAAATAGAAAAAAAAAAAAGGACTTTGCTCAAAATAGCTGACCTATCACAGATTTTTTTTGTTGTTGTTCAGATTTTTTCAAAAACAAGGTATTACGTAAGTATGGTATGATGGGTTAATTATCCGATGTTTGACCAGCATGACACACATCAGCTGCCCTGTATCACTCATTCCCAGTCCATGCTGGGCTTGTGGTGTTGGACATACTATCATCTTGATCTACTGGATGGAGAACAGTTATGAGCTATTGCTACTGTCCCAAAGCCCAAGAGGATGATGCATGTTCCAACAAATGACAAAAAAAGATAATCAATGCCTTTTACAGAAGACAAATGGATTATTCATGCAAATGAAACCCTACAACCGGCCAGTGGGATTTTGCAACACCAAGCTTATGAAGGAAAATAATCCTCAAGTACCAATTTCGCTTAGAACAATATAATGTCGTAGAATGCCCTGGAAGTTGTCTCAGCAATTGTCCTCACTCCTGCACTAAGATCAGTGTCCTGGGACTCGGATCTCAAGCCCTAGGTCATGCTGAGCCTGCCCCCCTAAGATGCCCATGTCACGTCAGACTCACAGGTGGGTCTCAGGGGCAACCCACATCATAGAATCATGTTTGCTGTTCTACATTTGCCTTCTGCTCACACTCAAGAGCCGAGTTTCAACTGTGCCTAGTTTTTTTTTTAATAGTTCTGAATATCTCATAATAAAATGCAATATGTAAATTCAGTATTGTGCGTTCACCATTCTGGTCAGAAGTTACTCTCATGATATGTGGAGAGCTGCCTGGGGCTTCCAATGTCACTATTTCAATCTCTCCCTTTCTACAAATGAGAAGACCGAACCCAAACAGGTAAACTGACTTATTCAAAATTATGCCACTAGAGAGGATGAAAGCCAAAACTAGAACCGTCCTCCAAAGCGATTTTTCCCATTATATAGCTTTATGTCAATTGTATTTTAAAACGAAGGGAAATAGAGAGTTTGGCTCACTTCAGTGGCTTTTGAGAAACTTCTCCTGAATGAAAGTTCAATTTAATTTTATTTTTTAAAATATTTTGTTTATTGAGCAAGAGCACGAGTGAGAGGGTTAGGGTCAGAGGGAGAGAGAAAGAGAGAGAGAGAGAGAATCCCAAGCCGACTCTATGCTGAGCCTGACGAGGGCCTCAGTCTCAAGACCCCAGTATCATGACCTGAGCCAAAATCAAGAGTTGGTCGCCTAGCCAACTGAGCCACCCAGGCGCCCCGAAGAGGATGAAAGTTTAATTTTAGAGCTCTCTTATGGTGTAGAGTATTACATGATTCAAAATCTACTATAAAAGAAATACATTTCCATTCCTCAAAAAATCACAGAATTGTCTTATGCCCAGCAATTCTGCTCTGGAAGCAGCAACTATTTGCAATAGCCAAGAGGTGGAAGAAACCAAAGTGTCCATCAGTGGGGAAATGGATAAGCAAGATGCAGCCTATGGAGTGTTATTCAGCCTTAAAAACGAAGGCAGCCTGACACCTACTATGATGTGGATGAACCTTGAGGACGTCATGCTCCATGAGATAACCCAGCCACAAAGGACAAACACTGTGTGATTCCACTTGTGTGGGGTCACTGGAGTGCCCCAAATCACAAAGACAGAAATGGGGGGGGTAGGTTCTGAGGGCTGGGCATACAGGAAGGGGCCTTGTCATGTGTGTAGTGGTGACGGAGTTTTAGTTTTACAGGATGGGAAAGTTCTGGAGACAGCTTGCACAACAGTATGAATATACTTCACGTGAATGGACCATACTCATAAAGATGGTTAAGATGGCAAATTTCAAATTATGTGGCTTTCACCACGATTAAAATACTTTTTTGAAAGAACCACCATTCCTTCCATGTTGTCTCTGAATGTGCCCTGAGCACAGTCTCGCACAAGCTCCAACGCAGGCCTCAGTTCCAGGAAGGCTTGACAACATCTGTGGCCCCCTTTCCCATCCTAGGGGGCTGCTGCGACGCCCAACAGGGAAGCACAGAGATGCCCCCTTTCTCTCCTCCAAGGCCACCCCAGGAAGTACGTTGGTCTCATGTTCCTAGTTTCCAGATCTGCTAAGCAGACCTCTAGTCTGAGACCCCTCTCTCTGTGATATAGCACAGCCAACACCACCAACTGAAGTGTCACCACGAAGCCTTTTGGACAGAATTTTTCACTATTTTGATTAAGTATATATATTAGACTCTTGGAATTAATGTGTTTGACATGACAGATGCATTTCTGTGCTCATTTAGAATTTTTAGTCATTTGCTGTTTATGTGGTGCTGGAATCAGGGGTCTTGTGAATTTTATTCCTCTCAGATTAGCAATTTTTTCATATTCTGTCATTTTATAGTTATTTCTGAGTAGTCTTCAAGTGTAACATGCAAACAGCATTTTAAGGAAACAAAGGGTGGCTGGTGCAGGCATGAGGACTCATTCTAGTTAAGACAAGCCACTAACTTTCCACTGATTCAATTTTAACGTTTTCTGATTTTAGCCGGAGCTCCCAAGAGGGTTTCCACGGAGCCTCGGATCTGTCTCCTCTTTCCCAGCCTCAGAGCTTGTGCCAGACTGAGATCCTCGTTGGGCCCACTCCGTCCTGGACACAAAGATGCCCCTTCAGTCTCCCGTGGCCTGTCCCTCACCCACCGCACCACCCAACCTTGCCTCCCTGGGCCACGCTCGCTGCCCGCACCCCTTGAGAAGCCTCCCCTGACACCAACCCATGCTCCCCGTATTGCTGCCCAAGCCTCCCAACCGTCCTGACTATGAAGGGTCCTCGTGCCACCCCAAGCCCCCCCATAGACCCTCTCCCAACCTCTTCACCCCCTAATGCCCCTGGCTCTCCAAAGCCCAGTTTAGATGCTCTTATGTATACACCCAAGAGAAATGAAAACCTATGTGCACACAGACTCGTCCACGAATGTTCACGGCACCGGTAATCATGATCAGCCCAGGCTGCAAATACTCCAAATACCCACCTGATGCACGGAGACCGAAGATGTGGCACATCCATCCAACCCATCACCATTCAGCAATTGTGAATAGTCAATTGCTGACATGTGCTCCATCGAGGAGGAAGCCCGGAAGCTGTTGTGAAAAGCCGGACCCTGAAGCTCACCTACGGTATGAGTCCATTTTCTGGGATGCCTGGGAAAGGCAACTGATGGAGACAGAGCAGGTTGGTGGCTTTGGGGGCTGCAGGGGAGAGTGAGAAGCCACTGCAAATACCCAGCAGCGGTCCTTTCAACACGGCGTAAGTGTTCTAAAACTGGGGCAGGGGTGCACGCCGGGGTGTCTGACACACTGTTGAACAGTGCAGTGACAACTGTGGACTTTATGGTGTGCAAGTCGTACCTCGATAAAACCATTAAAAATGTCTTTGAAACCTGTTCACGTCCACCCTCCCCTCTGTGACCTCACTGACACGGCCACAGAGCGTACCCAGGCCTGTGCTCTTCTTGCCCTCAAGTTACAAGGCTCGTCGGAAGCAAAGCAGCGCCCCCTGAGTCAGGCTGATGCCAGAACAAAGCCACCCTGCCCACCCGCGGGCCCCCAGCATTTTCAGGGCTTCAGCTGTTGGGAAGTGGATCTTGGATCCCTGTTGCCTCTCCCTCACCCTCACTACTCAGTGACTCCACTACCAGAGTGCGAGTTTTTGGAATTCCCAAATTGCATCTTTTTCAGACCTCTCCATCCACCCCTTTCATGCGCCAGCTTGGGAAAGTCATCCCAGCCCCCATCCGCAAGTCCTCATTTCTGCCTGCATGAGAGCATCCCGCGTCTGTCTTCACCCACCGACTCCATGTCCCTCAGGATTCAGGTGTATGCTTGCTCTCACTCACCAGGTCAGGACTCGCATCAGCAATAACCAGGTTTGGGCACAAAGAACAGAAACCCAGGCTTATACGGGCTTGAACGAATGGGTTGGTATTTGCCCCATAAGAACAAGCCTGGAGATGGGTGAGGCGAGTGCCCGGGCCGCTGGGACCTCTGTGCATCCATCTGCAGGACGGCTGCCTTATTAATGCAGACAACTACCAGGCACACCCTATTCCTCAGGGACAGAAGCGTTGAATGCTAGAGGTGAAGGCTTCTCCCGAAGATGCTTCGCCTTTTATTTGAGGAAGGGGTGCCCACCCCAGACTGATCTGCCTACAAGCCATTTGGGAGCCAAAAGGTACTAGCAACTTGCATGTTTGGCAAAACACACTGTTCGCCGAGAAGAGTGGAATCTCATTCATAAAGAAAAGGCAGATGTGGACACTCTGTGCTCTTCGGGCAGCACGTGTCACAGACAAGGGTCAGAGAGAAGAGAGCCCTAACTTGCGTACCCATGTCCTGGGGCCACCATCACGCAGTAGCACACACCAGGTGGCTTCCACGGCGGAGACGTATTGCTCAACCCCGAGGCTGGGAGTCCGAGATCTCCGTGTGGGCAGGGCTGGTTCCTCCTGAGGCCCTGATCCCTGGCGTGTGGATGCTGTCGTCTCCCTGAGTCCTCCCATGGTCATCCCCCTGGGTGTGTCTGTGTCCCAACCTCCTCTTCCCATACAGACACACCAGTCAGGTTGGATCAGCACCCATCCCAATGATCTCATTTTAACTTAAGGGTCTCTTTAAAGACCCTATCCCAAAAACAGTCACGTTCCGAGGTTGTGGGGGTTAGGGTCTGACGATTGAATTTCAAGAGACACAATTACTCCCGTAATAACTGAAAATGACCCAGGAGTCACTCTTGAGATGGGAAAACTTGTCCAAATGTACCAACCTGAGCAGTTCTGCAAAGTACATTTATCTATTTTCTCCGTAAAAATATCTATTTGCTCAAGTTTGTTTTTTTAACAGAACACGGGAAACATCTAGACACCAAGTGTTCAGACTCTCACTCCGATCAAGTAATCCTTTTTAAAAGTTATAAAGTAGGTCAAGTAGTTAATTGTATGATTACTTTTTATACTTGTGATCGAAATCTGGCAAAACTAAAGACAAGTTTAACTTACACAATGTGAAGTAGAAAACTATTAAGTGCCCAGAAAAACTGGCTTAATTTTCTACCTAAATATAGGTACAGAGATTATTATAGCTGTGCCCTTGCCAGGTACAAATGGCCCTGGCTTTTATGATAAAATACATTCCTGTTAATCATGTAAGACAGGTTGCTATAAGCCTGTGCTTCTGAATTCATGTTCTGGAATATGATTGTCATCATTAGTAGGAAAAGACTTGAAAGAAATAAAGAGTATTTCTTATACAGAATTAAAAGAAAAAAAGGATGTAGCTGCCAAAGGCTGAGAAGCACAAAGCAGGATTCCAAGGTTCAGGAAATGCTTGCGATATGGCTGCGTGGCTTCCCCTTGCCACCTACCTGAGTCACCTGGCTGAGATGCCATCCCGTGGACTGATCGCCCATCTCCTCGGGGCATCCTGCATAGCCATAAGGCATAAAGCATTTTGGGGGAGAGAAAGTCTCTCCCTCTTTCTTCTTCGCATGGTAACAAGTTTCACAGGTCACTGGTCTCTGAGGCCCCACTGTAACTATCCTGGGGGGTATTTTGCATTTGACCTCAGCCCTGGAGGGGATACTTAGGGTGGCTGAGCAGAAGGCAGAAGAAGGAATAGATGGAAGTGTCCCCGGTCAGGCCAAGGAAAGAAAAAAAAAAAAAAAGAAAAAGGGCTGAAATCTCAGCTCAAGCAATTTGGAGACTTGCCAGTGCCACCTGGCAGAAATGAAATTTGGGAGTTACAGGTGAGCTCATACCTGGGCTGCCTGAAGACATCTACTCTTGTATCCCGCATCTGCCAAGCAAAACCTCGCCAAAGAGCCAGATGTGCAAACTGCCACTCGTGCTTTGTGCAGTTGGCCAACATCCCATCTTTACGGAACTCACGGTCAGGGCAGTGGGACACATGAAAGACGATGTTCTGTCTGTGTTTTGGGACTGGGGTTGCACACAATTGACACAGGGCTCAGGGAACGACAGGTTTGGGGAGTGAGTCCAAGACCTAGTACGTGGTAGGCGATCAAAAAGTGCTTCTTCAAGCTTTCCCTGAACACGCTCCATGTGTGCGTGTCCAAGGGGCTGCGTCTTCTAAGGTGAGGCTGGACAAGTGCCCCATGTGACCGAGTAAGCAGACATGTCAGGCCGGCCCCTATGTCGTTAGGAGGACACAAGCCTCCTCCCAGAGTTGGGTCAGCACCAGTGATCCTCATTTGGAGCAAGTCTGGGTCGCCTGTCAAGGGGGCAATGATACCATCCGTCCAATGAGATAGGAAATCCCAAAACACACATGACACACAGCCTTGCAGACACAGTGACAGCCTCGTCTGAGAAGGAAGAGGGTTTCATTGAAAGACAAGTGTAATTGTCAGAAATAACACTTTCAATAAAATGTCTTTGAGTTCTGGTCACAGCTCTTTCACATGAACTGCCCCCATTTCGTCACAAAAGCCCGAGGGGGGACCAGCCATCTCCTCTGCATTTGGCAGATGAGGAGGGTCTAACCAAGGCCACCAGGGTGGGCCAAAGGGGACCAACGGGTTGGGCCAGGCTCCAGACCCAAAGATCTTTCTAAAAGTATTTTAGACATGTTTTATAAGGGCAGAGATGGAGCAAAGGAACGTGCTAAGCTTTGCTGCACTTCATATAAAGAAGAAAAGCCTTTACATTCTGAGTATTTCACAAAACCAACAGAGAGAGACAGTGCGTTTTCCAAAGACACTTGCCAGTTGTCTAAGAAGAGTCAGTAGTATGTTCACGTCGTGCTACGGAGTTCCAGAACCTCTTCATCCTTGCAGTCGAAACCCCACACCCATTAAACCCCAACCCGCCCCCTGACCCACCCCCACCCTTCTCCGTCCCTGACTGGCCCCTGGCAGCCACCTCCCCAAAGTGGCACCTTACAGTATTTGTCTTCTTGTGACTTGATTGCTTCTCGTAGCGCGAAACTCTTCCACATCGTAGCACATGACAAGGTTGTCTTCCGTCTGAGGCTGAATAATATTCCACCACATTTTGTTCATCCATTCTCTCTGACAGACACGAGCCTGTGGCTTCCTCCTCTTGGCTGCGGTGAGTGTGGGAGCACAACTTCTCTTCGAGAGTCTGCTTGTAATTGTGTCAGATGCACACCTAGACGTGGAATCACCGGGCCCCACGGGAACTCTTCCAGGAGCAGCTGTAACCACTTTCCCCTTTCCCTGGCACCCGTGCCGCCCTCCACACCTCCATGTCCCCGCCGACATGTGCCTGCCAGCTGTGTGATGAAAGCCATCCTGACAGGTACGAGGGCACATTCCACTGAGGGTTGGATCTGGGCTTCCCTCAGGATGGGTGATGCTCAGCATCTTTCCACATGTCTGTCGGCCAAATTGAACTCCAATAAAAAGAAATAAAAAGAAGATCTGGTCTATGTATACAATGGAATATTACTCAGCCACTAGAAACGACAAATACCCACCATTTGCTTCGAAGTGGATGGACCTGGAGGGTATTATGCTGAGTGAAATGAGTCAGTCGGAGAAGGACAAACATTATATGTTCAAATTCATTTGGGGAATAAAAATAATAGTGAAAGGGAATAGAAGGGAAGGGGGAAGAAATGGGTAGGAAATATCAGAAAGGGAGACAGAACATGAAGACTCCTAACTCTAGGAAATGAACTAGGGGTGGTGGAAGGGGAGGAGGGCAGGGGGTGGGGGTGAATGGGTGACGGGCACTGAGGGGGGCACTTGACGGGATGAGCACTGGGTGTTATTCTGTATGTTGGTAAATTGAACACCAATAAAAAATTAATTTATTATCAAAAAAAGAAAAAGAAAAAAGAAAGCTAACAGATGGAAAAAAAAAAAAAAGAAGTCGCACAACCACATTCAACATCATTGTTGGAGACCTCCCTGTCCGGGTCCTTTGCCCACTTCCTAATCCAGTACGTAGGGGGTTTTGTTGTTGCTCAGCCATGGGAATGCCCATCTAACTCCACATATTAACTCCACATCACGTATATGAATCGCAGGTATTTCGTCTCTTCCCTCTTCCCTCTGTTGACTGTGCCCTCTGCCATACACAGTTTTTGAGTTTGATGTCATTGTCTTTGTTGATTTTTGGTTTTGTAGCCTGTACTTTGGGGGTCATAGCCACAAAATCATTGTGGAATCCCGTGTCATGAAATTTCCTCCTTTGTTTTGTTATAGAAATTTTGTTAGTTTGAGGTCTTATGCTGTGATCTTTAACCTTTTTGAGTTGATTTTTGAGAATGGGGTAAAAAAAAGGGGGTCTAAGTTCATTGTCTCATATGTGTATATTTGGTTTTCCCAGCGCCCCCTGTGGAAGAGACTGTCCTTTCCCCATTGCATGATCTCATTCGGCTCCCTGCCAGAAGATGCAGTGAAATGCCGGGACACCTGCACCCCAATGTTTCTAGCAGCTATGTCCACAATAGCCAAACTGTGGAAGGAGCCTCGGTGTCCATCGAAAGATGAATGGATAAAGAAGATGTGGTCTATGTATACAATGGAATATTACTCAGCCATTAGGAATGACAAATACCCACCATTTGGTTCAACATGGATGGAACTGGAGGGTATTATGCTGAGTGAAGTAAGTCAATCGGAGAAGGACAAACATTATATGGTCTCATTCATTTGGGGAATATAAAAAATAGTGAAAGCGAATAAAAAGGAAAGGAGAGAAAAGGAGTGGGAAATACCAGAGAGGGTGACAGCACATGAGACACACCTAACTCTGGGAAACGAACAAAGGGTGGTGGAAAGGGAGGTGGGCAGGGGTTGGGGGTGACTGGGTGACGGGCACTGAGGTGGGCACTTGATGGGATGAGCACTGGGTGTTATGCTATATGTTGGCAAATTTAACTCCAATAAAAAGAAAGAAAAAGAAAAGGAAAAAGAAAAAGAAAAAGAAAAAAGAAAGCTAACAGATGAAAAAAAAAAAGTCGCACGACCACATTCAGGAGGATTTATTTCTGGGCTCTCGGTCCTGTTCCATCAATCTATGGGATAGTCCTTAAGTCCGTGCCACACTGTTTCTGTAAATTTGTAATATTTTGCTTTGAAACCACAAAGTGTGAGTTCTCCAAGATTGTTTTGGTTATCCAGCTATTTCTGTAAAAAAAAAAAAAAAAAAAAAACACACACACACACACACACAACTGTTATTGGGGTCTTGATAAGGATTGCATTTAACATGTAGGTCACTTTGGGTGGCGTTGACATCTTAACCATTTTGTGTCCTAATCCACAGACACAGGGTGTCTTTCCACTTGTTTATGTCTTCTTTAACTCCTTTCAGCATATAGTTTCTAGTGTATAGTTAAATTTGATCCCCGAGATACTTTTTAAAAAAACAAAACCTATGAAAAGAATTAAAATAAAAGTAAGATAAAATAAAAAGATAAAAAACAATACCGTGTGTTCATCTCATTCAGCAGCATGTACATTAAAATTGGACTGAGGGATCCCTGGGTGGCGCAGCAGTTTGGCGCCTGCCTTTGGCCCAGGGCGCGATCCTGGAGACCCGGGATCGAATCCCACGTCAGGCTCCCGGTGCATGGAGCCTGCTTCTCCCTCTGCCTATGTCTCTGCCTCTCTCTCTCTCTGTGTGTGACTATCATAAATAAATGAAAAAAAAAATTAAAAAAAAATAAAAATAAAATTGGACTGATACGGAGAAGTTAGCACAGTCTCTGCATGAAGGTAACACACAAATCAGTGAAGTGGTCCACGCTTTGCATTCTTCATCCAATGCTTATGCCAATGCTTACGCATGGGGAAACTGAGGCTCTGATAAGCCAAGCGACTTACCCAATTGGGCCTTTGGGTTTCAAACCCTACCCCAGCTCCGCCTCCAAAGAACAACTACTGTGTCTAAGTGTGAGGATTTTTCTTCCATCTTCTACTTTCTTCAGTAATGTCAATCTAAATTACTGCTGAGGGGTGTTTAATCATTCCTTTTTAAGGGATGGGATTTACGTATCATAAGAGCCATAATGATTGCATATTGTCAGCGTTCTTCAAAGTAGACCCTTTGAAATCCCAGCCCAAGGCAGGGGCCATTTGGAGCCCAGACAAACTTCCACTCTGAAGACCGGCCATGTAGTCACCAGATCCACAATAAAGGATTATATTTTCCTGGAATTTTCAGCATAGGCAATGCACTTGAACTGAATACTGGTATTGTTAATCACAGGGAAATAGAGGGATAGCAAATAACCCCCACACATCACGACAGCCATCTTGAGGGTAAAACAGGAGCAATTCTATTCCAAGGATGTCAGCACCGAGGCCAGCTGCTCATGTGTGGCAGGGCTGCTCACGGCATGTGGAGCGGCTCATGGCCCGTCATCTCGGCCGGGGGGCAAGAGCAGGTGTG